>NC_051863.1:106449495-106763148 GCF_015732765.1 Culex quinquefasciatus
CACGGACACTTGCGTTACCCGGAGCGGACTTCTGGCGCTTGAATTTGTCCAGCAGCCGTGGGAACGTGCTAAAGTCAGTATAGTTGACCTTCTTCTTTGCGGCATCGTCACCGACAACTGATACGTCGGATGGCGAGGCAGCACTTGCTACATCCGATGGTTCCTTCATCGACTTGCTACGCTGCAGTTTGATTGTGCCGATTTTCTCCGGCATCTTGAGCTTGGAAAAGTCGGGCTTTTCCGTCAGGAACTTTGGCATTTCAGGACGCTTGAACTTGGACATGGTCGGCATTTTCGGTTTAGTGATCTTGGTAAACTCTGGACGTTTAAACTCTGGCTTTTGAAGTTTCGGCATGTGAATGTTCTTGATCTTGGAGAATTCCGGAGTTTTAAACTTCTTCTTCGACGCACCAGCTTCCGCCGCAGCTTCTTCCTGTTCAATTTCGTTGGTGTCCTCCACGGTAACCGTGACTTCGGGTTGAATGTCCTCTTCTTGATCCGGCTTTGGCTCAGCAAGCGTAAAGTCAAACTTCTCCAACTCCGGAGTGGTGACAACTTCCGGTGACGCCAGCGGGGCACCGTCCTTGTCCTTCTTGATGTTTATGTTGGACATTTTGGTTTTGAATTTGTCCGTTTGCTTGCGCAGCTTCTGCTGCAAGCTCTTTCCACCTTCCTGGGCCTTGCTCATGGCGTTCTTGCTGCTCTCCTGTGCCCTCGCCATCGCCTTCTTACCACTCTCTTGAGCACGTGACATCACGGCCTTCATTTTGCTCGTCTTCTCCTGCGTCGCGTCGGCCGACGGTTCGGCAGTGGTCTCCTCGAGAGTTTCTTCCTCAGCGGCACGGTTAAAGTAGCGATCCTCAATGTCCTTCTGCAGCTCGTTCATGCTCAATGTGTCGGCGTCATCTCCCGGCACTCGCAGCGATGCGCTCGAAAGCTTACGCTGCTGGGCGTCCGTAGGTGGCGCCAAGCTGGAGGCTCCGCTCGGCTTGCTGTCAACGGGTTCTCCAATTGGCTCGTACTCGTGGTCGCTGAAAGTGTGGGAATAAGGAGTTTGTTATGAGATTCGATAGGTGGAAAAAAGGATTTAAAAATGACGATCTCTTTGATTGTTGGAATAGTTTCGCAAGTCCCAATATTAAAAAATATTTGTGACATTTCCGGCTTACCGATAATCAAAAGTAGCATGCTTAACAGGTTTCTTTGGCGCGAACACCACCGCACCCATTCGTTGATCCGCTTCCACGGATTCTTCCTTTGGTTTGTACCGCTGCAACAACGATGACTTTTCGATGCGGTTCTTGTCCAGGCTAACCTGGCTTGTCGAGCGAGGCGTCGAAGGTGGTACCGCTGCTTGTCCAGCTGTCGCACTTGACGCGCTCAATGGCTTCGGTGTGTACCGCTGGAGAAGTGATGATCGTGGCGCACGCTGCTCCAGGCTGCCCTGACTGCGGTGCACGTCCTTGACAAACTGTTGCATCCCGTCGTGATGAGTGAAATCTTGCGAACCGCTCCGTTTTGCGTACCGCTGTAACATTTTCGATTGCATTCCGCTGCCTCGGTCAAGACTCTGCTGACTGCCGTACATTGGCTTGGGTACTCCCGGCAGGGTTTGCCTGTTTAAAGCTCCTTGACTGCCGCGTGGAGTTCCGCTGGATCTTGGTCGCCCGGGTGCTGATGTGCTTCTTGGCTGTACCGAGACGCTGTAATGGTCCAAATGACTTGCAAGATCGATGGTTTCTTCTTCTGCTGGGGCTGCTGGCTCCGGTTCAACTGGAGCTGTCTTTTGTGTGGATGCCTTCTTCTTCTCTTCTTTCTGCTTCTTCTTTTCCTCTTCCTTTTTCCGCTTTTCATCCTCTTTCAGTCGTTTTTCTTCCTCTTTCGCCATCTTTTCCTCGTCTTTCCTGCGCTTATCGTCTTCCGCCTTGTGTCTTTTCTCTTCCTCTTTCATTCGCTTTTCCTCCTCCTTTCGCATCTTTTCACCTTCCTTGCGCATTCTTTCGTTCTCCTTCTTCACTCTCTCTTCCTCTTTTCTTCGCTCCTGCTCTTGCTTGTGGACCTCTTGTTTGGCCTTTTCTTCTTGCTTTTTCCTCTCTTCCTCCTCCAACTTGGCCTGTTTGGGCACAAACGACGGATGGTACGTGTGATCGCGCTTCTTGAGCTTTCGATCCGGAGGGGAGCTCTTCGATCTTCTCGCGCTCCTCGAACGCATCCGACACCTGCGGTACGGACAGTACCGCTATTTGTTCGAACGCCGACGCAAGCGTGTTTTTGACGGGATCCTTCTTCTTGGCGATCACGCGCAGATCGTTCCGATCGCTGGCTTCGTCAATGTCCAGTGCGAACGCGCTGGTGTCTTCTTGCTTCGTTTGGCGCAGATCGGTCATGCTTCGGCGACTGCTGAGGTCACTGATCGGCATCAGCAGGTTCTTGTTCGTTGTCGTGGCAGCTAATGTTGGTGCCGGCTTGAGTGGTTGTGCTTTAGGGATGATTGTGAGGGGTTTGAAGCGCTTCCGTAATGGTCCATGCGATCCCTATTACTGAACAATGGCGGTGAAGGGTCTTTCGGTACGACTGGAGCATCCAACTTTTGGTGGCGGTGGGGATGAGAGCCTTCGGTGGATCGATTTTGGCGATGGTTGTCGTGATGGTAGGAATGGGAATACTCACGGTCGCCGAAGCAGCTAGATCTTTGCGGGTTGGCTTGACCGGTTCCTTACGTTTTGGTGTCTCCACTTCGGTTGGCTGCGGTTGTTGTTGTTGTTGTTGTTGTTGTTGTTGTTGTGGTACCGTGACTGGAGATGGAGCCACAGGTTGGAGCTTGTTGGTGTCTACAGCGAGTGCTGGTTTGCTCGTTTCCACCATCGGAGTAGGCGGGATTACCCCAAACGTTGGCATTGGGAGTGCAGATGCAATGACTCCCACAACTGGTTCCGTCGTTGCGACAACCGGCAGGGTTTCCGCCGTGATCGGCTCCGTCGGCACGTTTTCCTTGTCCATCTCAATGTTCATCGGCCCCAGCTCCCGTTGCATGCTGCGGCTGTTCAAACCACGAGCCAAACTAGTCGAACGACTGCGCAGATTCCGTGAATCGTACTGATCAAAATGGTCGCTCCCATAATCGGCAAACGTTTGCGACTGGGTCATGTTCTGATCGAGACTTTGCTGACTGCTGTAGTTGCTGTAGCTTCCCGCACCTCCGACTGGCGGCTTGTTCCTATCGAGTGACTTGCCAAATCTTGGCGTGTACTTTGACAGCAGCGACGACCTAACCGTCCGATCCTGGTCCAGACTGCCGCTGCGTTGGAACCTCGCAACGGGAGTGCTCCCTGGCCCCCAGACCGGTAAACTCCTGCGAGTGGTTCGCCTGTGGACCGTACTTTTGCAAAAGCTTGGAATTCTCCAAGTTCTTCTGGCTGCTGTACTGCTGCTGCTGTTGCTGTTGCTGCGGCGCCGTCGGTTGACTTGAACCATCCTGTGAGTCCTGTGAGTTTTGCTTGTAATAGCGCTGCAGTAGCTTAGATTGGTCCAAACTGCGCTGACTGCTGGTCTTGGAGGGTTGTTGCTGCTGCTGCTGGAGATTTGTTGATGGAGTTGGTTCACCGAGTGGCAAGTCCTGGGAGGTCGTTTTCGAGTAGCGTCGTTGCAGTAGGGTAGAATTTTGCAAACTTCGTTGGCTGGTGGATTTCGACATTGGTCCGGTGCTCATCGGTTGGTTTAGCGGGTCCTGTGATTCGGCATTGCGCTGGTAGCGTTGAAGCAAGGTCGACTTGCGACCTCGTAGATCTTGGGTGGACATGATTGTCTATTTATATTCACTTTAAATTCATGTATGTCTTCTACTGGTAGCTGGTTTCACGGTAATTACAAGTTTTCTGTTTTTAAAACATCAGGAAAATAAAGTACGTTGCTCGGCAAAAATTTTATGGTAGTATTTGCGTAATTGTGCTTTCTTTTGTGGTTGAATCCAGTGAAAATGTCAAATATGAAGGAAACGTCACGATCCCCGAATATCCGAAGTCCTCGGAATAATTTCACTTCGGATAATCGAACCCCAATAAAAAAATCAAACCATGCATTCCTTTAAGTGATTTGGAATTTTTAGATCTAAGATGGCGGTGATGAAATATTGAGAAAATGCAAAAAAAAAATCGACAAAGTTTTAAAGTTATTAATTCGAACCATAAGGTTGGATGCTTTGGACCACCTCGTTTTGTACCCCTTTTAAATGTAAAATCTTTTGAAGGATTTAGAAAAAATGTTAAATTTTTTCAATGATTTAACTAGGTTTAAACAGTTCATTCTATTCGTCGTGTAATCCGATCATAAAATTTACCTTTTTTGACAAGAGTGAGGTGTGGTCGTGGGCAATTGAAACGCTACACCACTACACGCCTATCAAAAGTGGTTAATATTATGATTGGATTACTAGACGAATTGCCTCTTATCAAACTAACCTGAAAATTTATAACTTCGTTTAAAACTATGAAAAAACCAAGATTCCTAAATTATTTTTTTGCAATTCCGTCGTGAAACTACTTACTTTTCCTGTCATTCTTGAACGACGAAATAGCCTACTTTTCTGTACCAAAAATAACAGAATCGAATAGCAAAACTTTTCAAAATAAATGCTGAAAAGTTCTACTTTTCAGCACTCAAATGGGTGCTGAAAAGTTGAACTTTTCAGCACTTGTTTCGAAAAGTAACACTTTTCAACATTTTTTTGATTTAAACGATTTATTGACAAAATACATAAAAATTTGACATAAAATTTCACTTAGTGTGTGTTTTTTGGAATTGCAAAAAATGTTGTATGGAACTCGTTACAAAACTTGATTTTTTCAGCACTCTTCGTACTTATCCAACTCGGTGAACCTCGTTGGATAAATGTACGACTCGTGCTGAAAAAATCCTCTTTTTGCAACTTGTTGCATAAACTACTATTTAGGTGCGCAATTTAAAAGTGCTTTTAAACATTTAAACGATTGCCGTGATTTCCAAATTCAACTCGTCAAAAGTGTGAGAAACAGGCCAGACAAAATCCAATTTGGAGTACCGGGATCAATATTTTTTTAAATTGTAAACCGTAAACTGTGGTGAAATTTAAAAGTCAAAAAACTAAGCTTGGTAAAAGAGGGTTAAAGTCTCAAAGAGTAGGTTCAACAAATTTTGAATTGTTTAAATTAAGATAACTATACTGCCCATGTTCGCATAAATGTCCCACATGCAAAAACAGCAAGCTGAGAAAAACGCATTTTAAGTTTTACCCATACATAAGGCTACGTGTTAAATTTTCGCGAAAAAACTGGATTTACTCCGGAATTCTAGAACAAAGTGCTGGATGTTATAGGCTCTTTTGAAAGAGCACACGATTTTGAACCAAACTGCATCAATAACTCGAAATCGATGAAAATGCATATGGGACATTTATGCGATAAGGGGCAGTATAATTATAAAAACTTCGAAAAGAAAAGGATTATAAAATACTCTCAAAGTGGCATGTTTTTCTCAATAAAAAATTAGTTCGTTTGCATTATCGAGTTTTTTGGACAATTTCAAACTAAGAACAGTAAAATATTTGTTTCTAAGTTAGGCCATTGCAAAAAACGGGTGAAAAAACGGATCTTTTGATGCCCTCAGTTTCTGCCTGTCAAAAGTATCATTTTTAATGTAAAAAATTACGAGGAATCGATTGGTGGTTCTCTCATTAGCTGCAAATGACGGTCCATTTTACCCCATTTTGCCTTTTTTAGGGTGTTTTTCTCGAATACTTTCAACTGCCGTAGTTTGCCGCACTTCTAAAGTATCTTATTTTATGTAAAAAATCACGAGAAATCTATTGGTGATACTCTCAATAGCGGCAAATGACGGCAAGGGCCCATTTTGCCCCATTTACCCCTTATTTATGTGTTTTTAATTGATATCTTGAATTACACTCAACCCCCGGTGGTTGGTCACTTTTTCGTTTGACACTTTTTTAGTTTGTACCCCGTTGGTTGGTCAAAGTCAAACTAAAAAGCGACGAACTGCCACTTTTTACACGACGCTCACACACACTATCAAAACAAACGTTTGGTAGTGTGTGTGAATTCCGTGTAAAAGGGGTGTCAAACTAAAAAGTGACCCCGTTCGTTTGACAACAGTAGGTGTCAAACCATCGGGGTTTGAGTGTACTGTAGTTTCCTGCAGTTTTAAAGTATGTTATTTTATGTAGAAAATCGCGAGGAATCGATTTGTGACATTTTCATTGGCGGCAAATGACAGCATGGGCTGATTTTTCCCCAGTTACCCCATTGTATGTGTTTTTTGCCAATATCTTTAATTGCCATTTTTTTTACACTTTGAAAGTATACTATTTTATGTAACAAATCACGAGAAATCGATTGGTGACACTCTCATTGGTGTCAAATGACGGCAAGGGCCCATTTTGCCCCATTTAACCCCTTTTAATATGTTTTTCGTAAATATCTTGAAATTACATTATTTCTTACAGTTTCAACGTTTATTATTTTATGTGGAAAATCACGAGGAATCGATTGGTGATGTTCTTATAAACGGAAAACGACGGCAAAGGCTCGTTTTGCCCCATTTACCCCATTTTATGTATTTTCTTTAATATCTTGAATTACCGTGGTTTGCCAAACTTTAAATAAATATTATTTTATGCAGAAAACCACAAGGAATCAATTTAGAACACTCTAATTAGCGGCTAATGGCGACAAGGGCCTATTTTGCCCATTTCATGTGTTTTTAGTCAATATATTAAACGTGTCATGATTTCCAACACAGTTTACAAGAATGTTACTGTAGAATGCACAGTACGTTCAAGATATTCACGAAAAACATCTCAAGAGGGAGTAAATGGGGTAAAATGGGCCCTTTTCGCCATTTGCCGCAATTTAGAGTGTTCTAAATCGATTCCTCGTGATTTTCTGCATAAGTTTGGAAAACCACGACAATTCAAGATATTAAAGACAATACATAAAATGGGGTAAATGGGGCAAAACAAGCCTTTGCCGTCATTTGCCGCTTATGAGAACACCACCAATCGATTCCTCGTGATTTTCTACATAAAATAATAAACGTTGAAACTGTAAGAAATAATAAAATTTCAAGGTATCTTCGAAAAACACATAAGAAAGGGGTTAAATGGGGCAAAATGGACTTTTGCCATCATTTGCCACCAATGAGAGTGTCACCGATCAATTTCTCGTGATTTTTTACATAAAATAGTATACTTTCAAAGTATAAAAACAAGGACAATTAGAGATAGTGGCGAAAAACACATACAATAGGGTAACTGGGGAAAAAATCAGCCCATGCTGTCATTTGCCGCCAATGAAAATGTCACAAATCGATTCCTCGCGATTTTCTACATAAAATAACATACTTTAAAACTGCAGGAAACTACAGTAATTCATGATATTAATGAAAACACATAAATAAGGGGTAAATGGGGCAGAATGGGCCCTTGCCGTCATTTGCCGCTATTGAGAGTATCGCCAATCGATTTCTCGTGATTTTTTACATAAAATAAGATACTTTACAAGTGCGGCAAACTACGTCAGTTGAAGATATTCGAGAAAAACACCCTAAAAAAGGCAAAATGGGGTAAAATGGACCGCTTCCCGTCATTTGCAGCTAATGAGAGTACCACCAATCGATTCCTCGTAATTTTTACATTAAAAATGATACTTTTGACAGGCAGAAACTGACGGCATCAAAAGATCCGTTTTTTCACCTGTTTTTGCCCACTGTGAATTGCTTATATTTTTTGAAGTTTATGTGAAGTTTAAGTCGTTTCAGAAGCAAATTTAGCGGCAAAAAATATGTCTACTTCGGGGAAGCTTTTTGGAGCTTTGCTTTCGAAAGAACTTTTCTTCAGTAGAGAAATTTACGGCTTTTTGCAATATTGATATTAGGGTGGTCCCGAGTATTAATTTTTGAAATAAAAACACTTTTTAGAAGGGTAACCCTAGTGCTTATCAAATAAAATGCTGTAGAATGAACAGATACAGAGCATTTGGTGTCTTCAGCAAAGTTGTTTAGAATGGCTAGCATTCAGGTTAATTTAGGATATAGAGATAGTTTTCAAAATAATATGAATATTTAGAAGCACCCTAGTACCAATATCTTGGAAAATAAATTTTACGGAACAACATTTCTTTTGACACTAAAGCTCCAATTTGCTTCCAAGAAGCAGACATATTTTTTTCCTGCTAAATTTGCTTCTCAGACCACTGCACTGTGCGACGGTAACTTATTGCAGGGCACTTCAAACTAAACTTAAAGAACCATGCGTCTCCAGCAAAATGCAATGACAACAAATTCTTAGTTAGTTTTCTTTATTCACGAGCCTTTCAGCCGTAAAGATGACAAATTCTTATCAAAACACAAAAAAATAAAATAAAAATCTTCTCTCAGAATCTTGTCTGTCTGTTAAACAGCGATGGAAAAAGCTCCATCAAAAGATTTCTTTTATGTAGGTGAACATTTTTGGAGATATTCTTCACCTTCCTACAGATCACTAGCAATATGTAAATGGATTTTTTTGAAACATTTGAGCGAAAAGTAACATAATGTTCTTTGTATATCATTACAGTTTTGCTTCTTTTACAGATTTGCAAAATAAGAATGAATTTATGAAAACATTATGTTTCTTTCAGACCCACGTCTTTTTCCGATCTGAGGTCACAAAATTCAAAATAAAAAAAAACGTTAAAAAGCCTTTTGTTCAGCCAGGGACCGACTTTGAATTCCCTACGTTGTGTTTTACTTGTCCAGGCGCGTAGAATCTTCCACATTGATTGAAATAAAACAACTAGTTTGTGGTGACTACCGAGCCAACCGTCTCGGACGGTGGTCAGCGCGCGAAGAGGCAGAAATGCTTTATTGTTCTGATCAGTACAAAGGTATCACAGAAGTAAACATACAGGGGACGGACACAAATACCGTCTTGCACGAACACCTTTATTTGAATGAAAATTCATAAAAAAGCGTAATTCAATGTGTTCTGAATTGTTAACAAGCCATTTTAGTGCAATAATTATTTTTGTTGCCTCTTGATTTTTTTGGGGGAATTTTAGGAACACCATCTCCCCCGCCCCCAAACTTTCAAAAAACTTGAAATTACATTTATTTATTCATTTATTTATTCGTCAAACAAACGTAGACTACATTGATCAATGCTTAGGGGAGAGTGGGGAGACTTGATCCCCGGGGACACTTGATCCCAAGCCTGTATCTCGTCAGCATGTGGGTAAAACAATTAGCTTTGTTCTAGAAAGTTGTGCGAAATTGACTAAAACTTATTGTAGAAAACAAAGACAAAAAATAAAAAATGTTTTGATTGAGTTACACACATTTTTCTAAAAAGTGCTCCAAAAAACTTCCAAGAGATCTTTTTTCTTTGTTTTGATAAGTATAGAAAACACTCAAAAATTATTCAAAAAAATATTGTTTGTACATAAATTGTTTGATAAACATATCAACTCCAAAACCCTTACGTATTTGACGTTAAATTTATCGTCATACTATTTTTACAATCAATTGTTTAAAAAAGTGCGTTTAGGGAGACTTGATCCCTACATTTTTACAGTCACTGGAATCAGCCTCAAGATTAAATAATTGAGCTGGGTTTTCGTACATAGTTTCCTTTAGTATAGTTGTACATAACTTACTGCAGTTTGAACCATTTTTCAAAAGTTTTGTAAACAAAAATTACCAGCTTTTGTAAACATGCTCAATTTTGGTCTAAAAAAGAAAATTTTAAGTTTTTTTATATTTTGCATGCTAAACTTGTTATATTTTGAACACAAACGTACAGGTTTAATGTGAAATTGCTGTAACTTATAGAAAATTAACAGTTTGGATGGATAAGAAACATTTTGCTTAAGATTTCTTAAAAATGTTGAAAGGGGGATCAAATTACCCCCAACATTTCGAAAATGCCGGTTTAAAATATTTTTTTAAAACGCTTGGCATGATTCGAAGAGTTTATCTGATTAAATACCCTTATCAGCCATACATAGTTGAATGTTTAAGCTTTCAATTCATGCAAAAAGATCATAGTTTTGTGAGAAATTGACAGAGTTTTGTGCGATACAAAAAAAGGGGATCAAGTCTCCCCACTCTCCCCTAATTGCTAATTACAGGTGGGTAATTCTCTACCAACTCACACAAAATCGGAAAATTTGCCCCGATCCCTCTTCGATTTGCGTGATACTTTGTCCTAAGGGGTATCTTTTGTCCCTGATCACGAATCCGAGGTCCGTTTTTTGATACCTCGTGACGGAGGGGCAGTACGACCCCTTCCATTTTTGAACATGCGAAAAAGAGGTGTTTTTCAATAATTTGCAGCCTGAAACGGTGATGAGACAGAAATTGTCAAAGAGACTTTTATGTTAAATTAGACGCCCGATTTGATGGCGTACTCAGAATTCCGGAAAAACGTATTTTTCATCGAAAAAACACATTAAAAAAAAAACTCTGCCATTTTCCGTTACTCGACTTTAAAATTTTTTGGAGCATGTCATTTTATGGAAAATTTATCGTACTTTTCGAATCTACGTTGACCCAGAAGGGTCATGTTTTCATTTAGAACATAATTTTTCATTTTACAATTTCGTGTTTTTTTCTAACTTTGCAGGGTTATTTTTTAGAGTGTAACAATGTTCTACAAAGTTGTAGAGCAGACAATTACAAAAATTTTGATGTATAAACATCACGAGTAATCGAGATTTTACGAAAAAAAAATTTAAAAAAATTGCTTTTTTGCGTTTCTCTTTGTTTCGTCGTCCGTGTCTGTCGCGGGTGACGATGAACGGCCATGATGAACGACGACCAACTTTTTCCAAACTTTTTTTCGTAAAATCGCGATAACTCGTGGTATTTATTAGAAAACCCCTCATGTTTATATATCTTTTTTTTGTAGTTGTCTGCTCTACAACTTTGTAAAACATTGTTACACTCTAAAAAATAACCCAGCAAAGTTAGAAAAAACACGAAATTTTAAAATGAAAAATTTTGTTCTGAATGAAAAAATGACCCTCTTGGGTCAATATAGATTCGAAAAGTACATTAAATTTCCCATAAAATTACATGTTCAAAAAAAAATTACAGTCAAGTAACGGAAAATGGCAGAGTTAAAAAAAAATCGATTAAAAATACGTTTTTTTCTGAGTAAGCCATCCAATCGGGCGTCTAATTTTACATAAAAGTCCCTTTGACACCAAATTTCTATCTCATCACCGTTTGAGGCTGCAAAATATTGAAAAACACCTCTTTTTTCGCATGTTAAAAAATTCGATTTAATACATACAACTTCTTGAAAAGATACTCTTAGCCAAAAAGTATTTTAGAGAGCTCTCCGTAGAATTGAAGGGGTCGTACCGCCCCTCCGTCACGAGGTATCAAAAAACGTGATCAGGAACCCTTAGGACAAAGTATCACGCAAATCGAAGAGGGGGAGAATTACCCAGGTGAAAATTATTTAAGTTATCAACTATCTTCTTTCATAAAAAGTGCATAAAATCATTGGCCTATTTTTTGGAAAAATTAACTTTTATAGACATTTTCAGAAAATCGTTTGAAAATGCTGCTTTATTTATGGATTGCGCCAAATCAAGATTTGATAACAAGTTTGGCTTAAGAGCGAGTTTTTCACCAATGTGTAACAGGTCGTATCGAGTTGCTCCGATTTGGATGAAACTTTCAGCGTTTGTTTGTCTATACATGAGATGAACTCATGTCCAATATGAGCCCTCTACGACAAAGGGAAGTGGGGTAAAACTGGTCCAAACACCATGAAAAATCTTAAAATTGCTCGCATTTCCGTAAAACTTCACCAATTCCAACTCTCTTAGATGCATTTTAAATGACTTTTGAAGCACTTTAAAATGTGCCATAAACATCCAGGATTGGTTTGACTTTTTCTCATAGCCAGGGTAGGTAAACCATCACCATCGCACTATCATTGATGTATATTTCGGTGCGTTCCTCGTCTCTTAAAATTTCTCTTCTCTTTCGCAGCCGAGTGATGGTCGGCTTGCTATCGCGAATATCGAAAGCCCATCACATCGACGAGAAATACCCTCTTGCTGGCTCCGATGAAACTATCGTTCCAACCGGAGAGGCACGCACACGAAATTGCTGTATACATACACTGGAGCTTACGCACACAAATGAACTCATTTCTACAGGGCTTACGGGCGAGAGAATTTCACGATTGCTCTTTCTCTTGCTTTTTGAGCGAGGGGACTGGCTGTGTGAGAGATTTTTTTTCCGTGTTACGCATCGGTTTGTTCGTTGCTCGCTATTTCATCGGCGTCGTTTTCGCTTCGCTCTCTTGATGCAGTTTTGGGAGAACGCCAACAATTTGATGATTTGAGTGAGGAACGATATCTAAAAGCCCTCGCCATCGGCGAGGAAACGAGTAAATACCATCCCTGCTCATAGCTTTTGCAAATTACTGTTAAAAATTGTTTTTTTTTTAAACCTTAATATCTTTTCTTTTTTTCAGCCTCCAACACCCATACTCCCATAGGTCAAAAGTTTGGGAATGTCATGGACTATAAGCGCGGTTTTCTCATAGTTTTTCGATTTTTCTATAACAAACATTTTACAACTTTAGTTTTTGCCGTGTAAGCTTCCATAACGGCACTTTTTGGTCTCAATTTTGTCCTATTTGGAATCCTCGGAAAATTTCACGTTAAGTAGAAGTTGCAGCCTTTTTAAATATTTTGTTTGGTTCTTCAACTTTTCTACAATAGAAAGGTTGGCTTTTGAACCGAATGAAATAAATCATGCCATAGATTTATGGGGACGCATGGTGATTTATTGGTTTACAAAAATTCTTGCCGTATAAATCACCATCTGCATACTGTGGATTGTACAGCGCACGTGACCAATAATGAAACTACTCTGAATGCTTCAATATATGATTCACAGTTCACTGTCATGTAAAATTGTAGTTCTGCATCGAAAGCCTCTATGATTCTTCTTCTTTTCAAGACAAATGAAGAGGATATCTTTTTTTCGACACGAGCAGGTTTTATTAATGAGCAGCAAAAACCTGTTCTGTTCGGAAACAGTTCGTTTTGTAAACGAGCCAACTATTTGTCGGTTCACACTTGTGCAAAAATTTTCACAAGACCCCCCGACGAATGATTCATGTAGGCGCAATTTCTGGCGGCGGTTGATGCATGTTGCAAGATCCTTTATCCTTGCAGTTCGCTGGACGTTCAATCAACCTGGCGAGGAGGATAGCTAAACTGGTCGCAAAAAAGAAACCCCATCAACCCGTGGTCATCGGACTCGGCTCGCTTTGAACCAACCGGCTCTCTTGACCGGACGCACCGCCGCCGGTGAAACGGGACGAATTATTTTTGGATTTTTTAGCAGCTCTTGAGTCTTATTTTTAAGCGAGAGGTGCTTGCTTTTTTGCCACTATAAAATTTGCATATATTTCAAAACTTTGTGTTTGTCTTGGCGCGGCGGAGAAACTGAGCGATGCACTTTCATTTTCTGGACCAAATTTGCTTTCGTTGGCCAATTGGCGCAAAAGGTTGGCGCTAAATCTGGAACACTTTGAGGGCACAAGTACACGAATACTATCACACTTGGTAGCTGAGCGCAATTCTACTCGATGTTTTTTTTAATTCGTTTGTTGTATTGTCTTTCGAGGATCTGGGAACACACTTTGTTCAGTCGAAACTGTCGTCGATATCCACCGTCGGTGTCGTCGTCGTCGTAGAAAAATATTTTAAAAATGGTTCAAGACCATCAAATCAAGTGACGAACAAAGAAAAAAAAACTCGAAAACGAAAAGAAAATTCACGGTCGCGCGCGTATATTTCCGAAGCATCCGCGGTTTATCGTTTGATTTATCAATTTAAGTCGGATTCAGATTCGATTGAATTGCAGTTTGCAACTAATACTGTGTGCGCGAAGGAGGCAAAACTCAACGGAAAGAGGGAAAATAAAGGGGGAAAAGTACGCGAAGCAAAAAGAAAAAAAACGCCACCGGAGACACCGCCGCTACTGTGCGACCGCCAACATTTTCAAGCAAACACTAAGATCGCGGCGATGATCGAGTTTTCCCCACCAAAAAATTTTCTCGAACGACACACAGAGAGAGAGCAACAGAGAAAGAGAGAGTGCTAAATTTAATGGTTTGACTGTGTGTACAACACAGTGTGCATTGACAAACCGAAAGGAAGACGACGAAATCCGTAAAACATGCACGAGAGAGCGACTTTCGGGCAAAAATAAAAGGCAATGACGACAAATAGTGAATGATCATCACACGCCACAAGAACTTGGTGCGCTGATTGGTCCCATCACAAGAAAAGAGACAATTCACGGCCTCGGTTGTTTATTAAATAACCAATTCAAAGCACGATATCGTGGTGTTAATAGCAAGTGGACGATGACACGACGACGTGAAGGACTTTACAGGATGAAAATTTATGAGAATCTTGCCATTGTGAAATGTTTTGGAGAAGGCAAAAATATGTGTCTTGAAAATGTTTTGAATCAAGTTGAGCTTTAGTGTCATCCTCAACAATCTGTCTTTTTACCTTAAGAAAAAGTAATTCTGGCATTAATCTTACACGGTGTATTTGGTTCTTGAAGTGAATGTCTGAAAGTCAAATACATTTTTTTCATACGGTACCAATGGACTTTGACAGCCAACATTTGTATATTAAAAGGATAAATCAAAAGAAAAACATCAAATTAATACCATTTGCATAAATTTAATAACATTAACATTTAACACAATATTTCTATAATATCGATGTTTCAATAACTTTGTGTAAAAGTTGTAGTTTTTCGTGTAAAAGTTTTTACTTATTGAAAAAGTTGTGTTTCAAATATACGAGTACAAGTTTAATTTGATGGCTTGTTTGAACTCCAAACTGCACAGATTTTTTTTCGATTTCAAATTCTATCTGAATTTCTTGCGTCTTGAATCTTTCTGTGTAAGTCGCATTAGCCACAAACTTGTTGATTGATTTTTGTGGTCAACTTAAGCTTAAAGAATTGCTTCAATATTAATTTCCATGATCGGGGATCGCACTGTTAATTTGATGTATTCTCAAAGGGGCACTATGGGGGTCTCATCAATGTCATTAATTAAAGTTTTTGGGATTTTTACTAGTTTTTTTTTCTATGTATGGTTGTGGAAATTTTTTATTCCACAACTGTGCCAAAAAACGCCCTCGTTATTTCTTAACTGTGATGAGTTGTTTGCTATATAAATTTTACCAAATTTTACTTTGATCATTGAAAAAAGAACAATGTACAAGTAAATAAATAAAATACAACTTAAAACATCATGCGTCTCCACGAAAGTTGTGTTTTGTCATCATGTCCATGGAGACGTTTTGTTTGACGAACCCAAATACATATGGTAAAGGTAAGATTTGACTAACCAAATCTGGTTAAAAGTTTATGGATGGATTGAATTTTCCAGGCAAAATGGGAACTGGAAACTGGAATATATATATAAAAAATATATTCCGGAAGTCTCTTTTTTGATTTGACATTTCTCATATTTATGCTAATGGACAAAAGCGGACGTTGTTATTGTAGAACTTATTCTGCAAACTATTTTATTCATTCTGAAAGCATCGGTAATGTTAGAAATGGTGTAATCTGGCACGAGGAATTAACAACAGGTGCAAATTCTAATGGGTTTCTTGACATTTTCAAGTGAAATTCTTTGATTTGAACATTGTTTAAGTGGTTATCACATCCCCAAGTACACGACCAATCAAATTTCTGCACTTTCCCTATAACGGATCATAAACGTTAGGGTCTCCAGAAAAACGTGCATTTGTTTTTTTAAATGGCAGGGCAAACTAGTTTTTTCTAATATTTGTATACAAGAATTAGGACGGTTCAATTCTCAAAGCAATTTGTGGCTTGCGTGACCAATATGACCAAAATCAATATTTTGACACTTTGATTAAATTCTGAGTGCAGATTACGATTCAGCCGTCAAAGTTACACGGAAAAACGTTCAGTTGGGAAATTTCGTTATGGTGCTATACATTCCCTTGAAAATGAGACATTTTCAAACTGAGATATCTTAAGCTTAAATAAAAAAATCCTTATTTTTCAGCATTTGTATTGGATCTTTTTACCTTTAAAAAACTTTTGACCCGTGAGTCCAAATTTAATTATCAAACCCGAAAATTATAGCTCTAAAAGTGCTCGGATCATTAACACGAAGTTAGTCGTAGAAAGCGTAGATTGCGAGACAAAAATATTGTGCCGTGTTCAAAGTTGGTTGAATTGGCATTTTCCACTCAATTTTCCGCTTAATTTTTTCAATTCGACCGCACTTTGAGGTTCGATTATAACAACGATAATGCCCGCCCGTGTGGATCAATCACTGGACTCACAATCCAGAGGTCGCCGGTTCGAATCCCGCGCCGGGTGCTCTGAAATTCTTTGTGTTAATATGGGTATTCGGCGCCGTTGCTCCGTGCCATACTCTCGTACACTAAGGAGCCTAGGGCGGCGAAGTCCTTGTAGTTGAAAGGATGACACTACTGGTTGGTACTAGCAATGGTGGCCGACAGCTATAAAGTCAACTTCGTTTTTATAGCAAATTTAAAATTGAATAACGATGTGATCGATATCGTGTATGTTTATTTGTTTAATTCAACATGTTTTGGACAGAAAACTCAACCAAATCTGGTTTTCACTCATTCTTCTGCTAGAACCAGTAAGCGTTGGCTTTGGCGACCACAACAAACTCGTTGAAGAAGCCGTGTGTGAACGTGAAAATCACTCGTTGTGAAAATAGATTTTCATTCTCTGTATTATTAGACCGTTCGTTAATGCTCGACGTGAATGACAGTTTTAGCTGCAGTCCTCAAAATGCGGTTGAAAATCATAGAGGTGTCAATTATTTTCAAAACATCGCTGCTTCTGCACACAGAAGCTTTTATTTTATAGAATTTTGACTTAGTTTTTCACTTATTAAAATAACGCATGTCTCAAGATTTGCACAATACTGGGAGGACACCAGAGCCGTTAAGTGTTTGAACTACGGCCAAAACGCGTCGTTAGCAGACGGAGTTAGACGACGACGTCCGGTCGTAAATAAAAAACAACAGACAATAATAGGCGCGTCATTCAGCGCTTTCGGTAATCGATGCTGTCATTTTGTTGGGTACCAAACATTTCCGTCATGAAATCTGCCGATGCGGATTTTCTATTTTCGAGCGTTGGACTACGAAACTATTCATTTATCGTCATTTTTCTCGGGAATTTGAGGGAGAGGGTTAAGTAACTTACCTCATCTTAGACCATCGTTCGTCGATGACCGCTTTGGTTTCCACAACTGGGCTCGCATCCGTGTTGAGGGGCTTCTGTTCCGCTTCGGCCAACATGCGCTCCTCTGCCGGGGTCAGTTCGAGTTGCTTGTCGGCAGTAGCTTGTTGTGCCAGCAGGTTCTCTTCCGCCGGGGTTAGCTCCTCCTCTTTGTGATCCTCCTCAACCTTGGACAAATCGCCGATAGGCTTCTTGGGTTGTTCCAGCTTCTTGGTAACCTGGGTACTGTTGTCGATGCTTCCCGTGTCACTTTCTTCCGCCAGGGTGGACAGATGCGTTCGTCGAGCTTCCTCGTCGGAGGACGTTGAATCGATCGAGGAAATGGGCGCTAGGAGACCAAGGCTTGGAATTTTATCCTTTTCTTTTTCGTCCTCGGATGAATGCTGAAGGATCTCATCGAGTCGCTTCTTCTTACTGAGCATGTCGTTGGCAATTTGCTGATCCTGCAGCTGGAGAGATATTTTGATCTTGTCGTTGCCTAGCATCTCTCCAATGATCGGATCAAACCCGTCGATCTCGTGCTGTCGGACGAGCTTAGCTTCCGACGTGGTACTGGCAGCAGCTTGCTCCTTTGGAGGCACGTAATCGTCGATGTCCTCGTAGTGATGTTCCTTCTTCTTGCGAGGAGCCTTCGACGGAGGTTGAACCTTTACTTCTGGTTCTTTGGGTGGCTCTATGATCTCGTATCGTTCTTCCTCGACCTCCATTTTATCCACCTTTGGGGCTTCTACCACTTGAGTGGATTCAACTTCGACCTCCATTTTTTCCACTTTTGGGACTTCTTCCGGGAGCTTCTCTACCTCCTGAGTGGATTCAACTACCTTTGCAGCATCTTCCAAAACCTTCTCAACGGTTTCTTCAACAATCTTTACAGCTTCTTCTGATGCTTTCTCTAGGGTTTCTTCGACCATTTTCTGTGCTTCCGCGCGAACCATCTCTTCTTCAGCAGATTCCATCGATGGCTGTGAAGGTATCTCAATGATTTCATCCGGAACCACTGTGGAAGCTTCCACCGTTGATTCTTCCGTGAAGGGCAGCTCTTCTTCGGTGTCCGTAACGTCCATGGCATCGTCACTTGGCTGTCTTACCACGTAGGCGGGGATATCGCGACTTCCGCAAAGTCTGGGTGATTCCCGAAGGTTCAGGATCTTGTGCTCTGGTAAATCCCTCGGTGGTTCGGACGCCGCTTTCCTCCTTCTAAGCGTGCTCACCTGGACTTTAGCCTTATCGATCTGCTTGTCAGCCATGGACTTTGCACGCTCCAGTGATCGACTGACGAATGCTCTGGTACTCTTGCCCTTCCTGGTTAGGCTGTTGCTGAAGCTTCGAATGCTGGGATGTTCATCCAAAAAGTGCTTGGCGTGCGCCTTAAACTCCGACTTGAACCCGTGTGGTTCGTGGGAAGCTGCCCGGGCTCTACTCCTTCTTGGAGAGTCTGAATGCCCGTTGCTGGTGCTTGCCACAGCTGTCGCGTCAGTTTCGGTCCTTCCATTGGTCTCCTCAGAGCCGGGAGCATCACAACCATTTTCGGTTTTCGCTTTCTTCTCTGCTCCCTCGATGAGCTGCTCTTCGACCTTGCGACGTCGACTCACCGGAGAGTGAGAGTATCGCATGATGATTTCCGGTTCGTCGTCTGGTCCCAGGGGATTCTTGTACAGGTGGGTCCACGGATAGCCACCCTGTGGAAGAAGGTATGCAAAAAATTTGTGTTAAGAAACATTATTTATATCAAACAAAAGTTAATCATAGAACAAAAGCACAGCTGTTAGCATTAAGCTTCTGTACTTTTCATGATTGATATAATGAATACAGTGAGTCAAATATTTGTCCGTACCCCCCCGTACGGAAAATGTTTGTGATATAAAAGTACATAAAATTCGACTAAAGTGCCATGTTTTATACATCAATCGACGCGGTAGAATGTCCTCTTTAAGATACTGTCATTGGATTTGCAAAAAAAAAATCTTGAAAAATACAAAAATAATTTACTGAAAAAAAGAGGTCAAACAATTGTCCGTACCCTTAGTAAAAGTACAAAATCTGATCGATTTAAGTGAATTCATTTATGAAATGTTGTTTCAGTGTCAAATACTAGTACCTTTAGCCAGTTTGTGACAACTTTGAACTTCTGATAACTTTGTTTAGTTAATTTATATTGAAAATTGGTTTAAATTTAGTTTTTTTAAGTAAAACTTATCAAAACATTAGTTTATAAACAACTATTTTTATAAAATTGCTATTTTATGTTGTAAGAGTCTCTATTGAACAAGTTTCAACAATATTTGTTCAAAATATACATTGTTTTCATCTTTTTTATTGACATTTTTCGACCAAAAATACTGTTTCGGAACAATACCGTTAATCAATCCGGATTGTCCCGGAACCGGTTCAACCCCTCGGAGGGAAATTTTGTGGTGATCAGATAGAGGACAAAAAAAACCCACCTCTTGCAATTTGAAACATCCAATTTCGTCCACTACAGCCCGATTACGAGTCCCTAGTCTGAAATTTGAAATTTTCACTTTCCGTGCTGAGAATTTCTGTACCGTCCTGGGTCAGATTGTTTTGCTTGGGGAATTTGAAAATTTCAAATTTCAGACTAGGGACTCGTAATCGGGCTGTAGTGGACGAAATTGGATGCTTCAAATTGCAAGAGGTGGGTTTTTTTGTCCTCTATCTGATCACCACAAAATTTCCCTCCGAGGGGTTGAACCGGTTCCCGGACAATCCGGATTGATTAACGGTATTGTTCCGAAACAGTATTTTTGGTCGAAAAATGTCAATAAAAAAGATGAAAACAATGTATATTTTGAACAAATATTGTTGAAACTTGGTCAATAGAGACTGTTCAAAACACATTGGACTACTTTCCACAATTTTGACCACCAAATTCATGATCTGCACCCATAGTGCAGTGTCTGGAATTCTGCTGCTGGACTCAACCAGCTGATCGTCGTCGGATTAGGCAAAGACAATAGCTTGCCTGTCCGAGCCTTTCTACGCTAATTCGCTTCGATCAGCTGGTCTTGTACAGCAGCAGAATCAGAACAGTTAGACCGTCGTTGCGATCACTTCGCACTCCTCGCACCCTCGTCCACAGACTGGACTTAGTGCAGTGATATTTGTTTGTATTTTTGTGACGAATAAAGTCTTGTGTTTTCGTTATCCTGCGTGTTTCACTGCATCGGCCAGCATCCGTACTTAACAGAGACTCTTACAACATGAAATAGCAATTTTATAAAACTAGTTGTTTATAAACTAATGTTTTGATAAGTTTTACTTTAAAAAACTAAATTTAATCCAATTTTTAATATAAATTAATTAAACAAAGTTATCAGAAGTTCAAAATTGTCACAAACTGGCTAGAGGTACTAGTATTTGACACTGAAACAACATTTCATAAATGAATTCACTTAAATCGATCAGATTTTGTACTTTTACTAGGGGGTACGGACAATTATTTGACCTCTTTTTTTAACTTTTTTCAGTAAACAATTTTTGTATTTTTCAAGAAAAAGTTTTTTGCAAATCCAATGACAATGTCTTAAAGAGGACATTTTGCCGCGTCGATTGATGTATAAAACATGGCACTTTAGTCGAATTTTATGTACTTTTATATCACAAACATTTCCCGTACGGGGGGTACGGACAAATATTTGACTCACTGTATCTTGTATTTTTACTCTACACTCAGAAAATCAAACAAGATTAACCTTCTCTTGCATCGATTTTTTCATTACTGAAGTCTTTTTTTTAAGGTCCAATAAACTTTTTTTTTTGGTTTTAGAGTGATTTGAATATCCCTGACTCAAGGCGGTTTCAAACACACAAACAGAAAAAAATAGCTCTTTTTGAAAGTAATTTAAAGAGTGTTTTTGTAAGCTAATCTACACCCACAACAGACGGTGATTTCAGCCTACTTTATATTTTTCTTACTTTATACCACATATTAGTTGCAATTGCGCGGCCATTATCAAAGCAACGAAATTGGCCGATACCTTACTTCACTTACCTGTTCCTTGGATTTTTTAACCTCCTCCCAGAGATAGGTTTGTGGTGGAACAGAAGGTTTGTCACCATGATCATGATGATGTTGTGAATTCTCCTGAACGACGGAAGTTCCTTCTGCAGTAGTTTCAGTCAGTTCAAGGCTCGGGGCTTGGGATGGTTCGTCTTTTGACTCTGTTTCTTTGGCGCTTTGATCTGCGACAGCAGCAGCTGTTGCGTCAGCATCTTCGGTTGCCGCTGAAGACTTTGTCTCTTCAACGAGTGGTTCCGTTTCCTCCACCTTCGGGATTTCAGCAGGTCCCTGCTCTACGACTGGAGCGGGTTCCTCCTTCACCATCTGCGTTTTCTCTACTTCTTTTACCTCTTCCTCAGACTCTTCCTCCTCCTCCTCTTCTTCCTCCTCCTCTTCTTCAACTTCCTCCTCAACCTCCTCTTCCTCGACCTCTTCCTCCTCCACGATCTCCTCCGACTCGGTCGAGAGTTGCTTTGTGGGCTTATCTGCGGGGGTGGATGGCTCCTTTTCCGACTTTAGCAGTTGTTCCGTCGCTGCCGCCGACTGGACCTTGGCCGATTGGGTTGGCGTGGCCACGCCGAGCATTTGTTGCTCGAGCACGGTGGATTCAACCTCACCGGCGCTTCGTAGGGACACTGAAAGGAGAAGCGTGGCGAGAATGGGAATTAGTTAGATGTTTTCATTTAATTTTGGTGTTTCAACTTTTTGTTAGCACTAGGAGTTTTTAAAACTGGAGGTTTTTTCAGAAAGTTTTAGATAATGTTTCTGTAATGATGGGAAAATAAGAAAAGGTGATTTTTTTAGCAGGAGTTAAAGTAACATGATTTTGTCAGTTTAGAATGACAGAAAATAGTAGTGGTTTCAGCACGAGTTAAACTTTTTTTTTCTAACGAGATTCACCATATTTAGTCAATCCACCGCTTGAATCAAAAAATGTTGAAAAGTATTTCAGTTCAATTTTCAACATCCATTTCAGTGCTGATAAGTAGAACTTTTTATCTTTTGTTTTGAAAAGTGTTTCTATTCGATTTTGTTATTTTTGGTAGAGAAACGTAGGCTGTTTGTCGTTGGAGAATAACAGTAAAAGTACGTAGTTTCACGACGGAATTGCAAAAAATATGTAATTTCGAAGCGGAATTGCAAAAAACAACGTTTCAATAGTTCAATACTCTTGGTGATTGTGCAACTTTGAGAAAAATATAAGTGTGTCAAAAAGCTACCCCATTTGATAACACAGTCCAACAAGATTTTGTCTCTGAGACGAGTATATGTGTTCCTAGTAGAATTTTGCCTGCTGAATCCGAATCCGGGTCCAGAATTGCTCCAAATGGTCCCAATTTTGAGATACACCCGTTTGAAATGTTAGTTTAGGCCAAAATTAGCTACTTTGTCGACTATTTTACAAAAGAACTATTGAATAAACAACTAAACCAACACATGTATCTTATAGTTCACGTTTTCCCCTTTCTGAAACACCCCTGGTTTTTAAAATTTGATTGTTTCTACACATATTTATAGCCATTTTAAAATTATATTTTCAGTTGGTTCTCATTCAAGTTTTTCCAACTTGCATGTCAAATTATGCTGGGATATCAATAATAAAAATCAAAAATGCTTTGCAGAACGTTAAATAAGTATGTCTCGGTAATCTAATTGATCATATTTCATGTAATTTTGTCTGCTGAATCCATTCCTATCATTAGATTTTTTCAAAAAGGTCAGCTTTTAAAGTAAAAATTGAATTTTCGATGATTTTTCAAAATAAAATCTATTTTATGACTATGACTCAGAGATGACTAAATGTTATAATTATTATAATCTTTTTCATAAATTCGATATATCATCTCAGTTTAAATGTTTTGCTTTGTCATAGTGTTGGTTTTAAATGGCGCTCAAACGTGTCTTGAAAAAAAAAAACTAAGCAATATCCGATGTGCACTTCGGATATCTGCACCTTAAACAAATAAAAAAAATAGGTCAGCATATAAAATTAGCTCATTGGATCATGCAGTAAAATTGTTTCATTTTGTTGATCAACAGAAACAACTCTAAACAAATCAAACTTTTCTTTTCACCAACTTGATCGCGTTGACATTGATTTAGTCTCGAAGCAAACTAGTTTCGAACCATTTTTAACGATTGGGCATGGTTCATTTCATGACTCAAACATTAATATTCTCGCGCTACTTTTCCTGCCACAAATACCGGACATCTGCCAAACTGCACTGCACTATGGCTGGCAGCATTTGGGCCAACCTCCACCGCTCATCACATCGAAGCCGACAAAATTTTCCACCGGATGCTTTCAATGTCAGTAAACTTGAATAAAATATCGCGCGTATTTTCCCACCAAAATCTTGCCTTTACCATTTCGTATTCCAAACAAACGAAACACTCGATGCTTGATATTGGGAGCCATTTCAGGGAAGTGAAAAACGACCAATTTTCCACTATTGTCTAGACACTATTTTGATGGCACCAATCTGGAAGGGTTGGTTAGTGTGCACTTTATGTGGGATGAATCTGCGGAGAAAATTGCATTTTGCGCATGATTCCGAAATTACCGTAGTTTGCCATCACACTGAAAAACACAACGATCATCTCATGCTATTCCTTAACGATGGCACTCTGATGCTGAAAATTCTGCCTTATGATGAAAACACACACGCACACTTTTTAAAACTAACGTTAGTTTGAAAATTATTAAACAATCCGGTTGAAATTTGAGTGAATACTGCTTTTTGTAACTACATCAGAATATCGGTCTGATGTGGATTATGGATAACTTCTTTACAGTACCAAATCGGTCTTTGTACTATTTACATTGTGATAAGCCGCTCAGGGTGGCCAAAAACGCGCCGTTTCAGTTGAAACGCTAATTACATACTATAACGCCTAGGCTAGGCAAGGAATGGATGGTTGTGGTTGAACTTGAAACGCTTCTCTCCCACACACCCAGGCGGCCAGGGTGGTATCTTGACGTGGAAAAATTGGAATGATAACTTTAACGAGCTTATTTTTATTCTCCTTAACAGCGTTTTGCTGTATTGAATAATATGAAAATATTTCGTTTTTTGTTTAGATATTCAAAAAACGTTTCCATAGTTTATCAAAACACCTAAGTTTAAGTATGAAAAACTTCAAGTTCAGTGCAGATAATATGAAGTTTTGTTAAAATTGTTTAACTCTTTAACTAAACTGCCTGAATTCAAATAAGTGAATTCGGTGCAGACTTGATTATCACAAATATGCGCAAAAATTTCACTTCGGATAATCGAATCACAAAAAAAATGTTGTCTTATTTTCGATTTGTTAAGTTATTTAATGCCTCATTCGCACAGGCCCTTTAGCCGGTTTTAAATTTGAAAAAGATTTTATCCAAGAGGGTGGTGTCAGAGCAAAGTGACAGTAGACTCGGACGTCACCAAAACCTTGCTAGCTCACGCAGTTGTATTCGTGAGTAGCTCCTCTCTGAAACTAGTCCATGCATTAGTATTTCTGGACTTTTATTTTTGCTAAGGTCCAGTCAACCAAATTTTCAGTTTTTGCTTTTTGGGTGTTTATAAATACCCCTGACTCAAGGCGGTTTGAAAAACACTTCACAAGCAAAAACTGGAAATTTGGTTTATTGGACCTTTAAAAAGTGTTGGTAATGTTTTTGTTTCATTAAGATGGCAACCTTAGCAGATACCTGGTTTTATCCGATACATTTTTGACAGTTCGATGCTTCTGTGCTCTCTTGTACTTGTACTGCTGGTTTTCCTATTTAGTTAGCATAAGAGAGCACAGAGGCATCGAGTTATGGCCTATCTTCAATCACTTAACTTAGAAAAATTGAATCCGTCCGTGAAATCTGACCTTCTACAATGGAGAAAGTAAGTAAAGTAGTTACTTGACGTAAGATTTTAAACGCAGCCCAGACTTGATTTACCATAATTCTTATAATAATTTTACTATGGATAATCAAATCCAGAGTTTGTTTTTTGAAAAGGTCCAATAAACCACATTTTCATTAATTTTTTTTTGGGTGTTTTTAAATACCCCTGACTCAAGGCGGTTCTAAAAGTACCTAAAAAGCAAAAATTGAAAATTTGATTTGTAGAACCTTAAAAAAAAAAAAACTAGATAATCAATCCAATGGATGGAAATTTTGCTCCACTATAAACTCGACGATCCTAAAAAGTAAGCGTGTTTCGATCAACGGTTGTATAGAAATTAATTTTCAATTGTGAAAATTTTACACATTATTCGAAAAATGAACACAAAATTAACATGAAGCCATGCCTTTCGATCAACGAGAAAGGACATTTAAAATCACAAAACAATTAATTTTGATTTTAAAAAAGTAACGTGGGTTCGCTCCTTTCTCAGAACTAAAGAAAATCAATTTCAATTAGCACAATGACCAGCAACTGCATGCAAATTTAATGTCAAAAATAAAAACAATAAAAAAAATGTCTCTCATTTGATTCTTTGAAACTCTTAAGCAACCTTCGGATAATCGAGTCTGGACTGTATTCTAAAACCTACGTTAAGTTGTCGTTTCCCTAACAAAGGTAAACAAACAACTGCACAGTATAAAATTGCTAGATGTTTAAGAACTATCATAACAATTCTTAAATATCCTGTTTTTTTATATCTCTGGCAACAACAATTTTTTCGCTAGGGTTAGGTTAGGTTAGGTTAGAACAATATATTTTTTTATAAGCTTTTTTTTTTTAATTGATTAAAATGGAAAAATGAACATTTTGAAATGTACAGATTACAATCGATTTTTTCTCAATCAAACTTTTTTTAAATATTTCCTATGCATCTCTCTAGTTTGTTGGTACATTTTGAGAGTATTTAAAAGTTCAAATAAAATGATGAATTGCCTTATTTTTTGATTTAAGCATGATTGTGTTGCAGTTACTACACTATGGGTTAGCTTTCAGTAATTTTTCATCTCAAGTTCAATAAAAAAATACTAAAGTGTATTAGAAGCACTAAATCGTGTCCAGCAAAAAGTTTCTTTTGTATGTACTTTATGTTGAAATTTGATTTAAAAAACACTAAAATGTGATTTGATCAGCCACCCTGCCACTTCTCTCCCACACATACCAAGTGATCGAACCAAGCCAGGCATGAAAATCTGAATGAGTGGCGCAAATAATCCCGTTTTTTTTCGTGAAAATAAACCGCTTTTGCCTCATTCAAAGGCGAATTTTCGGCTACAACATGTGTGTATTCGTTGCTGTCTCTGGCCGTAGCCAACGTTTTTTTTTTTCTTTTTCGTTATGCAACAACGTGTTTTATTATTAGAATATTTCGGAACCGGCTACCGTTTGGTTCGCGTACAACGTCTGCCAAATACACACCACTACCGTACATAATAACGTAAGCCATATATACTTGACTACTTACTGACGGACGGGTTGTTCAGCTGCTGCTAACGAGCATGGCTGGCAAAGTGTCCACGTTCAAATAGATGCTTCACGCCGGACACGTGAGACACTCGTTTAAAAAACGAATTATCACCTTACAAACTGGTGGTGATTTGCACCTTGTAAACGATCGTGATTACAGTGGTGATGCACACCACTTTTTGAGCCATTCCAGAGTTCCAGTTTGAACCACTACACTAGCGAAAGACAACTGTTGAATGTCTCCCAGCAGGAGGAGGTCGAGCTGACGACTTCCTGGGAATTGTTTGGGACCAATCGGGCGTAAGATTTGAGCTCTGGCCAGTGAACCGTGACATTGTGTCTCAGAGGTTTTGGGTTTACGAAGCGAAGGTGCAGTTCTTAAAGTTATGGTTGGCATTAGTCATTGAACTTGTGTGTTTCTGTTGTGGGTACACATTGATGGCTTCCATGAGAAATTTATTTTGATTGTGCGAAGGTGACAAGACAATTCAAAAAGATTTTAAGCAAATCACAAAACCTTGAAGATACAAGGAATAGTGATCTTGTTCTATTAGCCGACAAATATCGATGCCTCTGTGCTCTCTTATCCTAACTAGATAGGAAAACCAGCAAGCTTAGAACAAGAGAGCACAGAGGCATCGATATATGTATATATAATTTTTTTTAAAAAAGCTATGATATTTGGCAAAACGATACTAATTTGGCCTCGTTTAAAAAAAATTATAAAACTCCTCCTCTCTCGACCTAATTCATGTAACTTTTTTAGGGGCGATTGAAAAGGCCTGCCAATGTCCCCTAAAAACTGGCTATTCAATTTCAATTTCTCGCTGTGATTGATATCAGTTACAGTGTTTTTTTCTGAATAGAGAATAAACAAAATTTCACCTGAATCAACAGTCTGGTGTTAAAGTGACTTGATCATAGTTATAAATTATCAGTAATAAATGTATAATAGTTGCAGTGCACTATTTCAATAATATCGCTCGATATAAACCAGATCATTGCTGATCATGAACGTAGTTTGAGAAAATGTTTTGTTCTGACAGTACAACTTTTCTTGTGATAATTCTCTTCAAAATTCTGGTAACAATTACACTAGCCCAACAAACTCCTGATTACTGCGTCAAAGGATTATGTCCAAAGGATACTTATCATCACGTAGGATGTAACACAACTCGAGTAAGATCAAGTTACAACGACTTTATAAAAGCTCAAAATACTAAACCAATTTCGCAGGCTTTCAACAGCACCTGTGTGAAACCCAAGATGGTGCCAATGTCAACGAAACGTAAGAACCTTCTAATGATGATGCATAATCGGCTTAGAAATCATTTGGCGTCCGGAAAGCTGGACCGCTATCAAAAGGCTTCAAATATGTCACTGATGGATTGGGACGATGAGCTGGCTTATTTGGCCGAACTGAACGTAAAACAGTGCGTTATGGAACACGACGAATGCCGGAGTACAGGTTGTTTCGAGTTAGAATCAACGTTTTACAAGTCAATCATTGTTTTACTTTATCGATTCAGTGAAATTTTTCTGGGCGGGGCAGAATTTGGCAAACCGCTTTCAATACCCAAAATTGGACACGTATAACTTGATTCTGAAGGCTTTTGTCAAAGCATGGTTCAAGGAGCATGTTGATGCATCTATGGAATACATTCGTTCGTACAAGGAACCCCCAAAAGAGATAATGTGAGTTCGTTGTGCGTTTGAAAACTGCCTAATATTTCCGCCCTCTATTACAGGATTGGCCATTTTACGGCCCTTGTTCGAGATGTCTCAACTCATATGGGTTGTGCGATAGCGGTTCAAACTAAAACCATGTATTCAAAGCAGCACAGTCGTTACCTTACTGGACCGCAGATTTTCCTGGCCTGTAACTATGCAAACACCAACTTGTTGGGACAGGCAATTTATAGAGAAGGGCAGCCGTGTAGTCAATGTTCTGGAAAGTGTCACAAGGTTTACACAGCACTGTGTGATTACAGATAAATAGTTTTTTTTCCTATAGTTCAATAAAATTGAAATGTTTAAGCTTTCAATTCATGCAAAAAGTTCATAGTTTTATGAGAAATTGACAGAGTTATGTGCGATACAAAAAAGGGGATCAAGTCTCCTCACTCTCCCTATACAATGTAACTAAAAATCTGAAAAGCACGTGTCACAAGTGTTTTTTGAATGTAAAAATGTACTACGTGTCATAAGTTTGCAATTCACATACAAGCTAAAAAAAAGCTCAAATTAATGGTTTAACCGACTTAATCAGTTTATTTTCGAAAACAACAAATGGAATTGCTAATAAAAATGTGTATCAACAAAAATTTGTGGAAAATTAAAAAAAACATGTTTTCCAACAACATGTATGACGTGTCACAAGTGTGCACGATCATTTTGATGATAAATTGGTCTATGTCACAAGCGTGTTTTACGATTTCCGGAAAACGGAAGCGAATTATAGCAAAACGTCAGCATTAACTCATTTTCGACCAAAATGGTCTATGTCACAAGATAGCACACAGCAGACGATTTCTCTTAATTGAATTAACTATTCAATCGATTCTCGACTGTTTATTTAACTTCAAAAAAAAAATCAGAATCAAACCATCCACATTAACGACCCCCGGGTCTTTTGTGGTCTCTATTGCAAGTTTCTGCTCGAACCTAGGAGTCCGAAGGCTTGAATGGGGAGAGCACCCAAACCTCTTCTACTCCAAGGAACCTTCCACCCCAGTGTTTGAACTGACGACCTTTGGATTGTGAGTCCAACCGCCGCCAGCGATTCCACCGGAGTAGGCTTGGTTTGGTGTGTTGTTTGTACTTATGGCATGGAGACAACTCCTACACCTGGAATGACTTAACGGCCTAACAACCAAGGCCGGGACCGACATTTTACTTCCTCATCCGATGGAAGGTTGCAGCAGATGGGAATCGAACCCAGAATCATCCGCTTACAAAGCGGACAGCGTAACCATTCGACCACGCACTGCCAGCATATTTAACTTAAGTTAGTTGAAATATTGAAAATTTAAGGCACGTTACTAAAATAAAACAAGGAAAAATTAAGGGAGTCCAATATTGGACATCGAAAATCCTAACTTTTCCAAAAGTGGACCCCTACTAATTTAACCTTCAAAAGTGAAGAAAACTGTGAAGTGTGTATTTGAGCAATAGTTTTTCTAAAACATACAATAAATGCCAGTTTTGATCATTTTAACTGTACGTTTTTAAATTTTAAAATTAAAATTAACTGTTTTTATGTTTAAATTTCCATACAAAAAAGCATAACCTTCTCAAATTATTGGCTTAATTTTTGAAACTTTAAACTGTTTTTCAAATAAAATTGCCATTTTTGTACCACCCTAATATGGAGTAGGTCGCCCTTATGGCCAAACAAAAATACAGGTCTATTAATTTCGACCAAAGCACCTCCCAACAAATTTTGAGCCCGATCGGAAAACCTTTTTTTTATCATGCACTGTTCGTGTGGAATTGCTGTGTACAGGTCCACCCTTTAATTTCGCGTATATTAGTTTAGATATATTAAAATTAATGTTTTAAAAAGTAATATAAGTTATCACAAATCTAATTTTCAAAAATCCTGCAGTAAATTGATGTGAGCAGGAAGCAATCGAATAAATACAAACAAAAATCAGATTCAAAGGTTGAAATTATGCTCACAAAATCAAATGTTCAATCCATCCTTCAAAATGTTCATGTTCGTCCTCGCAATGAGTCCAAATCACTCCACAAAAGGTGTCCAAATCACCCACAAAGTATGTTCAAATTGCCCTACAAGGTATGTCCATATAAGGGCAAAGACAAAACTTGTTTTCAAATTTTAAGCTTAATTTTCCAAATTAAAAAAATAAAATTTATTGCTCATTTTATTTGATAGGGTTGTCAGATCATCAATCTTTTGGGTTCCTTGGAAAGGTCTTACAAAAACCACCCTTTTTACAATCTTTCGGACTTTAGTCAAAATCGTTATTTTTAGCATAACTGAGCTTTATAATTTTTAAAAGCGACTTATGGGTCCTCAAGACGGAACGAATGAAACCAGAACGGGCAAAATTGGTTTAACCAGTGCCTATACGTGAAAATTTTTTGGTCAACATCCCACCACACACACCACACAGCAATGGGATGATGTAAGAAGAAGATTCACAATTCCGCATACTTTATTGCAAGATGCTTTAGGTAAACACCGGAAATTTGGTTGAAATTTTAAATAAAGAAAAAATGCTAGAAATCTTTTTATTTTATCTGTTTTCGAAAAGAAGCCGATTATTTGAATCATTTTATAGGCGATAGACTATTTTTCTAAGCTCCAAAACATATTTTTTGTTAAAAAATATTTTTGTTGCAAAATTATCTTGCCTAATTGAGTCACCAATATCAGTGTCTTGAGTTTGTTTATCTTTTGTTCTTTGATCTGACAGGAGGATTTGCAGCTAAACCCACTTTGCCCTGACAGCTTTATGCTGGATTTTGGTCTGACCACGCGGTGGATTGGCAGCCACACCCCCTTGTCGTGAAGGAGATCAAATTAAGATGTCCATTTTTCTAGTGATTTTCTGGCCTTTCCTCCCAGGTCCATAAGATCGGTCAAGGCCCAAGGCCGGTCAAGGCACTGAAAATTGCGAATTGCGAATAAATGATTTATCATTCGACCTTGTCATCAAATGGAAGCTATATCTAATGCCTTCAAAACCTATTACTAGACCATTTAAAAAAAGATGGTTCGAGATATCAGCAAAATTTAGAAATATTACATATGCACTCTTGCCACTCACATTCACACATTCACCAGCCAAATATTGGAAATTGTCATTGCAATTAGGTGCAGTGCGCACTCTTGCCCCGGTTTACTCTATATCATCGCTTGTGTGTCATCTTGTGACACGTTCTATCTTTTTACAGCAGACGTGTACACAAGCGCCGATATGGCTCCAAAAATGAGAACTTCGATGCTTCTGTGCTCTCTTATGCTAACTAGATAGGAAAAACCAGCAAGCTTAGTACAAGAGGCATCGACTTGTAAAAATCTTAAAAGCCCGTTTTAACCATAAATGGTGCGAATTGGGACACATGGGGCGAATTGGGACAGCAGTTTTAACCATGTCAGAGCACAGTATTTTTATTTTTCTGATTGGTTTCGAATAGAACAGACTCATCCCAACAAAATGTGTACACTAGCGTGCCCAGAAAAAATGACCCCTTGGTCCACAAGCAAAAAACGGATCTTTGGGTTATTTAAAGCATCTGTGCAAATTTTGAGAGGAATTGGTTGTGATTAACCCATTGGCGAAAAAAAGTTTTTCATATAAAAATGACTTTTTTAGATCGCTAATAACTTTTAAGGATCGAATTTTACAGCTTTGGTATGTTCTACAAAGTTGTAGAGCATTACATTTCCTATAAGAATCTCACTTTCTAGAATATTTGAATGACAGTAGCGCACCCTGCAGACAAAACCGTTATTGAGGTTTTCATACATTTTTAGATTTTTTCCATACAAACATCACCTCCGAGTATCAATGGGTAAATGTTGACCGATGTTGCTCATATTTGGCCCAGAGTTTTAAAATAGCTCAAGGAACAATATTCAGCTTGTGAAGCGAGGTTTTGAAAAAATCCCATATTCTGGGCACCCTGGTGTACACCCATTTCCTAATATAAAACGTTACTTAATCCACCTTTAGGTGGTTGGTGCCTTCCTCACATTCATAAAGCAAAGACACTACACATCCTCAAAAAAGTGTATAAATAACACTTATTTTTTTATCAAATTATCTGAGATCCGGCCTCAAAAAAGTGTATCAAAAACACTAAAGTACTTATAACTTTTAATAGGGTTGTCAGATCTTCAATCTTTTGGGCTTGTTGGAAAGGTCTTATGATTACCTATCCAACGGTCGCATGATAGATCCGGACAACTTTTTTATCAAAATATTTGAGATCCGGCTTTAAAAAAGTCTATAAATAACACTTAAGAGCTCATAACTGTTGATGGGGTTGTCAGATCTTCAATCTTTTTAATGCGTTGGAAAGGTCTTTCAAATACCTTTCTAATAATATATAGCATGACGGGTTTTCTTACAAAAACCACCCTTTTTACAATCTTCCGAAGTTTAGCTAAAATCGTTTTTTTAGCATAACTTTTAAAGTACTTTTCTAAACTTCATAATATTAACTAGGGTCTTGTGGGACCCCAAGACGGATCGAATGAGACCAAAACGGTTTAAATCGGTTCAGCCAGTCCGGAGATAACCGAGCCACGTAGCCCAGTGGTAACTAGGGACCTACATAGGGAAATGAAATGTTCTGGAAGAAATTTCAAACACCCAAAGTCATTAAAATTTAAGGTTGAAAAACTTGTAGTTTTTCTTTCGTGCTGGCACTTTTTTTATACCGAACAAGCACAAACATAACAAAAACTACCAGATTTTTATCAACAACAGTTTTACAATACTTGTAATTGTTATAAGTCTCGTTTTTTTGCCAAAACTATTTTAAATTGATTCCAACCTTGTTCTTGCATGATCTTGTTGCTCGATTGGAACCCCGATTTGACAGTTCGATTGGAACCCTGAGAGTGACATTTCGCCTCTCCATATAGGCTCTCTAGTGGTAACGCTTCCGCCTCGTAAGCGGTAGATCGGGGTTCAAATCCCGGCTCGGACCAACACAACTGGTGATCTTTTCCCTTCTGGAATCGATTGCTTAGTAAAGGGAAGGTAGTGTATCGTCACAAACTGGACCTTATCACGACACCTTAGGGAGGCGACCTATGGAATGTTAACATTAACCTTAACATGTTAACATTAAGTTGAGAATGAAACTGCCACTGAATCCGCTTTGTAAATACCGGCCCCGATACTCTTTAAGGGTGTTCCCCTCAGGAACTGGGAAAGATTTACTTATGTTTTTCGGTGCACGGACTCACATCCAGACACACGCACAGACATTTGTTCAGAATTTGATTCTGAGTCGATAGGTATACGTGAAGGTGGGTCTACGAGGTCAAATAAAGAAGTTCATTTTTCGAGTGATTTTAAAGCCTTTCCTCATTGAGGTGAGGAAGGCAAAACCTTCAAGTGCTCTAAACATTACTGTCCCTATACAGACTGTAGTTCCGATTCGTCCTAGAAGACGGTAAGGGTTTCATATTTTTTGAATGAATTTTAAATGTTTTCTATACATATTTAAAACAAAAAAAAGATCTCGTGGAGGTCTTTTGCAGCATTTTTTTGAAAAATGTTCGAAACTCAATCTAATTTTTTTTTCTTTGTTTTCTACAGTGAGTTTAAGTCAATTTTGCTCAAAGTTCTAGAACAAAGCTATTTTTTTACCCACATGCTGAAGAGATACAGGCTCAAGTGTCTATTTTTTTAGTTACTTTTAGGTGGTCAGAAATTTTGGGTTAACAAAATCAACAATTGATTGTTGAAAAATGCGGTGTAAAAAATTAACCCATACTTTAAGTTAAATTAACCAAGATTTTCTTAGATTTGCCCTGGCCGGTCTCTCCGCGTTGCACAACATCGCCCACACGGTGGCGGGTGTGTGGCAAACTACGACCTGGATCTTCTTTTATGTTCAATGGAGCCGCACGATGATTTGTGGACAACAGTTAAAATCTTTTAGCGCCAGCATTGCCAACGCCTGGTGAGGTTGATTTGTTGATGATGTACCGGAGAGCAGCAGCAGAGAGAACAAACAAAAAATGAGTAATTTTAGAACATCGAGAGAAATATGACGACGGTGATGGGCGAATGAACCAACAAATCGAACGTTACACGATATATATTTACCCACAACAGGTGCCACGTACAGAAGCATCTGAGCTAGGGAGGCTTTTCTGCAGGTGGCCTCGAATCTACTCATCTTGGACAAGGTTTTTTTTCGGGAGAGGACTTTGGGAGGTTGCTGTGAAGCTTAGGAAGGAAAAACTAAACTTTTGGCGGTAGGATAGTTAGAGTTGGAAGCTGGATTGCGAATTGTAGGGGAAGGTGGGGCAAGACGACCATATGGGGCAAGAGGAACAATCGCTCCTACGGCCGTAATTTGTGCAATTTTGATTATTTCCAGTATGAGGAATTGTTGCTAGCAATGCAATTAGCTGATTCTACTACCACATAACCGCCAAAATGACGTAAACGCCACGGGGCATAAGATTTAATGAAGTTTTTTTCGAAACCTTTGTTTTCTTATAATATTTGGAAAGTACAAAATAAGGCTTAGGGTTCGTTTTAAGGCTCATTTTATCAAAATGCTATTTTTCCTAGATCAGTAGTGTCCCTACAAATGACATGCACCTATTACAAAGTATGATTTAACTTTTGGTTATTTTTGTTGAGAGCTTTTAAAAATCTTGTTCAGGTGGGGCAAGTGTACCATATGGATTTTTAGTATGGAAAAATTACGAATTGCTGCAACAACATATTTTATTGGGAAATAAATACATGAAAGTACTTAAAAACTGATAAACAATCGTTAAAAAAAAATTGTACATACAAAGTATAGTGATATTATGAAAATTTACTATTTATCATCGAAGTAGTATTTTTTTCGTAAAAACGATAAAATTTTTAGTAAAATATTATTATTTAATCTAAAAATGGAAGAAACCATTCAAATACATTCTAATCTGATGTATCTAAGTGATAACAGTTCAATTGTTAGCAAATTACCATATTTTTCATGCATTGTTCCTCTTGCCCCAACGGGTTGCTCGTCTTGCCCCATTAGTTGAGTAGAACGTACGGAAAATCAAAAATTTTAAAATCAATTTTTCACATTAAAAACAGGATTTTTAAAAACTTGTTTAAACAAAGTCTTAGTCAAGACCTAGAATAAGATGATTATAATAAAATCCGACAGATTTTTTAACTTTTTAATGGGTTATAACGAGCATTTCCTTAGCTTGTTACACTTGCCCCACTTTCCCCTATACGGGTCTGATCATTCGACATACCTTTTCCAGTGTCGGTTTTGTCCTTGTCCATCGTGTCGCAGTCAGGGTCAGATGTTCATAACATTAAGTTTTGCTGCAGTTTTCTGTACAGACACCGGTTTCTTCCTTTCGACTTATGTACTATCACGCTTATTTATAGCAAAATTTTCGTTGACGCATTCCTCCTCTCGTTAGCCGCACTAAGTAAAAATTCTCTTCTGCAGAATTTTTCTCGTGGACGAGCACAATTTTCGGTTTTTATTCGCTTTCTTTCACCGATTTTTTCTTCCCTCAAACTCACTCACTTGCTCAATGTCAAAAATATCTCATTTTACCATCCCGTCTGACAAATGGATCTTTTCCTTTTTTTCCTCGAACTAAACTAGGCTAAACCGCCTAACCGTTGTCACTGAGAAGCCGCGTTTTTGGGGCCCAAATCAAAATGCACCTGCACTTGGATGCTGCAGCTGGTGGTCCAGAGCTGACTCCCGATCGAGAGCACTTGTTACGCGTACGTTCCGCGCGGGATCATGCGATGCGTGCGCGACGGCCAATTAATCGCCAAAGTGTGTGGCGTGAAGAAAAATCGTACAGGACCACGGCAGAACGGAACGTGGAAAAGGAAAACAAGGATTAAACCCGACAAAAGGAGCAGCAACAGCAAAAAAAAAACTTGTAAAAACGAAAAAATCTGAACACAAAAACACCAACGTTTTGTGTGCAAATCTCAACGCTCGAAGAAACAGAGTAAAATATATCGCATTGGACTTGGTCGCGAACGACGACGACTTGGCGATTTCGGCCCACAGTTTTCGTGTATTTCGTGAGATTCGGGTTAGTTGGTGAGCTAGTGTCTGTGGCCCGGAACAGCTACTACTGGCTACTAGCAGCGTAGTTGTTGGTGTTTGAATTTGAGTTTTCCTCACACGAAGCGCGCGCAGCTTTTTTCACGTTTTCCTCTCTTTCTCTCGATGATCTCTTTTAAATTTTTCTACCCGCGTTTTTCCTTCTGCTTCTTTTGGTGGTTATTGGATCCGTCGTCATCTATCTTTTGGTTGACTGATTTTTCAGCTTCAGTGGAGTTGGTGGTACGTTTGGCACGACTCGTAATTCGTCTCACGGTCAATGGTTACTAGTATTCGAGAATGATTTCGAAGATAAGTCGAAAAGGGATGCTTTTATGATCCAATTTAATTTCTGAATGAATCCTACTTAGCGGTTGACAAGCTTTTACAAAGTTGTTTCTTGTCTTATTTTATACATTTAGATGAGAATTGACGCATAAATTTAAATGTTTCCAATAAATAATACAGGAATTTAGAATAAAAACATAAAAATTGATATCTCAAAAATTTTCTAGATGAAACGTTTCCTGGAGCGTTTCGCACTTTGAAGCATAGAAAAGCCTAAAAAAAATCATTTGAAAGTAACGATGACTATTTTTTTATGTTAAAGTCTGCCCAGAAAGCACGCCGTGTTATAGGCTAGTATGGATTTGTGATTCAAAATGTTTTTTAGTCATGCCATACGTATGAAAAAAATGACAAAAAAATCACTTAAAACCTGGACAGATATACAAAAAAAAAATAACAAATATTATATAAATTTGAAATAAAAAATCAACTTTCACTAAAACTGCACTGCGTATGATCGCATAAATGTCCCATATGCATTTTCATCGTTTTTGAGTTAATGATGCAGTTTGGTTCAAAATCTTGTGCTCTTTCAGAAAAGCCTATAACATCCAGTACTTTATTCTAGAAATCAGGAGGAAATCCAGTTTTTTCACGAAAACTTAACACGTAGCCTTATGTGTGGGACAAACTTCTCAGCATGCTGTTTTTGCATATGGGACATTTATGCGAACATGGGCAGTGCAATTTAAGCGATCATTAGATTAGACGCAACTTAAACTTTGAAGTTTAATTTAACATTCCCAACCATTCGTGCATTACAAATAATGTTTTGAAAAAAAAGGTGCAGTGTTAATGCCATGAGGATAACAAGCATGGCGAAGGACTTTACATACTTGAATAGCCCGTCCCGAGATGGATTTGGATTGCTACTCTGTTTAGAGCCTTAAGACGAAGTTCTTCGACAAAAGTATATTATTTTCCACACAAATCAAAACAAAGAATAAAAATTTCTTGGATGTTTTGGAGCTTTACTACAAATCCTTAACTAAAACTTTTAAGCCAATAAGTCAACATTAGATATATTTCTGTGTCTTTTCTTAGTTAGACTTAGACTGTATGGTTCAATGCGATCGAATTGGTTGAGTTGACCTGAACAATTGTCAATTTTTGCAGGTTGTGTAATGTGACTCACATTGCTTACCCAATTCTCAACAAAATCTCGAACGCAATCTAGCTTTTCATGTACATTTTCCCCTCCCCTACTCAAATCGCTCATCATTCGAGCTTTGCCAATCCCTATCAAACGCATCTAAATTACTGACAACGCGTAAACAGAAGTGCGGACGTTTTATTTATATCTTCTCAGAATGAATGAAGCTAAACGGTTCAGCATTGCACTTTACAGCTTCCCGTGCAGGATAAATAACACGGGAATACCACATTTTGGTATTACTTGGGCAAATAACAGAGACCAAAATGTGCCCTTGGTTGCCCAGCAATATACAAATTCTTGTGTGTGGAAGATCACAACAATACCAAAACAATTATTTTAAGAGTAAAATAAGACCTTAAAATTAAACCATTGCAATACCATGTTAGGGTAATCCAGATTTTTAAACATTGCTTGAATACCAAACTTTGGTATTTATTTTTTGGGTTGTATTCCCACGCCCTTGGAACATCAGATTTTGGTATTCCTGTGGTCTTCCACATACATGATTCTGGTATGAATTCATGGTATTTTACCATCTATTAATAGGCAAACAAGAGTTTTTTAGTGCAGCAGTTACAGTTAGTGAAAAAACTAACTTAATCCTCCTATGTTGTAGATGCCTTCTTCACTTTACCTTTACCAATAATGGGTACCGTAAACTGGGGTGACTTTGATAGCCCGGGGTGACTTTGATAGGTTTTGCAAATGCCCGTCAAATTAATATTTAAACATTTTTTAGAATTTTGAGTATGTAAGCATTAAGGGAAAGCTTATTATCGAACATATATGCAAAAATGTGACTGTTACATTGGATGTATCAAAAATAGTGGCCAAATCAAATTTCTATCAATGTCACCCCGGGCTATCAAAGTCACCCCAGTTTACGGTATTATAATAGTGGTTTGGACACAAATTTCAGCTATTTTTTTAGATCTTGAGCAAAACAGTACACACATAAAACTTCAGTGATAATAACTCGAGGCAAGGTTGGCAGATTTTTATTGTTTTGGACTATTTAGAAAGGTCTTTCAATTACTTCACCAACGATGGGTTGGATGATGGATCAGGACATCGTTTACATGCATTTAAGTGAATGTGAGATCCGGATATATGTGAAAACCCATTTTTAAACATAACTTTTGAACTACTTATTGAAACTTCAAACAATTCATTAGCGATGTATGGGACCCTAAACCAAGTCGAATGCAACAGGTTTCATCAAAATCGGTTCAGGCAGTTCTGAGAACACTCAGTGAGAATTTTGGTCACACACACACACACACACACACACACACACACACACACACACACACACACACACACACACACACACACACACACACCAAAATGTGGTGTCCGATCATTGACAAATTTTACAATTTGGCAATATCAAAACAATACCTAAATTTGGTATGAACAGCAAATTTTGTTGTTTAAGAAAATTTGGTATTGATACCAGAGAAAGGTGTTATTTACCCATGCTCGGGTTCAGCACCACAAGAGTTTTCGAAGTGCTTTATTTTCACTATCAGCGCTGCCATACACGCATTGCTGGCATTCATCCGGGCCCCTCGCGGTCCATTAATTTATTTACTCTATCGCGCTTTATTTGTGTTTAATTCCCCCGTATCTGATGGGAACTTTTCGGAAATAGCTTATGGGACGCACTAATTCGTCTCAATGTTAGCCGTGGGTTTCTATTTTCATTGACACTCAGAGTGGTGGAAAGTGATGCAACTTGGCTAATTATAGTATGAAATGGACCAAAAAGAATATTGGAAAGTAGATGGGTTTCAACTTCTTGATTGTTAGTTATTTGTATCAACTAAAGGTATTGTTTTGGTTTTTTTTTCTGCTGCCACAATCATAGGGAGGTAGGATTTTTTTAATTTGGCAATTTGAAATGTATTGACTGTCATGGCATAATTACATATTTTTTCATGTTTTTTTTTCAAATACATAGATAGGATCAAAACAAGTCATCCAAGAGTGTTAATTGTCCGAAGGAATCGTATCGACATGCTACAATGTTGGATTTTTTTTTAATTTTGGTACTTTTCGAGCTACAGTGAACTCTCTCGTTACCGATATTGAAGGGACCGTCGAGAGCGGGAGTTATTAAATTATGGATCGAAAATACAAAGCAATCTATGTGAAGGGACTGAAAAATTTATTGACAGCTGGAGCAATATTGATATCGAGAAGATCGACAGCCAGAGAGTCCACTGTATTTCAACAAATAAATTAAAGCGTTGATTTTTTGAGAGGCAAAAAAACGTACCGAAAATTTAGACAGCTGTCAAAATTACAGGATTTGTTCTATAGGAACGTGATGTCCACTACACAACCCTTTAAACAGAATTTAGTTTCGTTGATAAGTACCTGAGAAATTGTGAAATCCGTAAAATTAGCTTTAACCCAATCTCACCCGCCATACCCAATGTCGCTCCCACTGACTTAACATCTATTCTATCTATCTTCTTCTTCTATATAAATAAAAAAATCGACGGGTTTGTTCGAATGCGAATCAGTTCAATACGGAGCGTCGGATCGAGGTGCTCTTTGTTGCGTTGGGTTCGTTTAAGTCCAAGGAAGGTTCTTACGCCAAAAAGTTACAACTTTGGCCATCCTGGAACCGATTCCGGAAAATCTGCCGATTGTATGGGAAAAGTTACGAGTATTCAAATTTTGATAACAGGAGGCTGAATAAGCAAAAGAGTTAAAAACGTCAACAAACAAACAAAAAACGGCAGAATGAAGTTTGTAGGGTAAGGCTTGTCTAATAAAAACAATATCTTGAGAAGAGACCTCGTAATGTTATGCAGCAGATTCAAATCAATTTGTTAACCATAATGGGATTATGGTTTCGAATAGAGATATGTATGATCACGTCAACTCTTGTTCACGTGATACAGTATACAGATTAGAGTGTAACAAAAATGACTTTTTGGCGGGCATTCAGGGGTTTGTTCCGGTAGACATACTGAGCCCAAATCCCAAATATGAGTTTGGTTGGCCTCCGAGGAGTGGACTGTACTTTTCGCGGCGACCGGACGTTTCGGATAGGAGCAAAAATGCGACCGCTCGATTCAACGTGTAAAACTCGACTCAACTCTTGTTTATTCTGTGTAAAAGTGTGTATGTGTGTGTGAGTGTGTAAGTGTATCTCCGTCATCTCTTAAGAGATTGTTGTTCGCACAGGCAGACTAGGGATGCTCAATTCTGTACAACATGTTTGATTGGACGTAACAGGAGCTGGCGCTTTGCATTTGAATTTTAAATGGGTAAACCCGTGAAAAAAAAACATTTTCAAAAATGTCAACTTTTGAAGTTTGGAGCTCGGTACAGACCTTCAAAGTTAATCATTTTTTCGAAAAATCGGTCCCGGCAAAATCAAATGGCGTCTTGGGCGTCGCGAGGTGCGACGCATATCTTTTTTGCCGGGGACGATTTTTTGAAAATATGTTAATCTTTGAAGGTCTGTACCGAGAGCTCCAGGTTGCTCCAAACTTCAATGTTATATATACCAAAAGATGCGCAAGGATCTGGCCTACAGCTGGCCAGTGATGTTTAAAATAAACGCTTCAGTGGCTAAAATGCCTCAAAAAGTCACATTTTTGCAAATAAAAAAATAATTTACGGGTTAAATCCCATTTAAAATTCAAATGCAAAGCGCTAGCTCCTGTTACATCCAATCAAGCTTATAATTGGGATTTGGAAAAAAAACCCGTGAATGCCCGCCAAAAAGTCATTTTTGTTACATCCTAATACAGATACAGCAATACAGTCAACTCTCTGGTTGTCGATCTTCTCGATCTCAATATTGCCTCCATCTACCGATGATTCCTTAAAACTGCGCACTTCGATTTTCTTCTATCCTCTATTTCTCTCTCTTGGCAATATTTCCGGTTGTCAATATTTTCACTTTCCCATAACTTGCATGGGAAACATCCATAAACCACGAGGACACCTTATGGGGGAGGGGAGGTGGGCGATTTTCCACGCTCCATACAAAAAAGATTTTATTTGTATGGAAATTGTCCACGATAAGGGAGGGGGGTCCACGTGGTTTGTGGATGGTCCCATGGAAATTTTTCTTTGCAAAACAATGTTCTAAAGAGTGTTTGACATTTGTTTTTTTTTTTAATTTTTACATTGATTTCCAGAGAGTTGACAAACATACGAAAAGTGAAACTTTTCAGCACTTGTTTCCAAATGTTTTACTTTTCGAAACTGGTTGATTTGTTGACTCATTTTGAAGGCAAACGAAGAATTGATTAGTCACATGGACGTTTCACTTAAAACCTATTCAAAGAGTTTAAAAATGTGTGCAATCGTTGCAAAACTCGATTTTTTCAGCACTGGTTTTATTCATCCAAGTGCTGAAAAAATATCATTTTGCAACATGTTACATGAACTACTAATGCTTTAATTCTTTAAACTACTAAGCAATAATTATTATTTTTTTTATAAATCTGAATCAGTCTTATACGAGGGGTATTTTCTCATCTTATAGTTTCATTCAACACACGGCGCAGTGGCGTGCTTCTACGGGGAGGGTGAACATGCACGTGGTGAATTTAGTGAATTCTTATTGGATTCATTTGGGTTTACGATCTGTCATTTGGGTGCACTTTGTTGTTTTCTTTACTGTCAGTAACACCAGACACCTAATGTGTTGTCATGCACAAAGATTGTAAACATTTTGGGTTGTGTGTACTGTATACATGATGAAGCCGTGACTTTGTGAACAATGTGCACCAGTTTACAAAATTTAATTCAATAAGAATAGGTTTAACTCAGAACGGATTCGTTCCTTTGACGGTTTTCACGTTTAACGACGACTATCAAACATATTGACTGACATGTCTCTGTACAAAATACGGTGAGTGAAGGAGCAATTTGATTAAATTAATTGAAAGTGATTAACTTTCTTCTTTGCACTTTTTCCTTTAGAGTGGCTGGCCTCGAAGACATTTTGCAGCAGGATGAAATAGACTTAAAAGAGCTAAGAAACTTTTGCTTTTACGGTAAACGAGCGTGAACAATACGCCCACTTTTGCGTTGAAACCAACCTGTTGGAATCGTAATTTGTTATGTTTTTTTAAGGCATTCCGGATTGTAGCGGGCTACGGTCGACATGTTGGAAGCTTTTGCTTGGTTATTTGGGCCCGAAGAGAGACACTTGGTCTGCAACGTTGGCTAAAAAGAGGGAGCTTTACAAGCAGTTTATTGGTTTGTACCGTCTTGAGCTTGATGCGGATGAATCATCCTGACTGTGATATGGTTACATTTTAGAGGAAATGGTCATTCCGCCGGGAGAGCAGAACGGTGCCGCTTGTGTTGACCATCCGCTGAGTGATGGACCGGAGAGCAACTGGAACACATTCTTCAAAGACAACGAAGTGCTTCTGCAAATCGATAAGGATGTTCGGCGCCTTTGTCCGGATATTTCGTTCTTTCAGCAAGCTACCGAATTCCCATGCGAATCTGTCGTGAGTCACAATCGGGAACGGAAGTTGCACGTACGGGTGGCTCCTTCAACACTAAGCTCTGCAAATGTGGAACGGAAGGGCTTGGGAATGACCAAGGTTTGTAAACAAGTTAAATTCATTTAATATCATCGACTAATCCACTAATAATTCGTTGATCGTTGATTTAATTCGACTAACAATCATCATTCAATGGATGATAGCAAGTAAGTTTGTAGACATGACTCAAAAAAAAAAAGTTTCAATAATAATGCAACTTTTCCCAGATAAATCTCATAACAAAGCGAGCCATCGAAAACTATCAAGCGATGGACGCAGGCCAAGAAGCTCACTGGGAGGTCGTAGAACGGATACTGTTCCTGTACGCAAAGCTGAACCCCGGTCAGGGTTATGTCCAGGGCATGAACGAAATAATCGGACCAATTTACTACGTGCTCGCGTCCGATCCGAACGTCGAGTATCGCCAGTACGCAGAAGCCGACTGTTTCTTTTGCTTTACGGCGCTAATGGGAGAAATTAGGGACTTTTTCATCAAAACTCTGGACGAATCCGAGGGCGGTATCAAATTTATGATGGCCAGGTTGTCGAACATGCTGAAGGATAAGGACCCGGAAGTGTGGAATCGGCTCAGGGACCAGGAACTATACCCACAGTACTACAGCTTCCGGTGGCTGACACTGTTACTGTCGCAGGAATTTCCACTGCCAGATGTACTGCGAATCTGGGATTCGGTTTTTGCCGACGAAAAGAGATACGACTTTTTGGTGAAAGTCTGCTGCGCTATGATAATGTGAGTTGACTATGCCTATCATAATGAAATTTCAGTAACCTTCATGCTTCTTTCTAGCTTACTCCGGGAACAAATACTAGATAATGACTTTGCTTGCAACGTGAAACTTTTGCAGAACTTCCCTCCAATGGATATCAAAGTTGTACTAAGGAAAGCAACGAGCCTTGACTAGAGTTTTTTTAAGCAAAAATACTGTGTGTACTATCTTTCTCAGCATCACAAAAATGCATTTTAGAGCACGAAGAGCAAATCTTGTTTTTATTCAGTTTATCGATAGCCAGATCAGCGAAAATTGTATATCATGAATGCATGATCATAGTTTAAGGAATACTTTTTTTCTGAATATATTCGCATTTTATATTTCCCTAACTATTTGTGTTTTATTTGAAACTTTTAGGGATCAAATCTCGGTCGGTCTCCTTGAAATTGTGACTTCGGGAAAGATTCTAGAACATGAACAAAAAACGACTTAAATCAGGTTGGATTCGAACTCGCACCATCCAAGTAGGGAACTGGGACGAACACGCCGGATGGTACACGCCGTGGCTTTTCAGAATGAGCCTAAGACATTATTGCCAGCAATTTTTTGCACTATTATTGCAATAGAAAACGTACCTGGTAGCACTAGGCATTGAAGAAGAAGACAGCGTGAATTTGCCGAAAGTGCGGCGCTCCGTTCGAGGCTGGTTTGCCGCTTGTATTTCGGGCCAAAACGGTCAATATTGATCGAGGAACCTAGCACCAGCACAATCCCCAACGACCTTGGAGTTTAGCCCTTAGCTTTGCTATCATTCTGAAACGAGTAGTTGGAAGCAGCTCAAATCGATACCCGTTTTATACTATCTAGATAGGAATCCCAGCAAGCTTCGTTCAAAAGAGTACACCGACTAATACAGGCTTCTACTCGGAACTGAGATAAGTTGTATCGGCATAAACCAGGTCTGATCCAAACTGTACTTTCCGATAATATCACTGCCGGCCAGCCTGTTAACTCCTGTTAAACATTTCTTTTCAAGTAATTAATTTTTAATATTTTTTTTAAGTTGAAGGATTCATTTCTCATTTTCAGCACATGCAGATTTAAAGCTTTTAAGGGTCTTGAACAAATCAGCAAAAATAGAGAGCTTATGGTTAAAACCTCAATTTGCGCAAAGCAATTGAAGTTCAAGGGTTTCCAGCAAGGCCTCAGACTGGCAAGTAATTAATAATTACTTTGATTTTAAGCTGGTAATTAAGTAATTTATTAATTACTTAGTAATTCATGGTTATTAAAGTAATTTAAAGTAATTATTTGGTAATTAAAGTAATTTAAGTTATCATTTTTGTATTGTACTTCTTCAACGAAACTTTTTGATTTTTTGATATAATATATTAGAACAGTATATCTTTTTCATTTCAAAAAAGTGTGTGTGAAAAAAGACTGGTTCTATATGTAGAAGGCCTTATTCACCATAGTTCTCTCCTAAAACTTTCCTAAAATTTATTTTCAACATGTTGTTTAGCGAAGCTGATTAACAACAAAAGGCAACGCCATGATAAGTGAAAAATGTTTCATGAATCCTAAATCTATTTATTTTTATTAAATAATTGTAAAAATCCAGAATTTTTTTAAAGGACCTAAAAGCTATTGTCTTTCATATGTTCATTGGGCTCAATGAAAAAAAGTCGAGAAATATGATTTTTTTTTTGCAAGAACAACATTATAGTTGGTTATTTTTTCTATGTTTTTTCTATGTTTTTCCTTCTAATTGACAGTCAAAATTATTTGAAGTTTATGTGGATCGAATATTTAAAACCAAAATTTACTTAATTATCATTGATAAAAGCAAAGTTTTCAAGTGAAAGCCGTTTAAAAATCAATTAAAAATAAGTTTTTTTTAAATATATTTTTCAGCTAACTACAGCAGTTGACAGTCTTGTAGTATATCTTTTTTAAGAGCTGAACTATTTTCTTGAAACATAAATTTAAACATAAATTTAAACATAAATTAACAAATATTTTTGAGACAAATGTTTCATTGTTAAAAATCAAACTCAGTGAAATTAGAATTTAATGACAAATTACACATTTTCCGTATTTTTGGTAACAGATTTTTTTTAATATACTTGAAAAAAAAAACGAAATAATGTCAAACCAATGTTCGAAAAACATTTTAAAACATAACGTTATTTTGAAGAATTTCACAGTTTTCATAAAGAGCCGCTGCAAATATTTTTCAAAGTTTATGATTGGCTCGAAAATCTAGGGGCCTTTTTTCAAACAACTTCAAACAACAATATTTCAACATTCGACTTGCCAAGTTTCAGCACCCTCTAGTAGGAGAAAATTTTCAATATGTTAAAATGAAGCTATTTTCAATAAAAATTATACAAAAAAATCACAATATCCAGATTGTCACAAAAAAATATAATAAATAAAAAGGCATAATTTAAGACTTTGAACAAAACAATACTGTTTGTACTTTGCTTGATATTGAGTGTTTTTATTTTATTTCATTAAATTAATTTTTGAAAGAGCTATCGAATGAGCTTTTAATAAATATTCAAGATTAGAACCGTAGAAATAAATACTTAAATCTATTTAATATTGAATTATATATTTTTTCATCATAGTGAAAAGTAATAAAGTAATTAATGTAATTAATTAATTTGGACCAGTAATTTGAGTAATTAATTGGCAGACTGGCAAACTGGCAAGTAATAAACGCTTCTGGAAACCCTTGTTGAAGTTTACATATAAAATTCCATAAGATTTTTTATGTTTTGGGTATGGAAAACATAACTATCTTCGCATAGCCTATCGGCCTATTTTCATCACTTTTGCAGTTTTCCGTTAATCTAACAAAATTTTCAAAAACATCAAAAATGGAGAGTTGTGTGCTTAATTAAAGTGGGCTATTTATTACTTAGTAATAATCAAAAATTCCTTATGAAAGCTTTAATTAATGATCAAAGTGCTGATCGGCTTGTTTTGAATTTTGCTTCCTCCGAGTTGTTAAATCACAGTACCGTCATTTGGGGCGAAACAGAACACATGGGGCGAAATGGGACAGCTGTTTTAGCCTTGTAACTCTTGTGATCGTACAATATTTGGATATTTTTGATTAGTTTCGGATGAAACAGACACAGAACATTTGAAATTGTGCATCGTTTTCCAAATTTCAAGCTTTTAGGTGCTCTAAAAACTGCTCTCACTATTCAGACTGTAGTCCCGAAAATTACACGTACAATTTCCATTACAAAAAATATGTTTTTGTATGAAAATTGAGGGTTGAGATTTCCAAATAAAAGAAAAGTGTCCACGTGGTTTATGGATGATTCCGTTGAAGAATTAGGTATATTTTGATGCCTTAAATAGATTTATCTGTGTGTTTTACATCTTCTTAGACAAAATTTCCCAAAACCTTATCCAAATTTCGTATTCTAAGGTTTCTTATTGGGTTTGATTCGAAGAACAACTTTGTAGAACATTGCAAAGCGCTAGGAATTAATCCCGGAAAGATGCAGGATGCTTTTTGGAGTTTACATTTTTCGGCAAAATTTCAAAACATGCTCCAAAAATTAACCAGTACTTTTTCGGGATCCATTCCTAGTTTTTGCGATGTTCTACAAAGTGTTCTTCGGATCAAAACCTATAAGAAATCTCTAAGACGAGAAAACTGTATCAGGTTGAGGACAAATTTCTAGAAGAAGAGTTAAAAAGTGAAAAATAGATCAATTTTTTATTCAAATTTCATTCTAACTCCAGATCAGAACTATAACAACTAAACCTTAACCAAATAAGCTCAAATTTTCTGGCTAGCTTCTGGGACTAAAGTGCTCGAAAATTCCGGTTGATGCGTTTGAAATTAAACATTTTTGTGATTTTAATATATCTGTGAACCACGCCAGTGCTCATAAAATCCCTTGAAGCCGATTTTTATTGAAATGCATAATTAACTTAAAAGTAATGAAAATGCTTCCATAATGCGAAAAACGAAAAATCATAGGTCAGTTGTACGTTAGGGATGTGTCATCAAACTATTAAACCACAATTATGCTCTGCTAGTTCGACCATCTCCCGTATATATGCAATATATAGTTACCGTTCTCATCCATAATTTAAATATATAATAATACATCTCTATCTGCAATGCAACATTGTTAATTGTAATAAGTCTTTTAATATTATTTTTGAAGTTTTGCATTTGCTTTTTTTTCTATTACCCTTGCAACACGACTTGGCTATAATTATATATTTTTCACATATTCACAAACTTTTCCTCCAAGTGTGTTTCTCCAAGAAAAGAAAACAATGAAAGTTTGATCAATTTCGACAGACATTGGGCTTTAGAAGCATATTTTCTCCACCACGTTTTCTGCGTGCAGTTATTTGCTGTTATTATTATTCTATCGATTCTGCTTCCTGCGACTCCTCGTGGCATTGAATCTGTTGAATTTGTAAGCGGTCTAAACTGTGTAACCGTCAGACGAAATTGCCTGGTTGCATGAAACGTCGTACAGCGCTTAATTTGATTCGATCGTCGTGTGTGTGTGTGATTGAAAGATCTATCTAAACTGACAAATTGTTATCCTGCATCATTTCTTGTTTTCCGGTGCCTAAAAGTAGTGTGGTAGGTTGAGAAAGAGGGGATTACATGTATTTATTTCTTTTTTTTTTGTTGAGGTGCATCGATTTAGTGTTAGTTAAGTGGTTTCTTGTGCTTGTTACCTTGCCTTTTTGGATTGTTCGGAACGATTGACCAACGAAAAGGTTGTTAGTGTTTTTTTGAGCAAATCTCTGACGTTTCGCTTAACAATTGTTCAATTTTGATATATACGTTAGGATTTTGAGAGTTTATTTTATTTTTTGTTTAATCGCAACAATTTTTAGGTATATTGAACACTGTAAAGTTTCCTATACAATATGTGTTTCACTACTGAACCCATTCATTTCTGTTGTTGTTAGCTTTCCAGTTAGTTTTGTTTGATTCATACTTCTCATCGCTTCAATGGTTGCTTACTTGGTAGAAATTTTTGTTAGGGAATTAGTAATGGGTGTTTGTGTATATATTTCGAACCTGGGTAAAAAGGAGTAGATGTGTAAAATTTAATATAACATTCTCGTCTAAAAGGAGTCATAGAATGGGTTTTACTGTTTAACTCTACAGGATTAAATATGTATATATGATTTGCCTACCTATACTGTAGCCACACTGTTTCCACTACATAGTTTGTGTTTGTGCAACGTGTTCTGCATTGAAAGTGCAATATTTGTTAATTTTTGATTTCCTCTGTTGTTGTAATACGTCCATATCACTACTCTATGTAATTGGTGGGATTGAAGAAGGGTGCTAAACTTGTCGGAATAATGTTAGGTAAATAACAAGTTTTATATAGTTGGTTAGTAACAAGGGAAGGGAGATTTGTTTGAAGGCTGCTGCAAATGGCACCGGAAGAGGAAAGCAATTTGCCATGCAAATAATGGTATCATCAATGCACGGATGTGAACTTTCATCACAAGCCGATATTAATCATTCTCGATGGACTCAAAACCTGTTCATATTGAATCCCCTGATTTTAGTAACAATTTTGAAGGGTTATAGTTTATAATTTTGCCGTCTTTAATTGTTAGTCTTGAAATAACAGTTTTCAATAGATTATTCAAAAAGATAAAAAATACAATCGTTTCTGCTGCAATCGATCTCTGATTTTTCGATAAATCTTCCTGTTACGATGAATTTTTAAATCCCTTCAAACCGCATACTATGATCATTTAATTCCACACAGCAAAAAAAAATGATGGTAACAATACATCTTGAATTGGTGACAGATTTTGTGTAGAGGCCATCCATAAACCACGTGGATACTTTTTTGGAAATCTGTGTGTCTGTGTGTTACCAAAATTGTCACTCAGCTTTCTCAGCACTGGCTGAACCGATTTACACCAAACCAGTTGCACTCAGTTTAGGGTCCCATAGATCGAGTTTCAAATATATTTAAGTTTCGATAAGTAGTTCAAAAGTTATGTATAACAATGTGCTTTCGAAATTACCTGAAATCGTACCATATATCCCCATGTTATATATCGTCGGATAGGTAATTGAAAGACCTTTCCAATGAATCCTAAACATTAAAGATCTGGTAACCCTGTCTCAAGTGATATTTATGTACTTTTTTGAAGCCGGATCTTGCTTATTTGATGTAAACTATGTTTAGATCCATCATCCGACCCATCGTTGGTTAAGTAATCGGAAGACCTTTCCAACGAGTCTTGAATTGTAAATATCTATGAGAATCTTTTAGTAAGGAGTGAAGAAGGCTCCAACCACATAGGTGGATTAAGTTAGTTTTTTTCTTCAAAATTTCATAAAATGTTATATGTTGAAAAAATCATGCTACATGCTGCATAAACTATTATTTTGGGACAGGGAAAGCGAGTAGTAAAAATTATTGCTTTTCGAATCAAGTGATGAAAAGTTGAACTGTTCAATACTCAAATGGATACTGAAAAGTACTTTAGAGTACCGTAAACCGGGGTGACTTTGATAGGATTTCAATTTGTTTTTAGAATATTTTCCAACAGGTAAGGTTTTTCTCAAGATTATTATTTTTAAAACATGTACTTGGGTAGGCCACACAAAGTCCATGCACTATTTTGGAAAAAAAGTTTTTTCAATAGTGTTTAGAAAAATAGTTACGTTAAAAATTCTTGGTTTTAATTCCGGGGTGACTTTGATAGTCATAGTTTTTCTTGTTAAAATCATATTTAAGATGTTCAAACTTTATTTGTACGTTAAATGTACCATCACTAAAGTAGCTGATATAGTTTGTAAGAAAAAAATCAATGTTTATATTAAGTTAACTAAGTTCATAAGCTTTTTAACAAAATACATATAAATTTTAGGTAAAATTGTTAAAAAGTCGGAATTTTGCCTGCAATTTGTTAAAAATAGTTTTGTTTATAAAATTATCGATTTATATTGCATTTTAAACTGAATTCGAAGCACGAATCACAAGTTTTCACATTTTACATGAAATTTGTTCAACTGAATTTGCCTATAAATTTGGAGATTTTTTTTAATTGTGCTTCAAAAACACACATTATTTATTATTTACAAACTTATTTAACCTTCTCCTTGTGGAAAATTGTCCAAAGAATCCGAAAATGCATTCCGTTTTCCGATTAAAAATCATGTTCATTGAGAAAATCATGACACTTTGAGAAGTTTAAACTAATGACTTTCATCCACTTTTTCTTAACTATAGTTAACTAACTTTATAAACTTTTCAAAAATGTATGAAAAGTTCTTCATGAGGTACTTTGAACACTTCTCTACCACGGTCAGTATGTTTCTGAACCATTCCTTACGAATTTTAATTGTACTCTTCATTTTGCGGAAAAATCGCAAACCTATCAAAGTCACCCCGGCTATCAAAGTCACCCCGTTTTACGGTACTATTTTTGGAGTTTTGTTATTCGAGAATGACAGTAATAGTTAGTAGTTTTGCAACGGACACTAACATATTTGTGGTTCAATACACACATAAGTTCCTTTTCTATCAAACTTTTTTTTAAAAAAAAAGTCTAAAATATTGTGTTTTTATCAAATCCGGTTTCAAATGAAAGTTAACCATGCTCATGCTCAATCTGGTTTCAAATGAAAGTTAAATATGTCTTCTTCCAAAAACCGTTCTGGGAAACGGGAGTTGACAACTGTGTCCACTGGGAACCTGATGCAACCTTATAAGTCATTTTTTAGACCTTAAAACTTAAACTTTGGCAAATATTTTAGTAAAGAGAATCCCCAATTCCTCACTATTTAGCTTTTTGGTTTAAGCGTATAAATATAGCCGATTCAGAGAAAAATGTCCGCACTAGGCTAAGAAATCAAGGGTTGGCTTGAGACATTTTTCTCTGTAATGGCAGTAACTTAAGCTTCTGTAAACTTCTGAAGTCAAAGAAATTTCATTACATAAATAAATTATTAGTTTTTTTTTTGGTTTAGAACCACTGCGACCATTGAGTTGATCTATTGCGGTATACCCATTTTGTTATCGCAAATTTCAGGATGACAAGTTACCATTTAGGGTTACGGTCATTGGCTGACACTGCGATGTACCCTAGTTTGGCAAGATTTCTAGGATGAAATCGCTGCATTCGCAAATCAAATGTTTTGATGTTTCAGTCTCACAGTTACAAATCCGACAGATATCAATTGGACTGAGCTCATTTTTTTTTCAAGTGATTATTACTTTTGAAAATTTATGCATTTGTTCATCTGGTAATGTTATATTAAATATTAACTGCTAATTAAAAAAATTTCTAAACCTTATCAAAAAGCTCAATAATCCACAAACAAAATGAATAGTAAAAACATAAAAAAATGATTAAATTTGCTTTTTTTAAGCGTTCTGGTTCAACGAATGAAAATATACAAAACACATCGAAATTATTAAAACATATTTTTATGAAAAACCCATCGAAAAAAAAATCCAGGAAATTCTTTGACAAATATTTTTAAGAACAACTCATGAATGCAACCATGTTAAAACTTACAGAAGTGAAACTTTTCAATTCAAAAAACTGCAAAAACGAATAATGAATTGTCCCGTCCGTGTGGATCAATCGGACCGCGCACTGGACTCACAATCCAGAGGTTGCTGGTTCAAATCCCGCGGCGGGCGCTCTCAAGTTCAAAGTGTAAAAATGGGTATCCGGCGCCGTCGGCGAAGTCCTTGTAATTAAAAGGAAGACACTAGTGGTTGGCACTAGCAATAGCGGCCGACAGCTATAAAGTCAACTTCGTAAAAACGAATAAAAATAAGTGGTTGAATCGCGATTTTTTTTTGTGTACTCTGATCATGAAACTTTTAAAGAACGTCAGATAAGAACAATTTTTCTGCACGCCTGTATGAAGACATCGGATTTCTTTTGCATCCTCATTCCCCCTAAAAATTGGTCAAATTCCCCCCCAGGGGGGAATTCCTCACCGGTTGAGAAACGCTGGTCTAATCGTTACAATTCTACGCATAATTGTCCCACCACGTATTTTCATTCACGGAATCATTGATTTGACGAAGCATTGTGTCTTGTTTACCTATTGTATAGCAAGAGGATTACAAATAAGAGTGATAAAGTGCTAACTGGGGCAATTTGGGACATTTTCTCGATCGCGTTTTTCTCAGTTGCACTTTTTTGAACATGGGACAATTATGCGTAGAACGGCAGTATAGCTTCACAAAATAAACAACATACATTAAATTAACATAGTCTGGAAGAAGCAGATAATTGTTTGTTTTTTTTCAGTTAGTCATTCAAAAATCTGCCATGTCTCTATCTGAAAAACGACCAACTTGACTACTTGGATGAAACTCCATCATGGTGGAGGCATCAAATGACCAAGAATGGTAAAGTTGGCTCAAATAAATGCTGGGACCACCGGTAACCAGTGCAATAGTGGTCGATGACTTCAATAAATCGTTACTGCGATGCCATTTCTGCAGCCCCAAACCAACTAGTCTAAACCAAATCGGAGCAAATGTGTGAGGTTTACTCCCTTTGAAATCTAATCTTCCTGAAAGGCTACGGAATAACAAGAGAGTGAGAGAGCCAAGTGCAATCGTGCACATAAAACGGGAAAACCTGCGGTCGACTGCCAATTATTTCTTGTTAGCGAAAGGTGTTGAATTTACTTCTTTCTGATTATACGTTTTTGGGAGACATTGCATGACCAAAGCCAATTTATTGTTTTTTTTTTGTTGGTTGTTGTTTTTGGAAAGGTGATAGCAACGATTTGTAGCGCGAGAGGTGCATTTAATTTGTTTGTACGAGTGTTTGAATCTCCTTAAGATGTTAACTTTTTCCCGTGATTCTAGCGTGTTTGTGGCAATATTGTACCGAATCAAGCGTTGGCAATTCAAAATTGGCATTTGTTTTCTTAAACTTTGTCTTAAATCGAGTTCAACGCGCCTTTTAGCAATCATTAAACTATAAAAAATCTAAACACAGCGTTTGATAACATTTTACATTTGCTTTTTCTCCTATGTATACCGTGATGAGTATAGCCGTAGTTAACATTGAACATCTGTGAACGAGATCACAAAATGGTAGTAATCTGTGCCGACCCGGTGATGTAGTTACCGTCCCCGCTGGCAATGCAGGTAATTCGTTCCGGGACAATGTCCTCCTCAAAGTCGTGGCTCCCGTAGTAGGATTTCTCCCCACCACCTCGCCGATCGCTGCCACTCCGGTGGCTGGACGAATAGCTGGCAGCTCGTCCAACGGAGTTGTTTCTATCTTTGGAGGTTGAACCACCACTAACCTGCTGCTGCTGCTGCTGTTGGCCTTGGACGTGGTGGGAGTTCTGTTGGTTATGGTGGTGGTACGATGACGACGAGGACGACACGGGATAATTGTGGTAATGTCCGCCTCCCGATTGCTAGGTGTGGGTCGAATGCGAATGGGCCACTGATATAGAGGTAGTCATGGCAAATGGGCCGTCCTCCTTGCGTCGCTTGTCCAGCGAGTCGTACAGCGGAAACTCGCAGCACAGGATGAACTTGAGCGCCCGGGGAACCTCGGAGTAGATGGCCGGTGGGATCGGAATCAGCGGCGACGTGCACGCTTTATACTTTCGATATTCCAGGTCACTGTGGAAGGGAAAAAGTGGATAGAGAGTAGGCAACATGTCAGGTCAATCAATCGCTATAGCTGTAGCTGGGGGTGTCGTGTTATTGGGTAGTAAGTGAAATGCTAAACTAATTACGACCTCCCCATATGATGAGACGTGGAACTCGACGGAGCTATACAATTTTCTGATTGGTTTTCGCTTCCAGCTGTTGATGGGTGCAACAGTTTGAAAAACCAATTATAAAAAGTTTCGCAAAGTATGCCATGCCTGCGAAAATTATTCGTTTCATGCTCCCTGAGACAGTTACTCTGCCCAGCAGCCGATTTCATCGGCAATCATCAAGGTGAAACGGGACACTGTTTCTTGGACAATTTTTGTTCAACTTTAATCAATGGCTGAACTCGACAGATTGTTTGCTTGAAACAGACAGATTTAGGCCGATTTTAGCGTGACATACTTTATAGATTTCGCCTTCTATCGGATGGGGAAGTAAAACGTCGGTCCATTTGCGTAAAAGAGGTTTTGGGTGACTCACCACACATAACCTTCGGACGCCTAGAAATGAGTAGAAACTTGCAACAGAGCCCACAAAAGACCCGGGGGTCGTTAAAGTGGATTGCTTTGCTTTTTACTTTATAGATGACGCCTTAGTTGAAGACAAAATACTGGCAAAAAAAACAGATTTAGTAGGTTGAACCTCTTCATCAAATTAACATTTCGCAACTGCGTCAGATCGGTCCATGAAGCCGATAAATCCGTTAAAACCATCAATAAATAAACAGTCACACAAAAGCTTCGATACACAAAACCATTTTACCTATAGTCAAACTTTTTTTTTCTATACGCAATAATGATAAAAAAAATAACATGCCATTAAATTGCAAACTTACTCTCGGTACTTTTCGTCCGCGGACCGTTCCCGCACGGGGATGCCGGACAGGAACAGGATGATGAGGGTGGTGAAAATTGGCGACATAATTGCCACCCACTCGATGCCGTCGATGACGTTCAGCGAGATGACGAAGATTCCCCACCAAATAACGATCTCGCCGAAATAGTTGGGATGCCTCGACATCCGCCAGAGTCCTGTTTTTTGTGTGTGTCGATAGCGGCAGGGTGAGGGAAAGAGAGAAAGAGAACGAAAGTGTCAGAACGAGATGGCGCGCACATTATTGAGAGATAAACTCTTCCGAGTGCTGAAGCCGAGACGAGCCACGAGCCATATTCGGTAATCAAATTTATGAATAAATCATCGATTCGTGTGTACGTGTGAAAATAAGCGAAAGCGCGCGCTCTGCCAACTGTAAAAGTGCTATAAAAATTCAATAAACATCACATCTTTATGTGTGGTTTGCCACACTTTGGGCTGTGAAAACGGGAAAGAAGGGATGTTTGCGATTTGGATAACTTTTCGGATGGGCTGGTTGGATTGACATATTAAAAATTTATCCCAATTGAGGATTCACTCAAGGCGGGCTTCATGCTTCGTTAGATCGAATTCGCAAAAATTGTCCGTTTGGTGTCTAGATTTCTCATAGATATTCATGAAACATAAAAAAATAAATGGTTTTAAAAAAAAATGCATCTCGATCTGGTGATAAAGTAGAATATAAATGTTGAAGAACCGTCCCACGATTTGTAGTAAAAAAACACAGCCAAAGTTTTGCAAGTTAAAAAAAATAGCCCTAAAAAAGTTTTTTTTAACATTAGCCAAGTCATATAATAAATAGAAAATATGTACGACATATTTTATGCGGAATTAAAAAAAAAAAATCTTCAATTGATGATTTCGAATTTGGCAGAGATTTGCTCACAACTTCTTCACCCGTAAAGGTTCGTGTAACGAGAAAGCACAGTTCGGGTGGAGAAAGGTCAGCTTGTAAGTTTGTAAGTGGAGAAGAGACTCTTGTGAATGCTCTGCAATCAATTGTCACTCTTATTCATCTCAAGAGCATCACTATCTCAGGGTGGCCACTCAAGTCGGGAAATCGGGAAAGTCGGGAAAAAGTCGGAAATTCGCCAAAATCCGCAAAAAATCGGGAAAAAGTCGGGAATTTATGATGTTTTGTCAAAAAGTCGGGAAAAGTCGGGAATTATAAGCATGCTTGATTGAAAATTATTTTTTAACTCTTGAATAATTTTGTAATATTTTGTACAATTCTCGAATTGAATTCACTCAATTCTGCTTTAATAACTTACTTTAAATTTAAGGTTCTTTTCACTATTTCAATATATGTAAGTATGGAAAAGCTGTTTAAGACATTCAAAATCCAAATTAATATTGGAGTCTTTGACACAGATCTTCATAATATTTTTCATGAATCATATGATCTCTATAAATTTTTGTTTATTATACAAGAGGTAAAGTTAATGAAAAACTAATATAAAAATAGAGCCTAATGGCCAGCTTAGAATTATGATTCTATTTCATTTTGTCACATAGATTGAATATTTGAAAACAGATTCCAACTTGAGTTTGGCAATGGTTTTTTGGTAAATATTTTTAATTGTTTAACTAAATTCATTAAGTAATTAAAATATGTTTTTTTAAATGTTGCCGTTATACTTTTTTGTGAGTATGGTTAAATTACTACTATATATAAAGCTTGATTTTCAGTTTTCGGAAAACTTAAATATGGAATAAAATCCAAAATATAAAAACTTTTTTACGTTTTGAAAACATAAAGAAAATTTTGAAATTGCTAAAAAATAATCTAAGAAATTTAGAGTTATTGCAAAAGTGTTTAAAAAATTGTCTTTTCAAACATTTTGCTTAAAATAAGTGGAAAAACATAAAATCATATCTAACTGAATGTTCCTTGAAAAAAAAAAAAATACAGTTAAATACTGACCACTAGATAAACATTGATTTAAAAAACAATATCAAAAATTACAAATTTAAAAGGGAACCAGGCAAAATTTTTTATGAATTTCTTGGCATTTTTCTAAATTCTTTGAATGAATAATTTCAGCAATTATGTTTTAATCATTCTTTGATTTAAAATTTAGCTAAAAAAAATAGGAACGAAATTTTAAGTTCAGCTATCTTAAACTTTTTGTCATTTCCAGTTGAAACTAAGTATCAAAAACTATACTTTTGCCAATTTAAAAAATGATTGTTATAAGTATTGTTGAACTTTCGATAATTTTTTCAAAGACCAATTGTTTGTGTTTCTACTCTGAATCATAATAATGAAGTTTCATTTGTGAAGTTTTTTTTTCAATTGTTGTTTAGTTTCTGTATTTACAAAAGCCCTATATTTGAATTATTTTTAAATTCATTTAAATTTTTTTCGGTAATTAATATTGACTTTTCTTATAGAAAGTTTTTGTTTGAAATCATTCTTTAGATAAGAAATGCGTATTATTTGAGCATTCTGGAAATGTCTGGAAAAAGTCGGGAAAAATCGGGAATTTGAAAATGGGATTTGAGTGGTCACCCTGCTATCTCTTTGGAATAATGATGTCGTTTGTCACGTTACCGTATCGTGCTGAACCCTCCCATGATATTTTTGCAACATTGTTGCTGTCGAATTGTGATGTCTTGTTGAAAGAAAATTTGTTTGCCATTCTGAATCAGACGGGTGGAAATTGTTGATTGCAAAACTAACAACTGAACTTTAAACTTCAAATATCAAAAGAGGGAAATAGTGCCACTCTCAAGCCAAACATTGCAAATTGGAGAGCACTGTAGCGCACGGAAATATGTTCTTGAACGTAAGAGAGCGAAAAAATAAAGAGGAAGAAAAGATTTCGACTGTCTTTCCGGAAAGCTGAGCTGCTCCTTTCCGGGATTGCAAACCAAACAAACAAACAAACAATGAGAGCATCAAAACAGCAGCAAGGAAGCACTTTCCAGTCTGATTTCTCCCATTCATGGCTACAATCGAGGGGGCCCACTCATGCGATTTGTGAGTTATCAAATACCCCTTCCCTCCTTTCTGCCCACGTGCTCAGCGTTTATACAGCTACTAAATAGCACACGCTTCAGTTGGAAAACAGTTGGTCCAAATAATCCGATTACGAATTGAAAGATAAATATTGTAGCGGATCAAAGAGCAAGCATTCGTTCTTTGTCGGTACACTGGTGGAAGGAGGTTGATTGTTGCTAGATTTGGAACTCTTAGCGATAGTTTTTGAATATTTTTAATTAAAAAAAGCCTGACAAAATAAAAGTTCTGAATCAAAGAAAGATAAGATGATCAATAATGTATTGTAAATTTGAACTGAGGCCAAAAATTACCCAAAATGATTCTGCACTTTACAAGCTGTCAGTCATAAGCTAGCCTCCATTTGGTGGTTATGAAATTGTATAATAATACCAACCCATAAACATCCATCAACATTTCTTCCGCCGGAAGAATCGAGAAAGAATACGCCAAATTGCGTGCAAGAAATTTGAGCCAGCAAAAAAAGCAACCACTAAATGATGTAAAGAAAAACTGGGGCAAAGAACGAATGCTGCTGCTGCTGTTCTTTGGTTGGACTTCCAACGAGAAGATGTGATAAGATTAATGATTGACATTAGCCAAGATGATGACAATGACACATAAAGGCAATGTTAATGAAGGCAGCAAAATGTTATGACTTACGTCCCATCATGGGCGGGTTGGGCAAAAAGCGAAGGACATCAAAACTAAAAATAGAACAAAAATATTTTGTTGTGCAACGTTGACAGCAGCAAAAAAATGTGGGTAAGTTGGAACCAAAAAAACGTGAAGACATATTTGTCAGTTTCATTTACAATCCCAGTACTAAATAGTAAATATTGTTTTTTTTTTTATCTTAAATGCGCGATAACTCGTGATGGTTACAAGCAAACACCTTGATTGAAATTGTCTACTCTACAACTTTGTAAACATTATTACACTCTAAAAAATAACCCTGCAAAGTTAAAAAACAAGACATTTTTAAATGAAATTTTTTGTTCTAAATGGAAAAATCATCCTTCTGGGTTATTGCAGGTTCGAAAAGTACATTCAATTTTCCATATGATTTCATGTGCGAATTTTTTATACAGTTGAGTCATGAAAAATGACACAATTTTTCAAGCTATCACCATCACCGTTTTAGGCTGATTTTTTTTTGTTGAAAAATACGTATTTTTCAAATGTACAAAATTGGAAGGGGTTGTACCGCCTCACCGCAACGAGATACCGAAAAATGGAGCTTGGATTCGTGATCAGAGACAAAAATTACCCACTAGGACAAAGTTTCACGCAAATTGAGGTCGGTTCAACTTTCGTGCGATTTCTTGTGAGTTGGTGAAGGATTACCCAGATATATTGTTATTGCCTTCTCACTGAGGTAAGGCTATAATCCTGCTCTAAAAATGAACTTTTTATTAAAAGCTCGAAGACCCACCTTCATGTATACATATCGACTCAGAATCGAAAACTGAACAAATGTCTGTGTGTGTATGTGTGTGTGTGTATGTATGTATGTATGTGACCAAAATTCTCACTGAGTTTTCTCATCACTGGCTGAACCGATTTTGACCAAACCAGTTGCAATCGACTTGGTATAGGGTCCCATACATAGCTATTGAATTGTTTGAAGTTTCGATAACTAGTTCAAAAGTTATGTATAAAAATGTGTTTTTACATATATCCGGATCTCATTTAAATGCATGTAAACGATATCCGGATCCATCATCCGACCCATCGTTGGTTAGGTAATTGAGAGACCTTTCCAACGAGTCTACACCATTGATAATCTGGCCACCCTGTCTCGAGTTATGACCACTAAAAAGTTATATCTCGACGTCGTCGTGCTATCTTGTCGCACCCGCCATTTTGACGTTCCGAGAAAAACGCGTTTTAATGTTTTTCCTTGAATATTCAAAAACGAGAGCACGCAATGTAAACAATAACAAACACGTTTTGTTTGGCTCACCATTCTGTTCATTGTCCCAAAGTTTAGTTGAAGTTGGTTGCTTGAGTCCCGAGTTATAATTACAAATGTTTACGGTAGTCTAGCTTGTACGTGCGACAAACGCATCCTGACTTTCCTGGCCTGAAATCCCTTTGGCCTTTTGTCGCACTTACATCAATTTTCATGGAGTGACAAGATAGCACGACAAGATTGAAACTACTATCATATGTAAAGTGACAAAAATGCACGGAGTTTTTTTCGGTTTTTGTTGAATATCTCAGGATTGAAATCGAATTTTGGGGATCTGTGAAGGTCAAAAGGTGAGGCATTGTGAGCTGCACAAAATGGCGTTCTTAACTCAATTTGGCCCAAAATGCACGTACGACAGTGGGTCTCGTGGCGCAGGGGTAGCGGCTTCGGCTGCCGATCCCGATGATGCTATGAGACGCGGGTTCGATTCCCGCCTTATCCACTGAGCTTCTATCGGATGGTGAAGTAAAACGTCGGTCCCGGTTTCTCCTGTCTCGTCAGAGGCGCTGGAGCAGAAATCCCACGTTAGAGGAAGGCCATGCCCCGGGGGGCGTAGTGCCAATAGTTTCGTTGCACGTACGACAAGTTAGCACGATGGCGACGATCTGTGTACTTATTTTTCTGGATCTAAAAAAATAGCTGAAATATGTGTCCAAACCACTCATATTATCCATTGTTGGTAAAAAGTGAGGAAGGCATCAACCACATAGGTGGATTAAGTTAGTTTTTTTAAGGACAATGTTCTCGGATACCACCTTTATGTATGTTTCTGAACAGTTTTTTTAATCGGTATCTGGATGTTAATTCTTTTAATTAGACTTTTCGCATAATAAACTGGTTTTTTCTAATGTAACTTTTTTCTGAAAAGTCTACCTGAAACTTTGCCCAAAATGTTGAATGGATGAACTAATGATGTCTTCTTTTTTGTATAAGAAAAGAAAAGTTTAATCGAATGAAAAATCATTGTCCGAAGTCTCACAGAACTGAACCCCTACAATTCAGCACAGAAAATTCAGCACTTCAATGGACGATGAAATTCCTAATTTGAACCATTATTATGCGTATGTGCTATAAGCAATCAAATTGTAACATCTCGCTTTAAAAAAAAATAGCCACAATACTCACCATCGTTGCAGAATTTGCCCTGATTAACCGGGTCCTGGCGGAACGAAAACTTTTGCAGGTCGGCGTACGTTTCGGCCAACAGCCCCGTGATGAACATTCCGGTCCCGGCCGAGTCCAGCGTGGTCATCGTGCGGGGCGCGTGCGGTATCGAGTGCCGCGGGGAATTGATGATAATAACTGGCAGCGATACGACAAACACCCAGACGGCCTGCGGGTTCGGAAAGACAAGAGCAAAAACACGGGGTTGTATGATAAGAAGCTTCCTGGGAAAGCTCTGCAGTCGGGGAGTAAGTTTCTTCTTCTATAGAGGTGGGTTTGCATGTGCGGGTGTCATAAGTTATATTAGTTTAAATTAAGGTCAGGTAGTTTCATTTTATCGACTCCTTAATTTGCATTTTCGATGGGTCTTCGAGCAGCAGGTGCCGTCAGGTGTTGAAATAAAGTTGGAAACTTATCTAAAAAATGTTGTTCTTATGACACAAATGTTTATGATAAAAAATGTTCTGGGATGTTCGAGTACACACATTTTTTTAAATAGTTTAAAATTTTAAAAAATCAATTTGAACCAATAAAAAAAACATTTTTCACCTTAAAACTGAATTCTTGGTAGATTTGAGCCCATCTTGAATTACTTTTTGAGTTTTTAGTTGTTTAATTAAGATTGTTCATCGTTCATCAGTAATCATGTAACAATACATTTGCGTTTGTATTTTCAAATTATTAGAATGCAGTCATCCCACATTTAAAGAACACTCACAATCTTAAAATACTTCTTCGGTATTTTGGTATTAGCAACGATAAACAAAGCATCTTAAGAGGCAGTTTTTTGTAAATATTGCTCAGTTTGTTCTAGAGGTCGTATCGAGGTGCTCCGATTTGGATGAAACTTTCACTGCCGCTCCAATCTAGTCCGTCCCATATGTAAAAAGTGAGTGCTGAGATAATGCTGTTTGAAACCCAAAAAAGTTTAACCATATTTCTCATTCTAAATCAACAATTTCTATACAGTTTTTCATACAGTTATTTCAACATCAGTCTAATAAACACCACTATCATAAATTTGTTTTAAAAACTAACAATTTGGAGGTAAATTTGTGAAAATTTCAACAAAGGACCGACTTGACTTTATTTGTCCATAAATAAAGGCAGGTCAGTCATGGTATCAAGGTAGGCTTGAACATTTACACCAGAGGTTCAACCTGGTTCAACTGTCATTTCCAAGTTTGTTTTGGTAGTTTCCCATGTATGAATATTGATCACCAAATGATAAAAAAATGTTTTTTTTTTCAGATTTTGATATAATATCTAGATATCAAAATATGACCAGCAACGACACCAAAAATTGTGCAAATACTTCAGAGGCGAATGACATGTGACTGCAAATCTTAACTGTTGAACCCATGAAATTAATTTCAAAAACTCCGCTTGTCGGAGGAGGGAGCTCTTCCAGAATCTGGATCAAGCCTATTCATTCAAGACAAAATATACCTAATTGTATGTTGTGGGCATTAGCCATAACGGTATGATTTTTATTTTTTTCTTTCCGTGGTTTTCCCTTGCACAAGAAAAAGCAAAAATCTTTGAATTATTTCACTTTTAATATTGAAATATTTCCAGAAACGATCAGATAATGATATTTTCAAGCTTTACGTATTCTGAATGAAATACTCTGTAAAATTTAAACAATTCTGCATCCACTCAAACGATTTGCGAGACATTTCTATATGAGGAACTGACTTGCCTTTATTTTGCATGTGGGACAGCGTGAAAGTCATATTTATTTTGGAATTATTAGAACAAACATTATTTTTTTATTCAATAGGCTAAAAGAACATGTGAAAACAAGACTGTTGTTAAGTTTATCTCATTTTTGACAAAAATACATATGGGACGGACTAGATTGGAGCGGCAGTTCAGCGTTTGTTTGTCTATACATGAGATGAACTCATGTCAAACATGAGCCCTCTACGACAAAGGGAAGTGGGGTAAAACTGGTTGGAGGTCCAAAAACCATGAAAAATCTTAAAATTGCTCGCATTTCCGTAAAAAATCACCAATTCCAATTCTCTTAGATGCATTTTAAAGGACTTTTGAAGCACTTTAAAATGTGCCATAAACATCCAGGATTGGTTTAACTTTTTCTCATAGCTTTTGCAAATTACTGTTAAAAATTGATTTTTTTAAACCTTAATATTGTTTTGCAACAGCCTCCAACACCCATACTCCTTTAGGTCAAAATTTAGGGATTTCATGGACTATAAGCCTACAGAATTAACTTTTTGGCCAATCGCAGTTTTTCTCATAGATTTACGATTTTCTCTAACAAACTTTTTACATCGTTAACTTTTGCCCTGTAGCCCAAGGAGACGGCACTTTTGGTCAAAATTATTATATATTTGGATTCCTTAGGAATTTCACGTAAGTTTGAAGGTAAAAAGTTGTTAATTTGATTTTAAAAATGTCATTTAGAATGAATTAAAATATTTTTTAGCATTTTGTCAGATTAGGGGTAAAACAGATATTTGATTCATCATTTAGTTGCCATTTTGTGCATCTCACAATGCCTCTTTTGACCTTCACAGATCCCCAAAATTCGATTTCAATCCTAAGATATTCAATGAAAACCAAAAAAGCTCCGAAATTTGTTGTCACTTTTCATATAAAAGTAAGTGACGAATTGCCTCTCTAGGTTAAAGTCACGTTAATAAAATAAACAACAACATATAAAAGTAGTTTCAATCTTGTCGTGCTATCTTGTCACTCCCTGAAAATTGATGTAAGTGCGACAAAAGGCCAAAGGGATTTCAAGTCAGGATGCGTTTGTCGCACGTACAAGCTAGACTACCGTAAACATGTGTAATTATAACTCGGGACTCCAGCAACCATTTCAACCAAACTTCGGGACAATGCACAGAATGGTCAGCCAAACAAAACGTGTTTGTTATTGTTCACATTGCTCTCATTTTTGTTTATTCAAGGTCAAACATTAAAACGCGTTTTTCTCGGAACGTCAAAATGGTGGGTGCGACAAGATAGCACGACGATGTCTATTTTACGTATAAATCACAGGGTAAACCAAATATAACTTTTTTTTTTCAAAAATGTTTGATTTAATTATTTTTCAATATCAAAATTACGCTAAAATTTGTTCCATGATTTCAATTGAATTTCTCATGTTTTCAGACAAAATGCTTTCTTGGGTTTATGAATTTTTGTTCATGTCTATTGCGAGTATTTGAACATATCTCCATTTGTTACTATTGCTATTTCTGTTCTTTGTTTAAAATAGATTATTAAACATAGTTATACATTTTTAATAAAAAAATTAAAATTGATTTTTGTTGAACAGAAGTTAAGCATAAGCATAAGCATAAGCATAGGTGCCCACCCGCAGTTGCTACTCCGTTATTGACCAGGACCTCCAGAAGCTACATCCACGAGCCGTGGAAGATGAGTGGGTGCTATCTTTCCTCGCTTCGCAACTTCTCAAAGGCCCCTATCATGCTGATCAATACCGGCGCCGGCCACGACCAGTGGTAGAGTCACGGGGAAGTGGATGGGAATGTTAGTCCGATACTTGAGTGATAGAGACCGCCCAATCGACTGCTTCTCCGACAAAGTATCACATGAGTTTTGAGGGGGTTAGTAGATGGGTATGAGGTCAGGATTCACGAGTGGCAGTGATGTGACCATGAGCATTTTGTTTATCGGTTGAAATTTTTAAATCTTAGGCAGCCGGCTGCGGAAAGATAAACTAGTGATGATTTAGAAAGTTTTTTTAATCGAACGCGTGCCAACCGAGCATTAGTGCTATGGGCTGGACTTATCAGTATATTTTACTGTTTCTACAATTTAGATAACGCGAGCAAATTTCAAATCTCCTCGCAGCACACAATACACGACAAAAATGCGAAACAAAAGGCACACAAAAAGAAATCACTTTTCACTCTGAATATGTTTACGACCACGCGCTCCCTTTGTCAATTATGCACTGATGACGCTGCATTTTCAGAGGGCAATTTTCTCCTCGCAGCACACAATACACGACAAAAATGCGAAACAAAAGGCACACGCAAAAAAAAAAAATCACTTTTCACTCCGAATATTTTTACGACCACGCGCTCCCTTTGTCAATTATGAACTGATGACGCTGCATTTTCAGAGGGCAATTTTCTCCTCGCAGCACACAATACACGACAAAAATGCGAAACAAAAGGCACACGCAAAAAAAAAATATCACTTTTCACTCCGAATATTTTTACGACCACGCGCTCCCTTTGACAATTATGAACTCTGATTTTTGTTGAACAGAAGTTGTCTAAAAACTACCGTTTCAATTTAAGTAGGGTAGAGTAGTCATCAATGAGACACTTTTGGTTTTCTACTTTCAACGATTTTTCTAATTTTTTCATCAGCATGTCTTAATGAGCTTTTAGCTGCATTATCTTTCTTTTAATGTGTTCTATCATTGACCAAAATATGGGATCGATCCGACATCTACAGCCAGAGTTATTCAACTGTCTCATTGTAGACGCACTTGGCAGGAACAATGAGACAGCTGGGGAACAATGAGACACTCTACGAAAATCAACATTTTTCTAGCAAAACATCATGTTTTTGTATTGTTCCATTGCAGGTGACTTGCCTTGAACATTTTAGAGCAATTTTGTCAACATGAAACTTTTAATAACAAAAGTTTCACTAAAAAGTATTTTAATTTTATAAAATCCATATAATACCAAATAACTTTGTATTTTTGGTTAAATGAAGTTTAAACTCTATAAATATGCCAAAAATCACTTTTAATTCATGTTTTGAAAGATTTCCATCGATTTTGAAAAGTTTATTGAAGAAAAATCAAAGTGTCTCATTGTTACCCATGGGCTGAAAAGAGTGGGGAACAATGAGACAGTCCTGGATTCTGGGTGTTTTCTAAATTTTGGCCAAATCTAATGAAAGGACATTGTAGCCCAACTTAATCCCTATGGAACGTCGAAAGACATTTGAAGAAATATTAGTTTTGGTGTAAATGGCAGCCTACGAGCGAAAAAGTATTTTTTGTCCATGATTTACTTTTACACCCCAGAATCAAACATTTATGAATTACTTTTCAAGGGAGCGTCCATAACCGAAGTCACTTATATGGCAGACGTGTATCCAGTAGACACACCTTTCCCCCAAATATGAGCCTGATTGGTTAAAACTACGACTTGTGAGAGCCATTTTATCATTGTTCCCCGTGTCTCATTGATGACTACTCTACCCTACTACTTTTTCCAGAAAATATTCCGTTTCATTTGCCAACGTTGGTCCAACAGCCTGTCCCATTTTGAAGTCATGTCGAGGAATTTCAGGTGCTCTCTTCTTAAATGACAGATTTTGATGTGAGGAACAATGTTTTCTTTGACAAGAAAAAAAAATAATAAAATACTTTCTCGCACCCCTTATTCGATTTACTGAAAAAAGTCACTTTTTTGAACAAATTTTCTTAAATCGCTTGGAATCAATACAAAAACTGTTTCGATCAGGTGTGTTCTATCTTTAAACGAAAGGTTTTTGCCCAGAGATTTAGATGCACGATTAATATCGGACCAAAATGTAAGTTTTTGGACCTTCCCAGGCGGATTTATGTCGAAAAAATCGCATTTTTTCGATTTTTTTCTTTAGAAATGCTCATTTTATTTAGGGTAGCCTATTTTTCTCAGTAAAACAAATGCATGCATCTTGTAGGAAATTTCATGGCGAACATTTTTCCCTCTTAGAAAATTCAATTTCGACACTCCAGAGCCGAAATATTTGAGTTTTAGTGAGAATACCCATATTTGCCAAATCACAAAATGCGATTATACAATATTCTTAAGATAATCGGAACATAAGAAAACTTTAAACTAAAATAGTTCTGTGAGTAAAACATCAATCAAAATGGAATGAAAACCGAGATATGACCGAACTTGCAAGAGATTTAAATGGCATCTAATACACGCAAATAACATTCCAAAAGGGCGTAGCTCCAAAATATCACTGTTTACACAAAATTAGATTCCAGATTCGGATTCAGCGGCCAAAATTACTAAAAGAAAGCATACCCTGACCTTTAAGACATATTCTTGCAACGTCGTGTAATTAGTAGGCCTTGCTTCTGTATTCTGAGAAATTTTGACAATTTTCACTTTTTTTCTAACTAAACCTTAAATATCTCACCACTTGAGTGTCGACATTGAATTTTCTCTGAAGGAAAAATGTTCGCCATGAAATTTCCTACAAGCTGCATGCATTGGTTTTGCTGGTAAAAAATAGGCTACCCTAAATTAAATGAGCATTTTTGAGAAAAGTTTCGAAAAAATGCGATTTTTTCGACATAAATCCGCCTGGGATAGTCCAAAAACATAAATTTTGGTCCAATATTGATAGTGCATCTTAATTTCTGGACAACAACCTATCGTTTGAAGATAATACACACCTGATCGAAGGAGTTTTTGTATTGATTCCAAGCGATTTTAGAAAATTTGTTCAAAAAAGTGACTTTTGTCAGTAAATCGAATAGGGGGTGCGAGAAAATATTTTATTATTTTTTCTTGTCTAAGAAAACATTGTTTCTGACATCATAATCTATCATTTAGGAAGAGAGCACCTGAAATTCTTCGACATGACCTCAAAATTGGACAGGCTATTGGTCCAAATATTGGTAGCAAAGATGTGATCTATTATTTTTAATGAAAGTCATTTAAATTGTGTAAATGAAATTTCGCAACTTGTTGACAACATTATCACAAATATTTTTATAGCACTTCGTTAACAATTTTACCGTTCTTCAACAATTCGATTGAATGCAAATGAAAGTGACTATGGTCATTGAACCATGCGTCTCCTTCAAACTTGTTCGGCTTAAACAGTTCGATGGAGCCGCATGGTGGATTTCTTTTGGAGTGCATATTTAAAGCACATCATCCTGTACTGCTGCTCAGAGTGCATCGGGTTGATTCGGTTGATACTTTTAAAGCTCTAACGCGTCGGTCTCCCTTACGAGCAGGTTAGAGAAACAACATTATGCAGCCAAACAGAGGGGTGGGGACGGACACCTTCAAATTGGCCACGTGGGGCGGAGTGGGGCTGCATCCGGCAGCAGCGGTGTTAAACCAAACACCACACCTGACTTGCACGTGCGGTTGTGCTTGCTTCCCCGTCATAAACGTGAAGCGAGCCTCCATCGTCGTCGACTTTATGAAAGCCATTAAGGATCACATTCGCCGCGTGGTTTACAGTATGGTTGTGTGTGTGTGTGTTTTTGTATTCATACTCCCTTGCTTAAAGCAACACCAAAGTTGTGTGTGTTTGTATGTTTGTGTGTTTTTTGACTCAAGAGCCGGATCATGTCTAATTTACATTCCACAATGGGGTATGTAAATTGCCCATTTTACCCCTTAACTTGGACACAGATGGGACGGCAAGATACCCATCTGTTATATTCAAAGGCTATATTCTTCAAAATTTAATCAAAATTTCAACTTGAATCCACTAGTTGTAGGTCTATAAAACCAGTAAAATAAAAAAAGTATCGCATTTTGTTTCCGCTTGGGCGTTATGGTGCCCCCCTCGTTGTGAGGCAGTTTTGGAGGCGGATTTAATTGGATCCCAAAGGACCGTGGGAGTGTTACAACGGCCTGTCAATAAACTTTGCATCAACTCATCGGATGTACCCTACGGATGTGATAAAATTGTAAACAGGTGAGGACGTGCGTTGGTTGATTTTCGTTTGAAAATGTCACAAAATAACACACTAGCTTCAAATTGTTAGCTACTGATAACATGTTGTTTTCAAAAGCAAACCCACAATTTTAGCAAAGCACCTCCAACGATTTGGATTCATGTTACATACCTGGAAGGTCCAGAACACGGCAAACCGGATGACGTTCCGGCGGTTGTCCTCAAACTGTTTGTCGCGTCCGATTTTCACAATCCGATAGAACAGATATCCCGACAGCCTCGCACCCCATAAGCACACAAACACCGTCACCATGAGCTGTCGACTATCGTAAGGCTGAAAAGGAGAAGAAAAAAATACACATTTTTTTTATATAGATTTGCGCTGTCTCCACACCCTCGGCGGAAGGCTTTTCAATAGAATACTGTCTAGTCTTTGCTCGTAAAGAAAGAACAAGACGATCACGTTATATGAATAACCGGAAGACAAATATCGTCCATGGTTAAGAGGGTGAATGCATCTATTTTTGACACATTTGAAGTGAAGCTACAATTAGTATTAACTTGCTAAAACCGACTTTCTTTGTAGTTTACATCGTATCAACAGAACCTCTCCTTAAAATTGTATAAAGTTGCTTATTTCAACAGGATGAAAGGTAATCACAGTGGAATAAATTGCCTCCACAGTTTTGTATTTTCTCGACGATAATAATGGGATGAAATATGGGCATATTTTATCGTACCACCATCGAGGTAAGATCCATCCTTTAATCATTCGCTAAGGAACGTGACAAAAATAATGTAGACGTTCTGCGATTGTGCTCAATCGTACAATTTTGCAACAAAGGCAAACAAATCTCCTCAACTTGTTATGATTTCGGTGAGGAGAATGACGCTTCACTTAACGGCAAATAAATTTCAAGCCGGGAACTAACATTTTACTGAAATCTACATAGAAAAAATTCATGGTAATATTACATCTGGGAATGGGTACATCTTTTATGTCAGAAATAAGGTGTAATTTTACCTCTGGAAATGTGTAATTTTACCACTTTTCTGGTGTAATGTCACTTTTTGAGTCAAAATTGAGGTAAAATTACATTATAAAAGAGGTTATATTCAACCATCCAAAATTACAGCTTCCAAATTTACATTATTTTTTACTGTGTGCCTCACCTTTTGACCTTCACAGATCCCCAAAATTCGATTTCAATCCTGAGATATTCAATAAAAACCAAAAAGCTCCACGAATGTTTGCCACTTTTCATATGAAAGAAGTTTCAACCTTGTCGTGCTATCTTGACACAGCCTGAAATTGATGTAAGTGCGACAGCTGGGCAAGAGGATTTCAGGTCAGAACGCGTTTGACGCACGTACAAGTTAGACAACACAGCAAAAAATTGTGTTAATTTGGAAGGTGTAATTTTAGATGCTTGAATATTACATCTTTTATGAAGAAATTTTACCTCGATTAAGACTGAAAAAGTGACATTACACCAGAAAAGTTGTAAAATTACACTTTTTTCTGACATAAAAGATGTACCCCTTCCCAGATGTAATATTATCATGATTTTTTTTTGCTGTGTACCGTAAACATTTGCAATTATAACTCGGGACTCCGGCAACCCAATTCAACCAAACTTCGGGGCAATGCACCAAATGGCCAACGATTGTTTCGTGTTTGTTATTGTTTACATTGCGTGCTCTCGTTTTTGTTTATTCAAGGTCAAACATTAGAACGCGTTTTTTCTCGGAACGTCAAAAAGCAACGTACGACATGATAGCACGACAGCGTCGACTTGTATCTAAACTTTTTTTTCCAGTTATATGTTTGGTTTTTGAGTTAAAAACTCTAATATAATCATAATCATATAATCAAAATTGAAGTGGTATTTATTTTAAGGGCTAATGTAGATATCTGACACAGAAAAGTTTCCTGGGCATTTGTAGAAATGCAACGCAAACTACGCAACTCGGAGCGTATGGTGATGTGTTCCTCCCCTGTATGTTAAGAAATGTGTTGTTGTTTGAACACTCTGTGCTCAAACTCAACCTACATGAATGAATCATCTCTGTGATTAATTTTACGCAGTAGGCCTGGCCGATTCATCGTTTGTGTAACAGTCCAGACTCGATTAAATTACCTCGGATAATCGAATCACGGTTTTTTTTATTCGTTGTTTAATTTTGGATTGCCAAGTTTAAGTATGACTTCTAAGCTATGCTAAAGTGATTTAAAAAATTTAAATCCAAGATGGTGGCCTGTAGGGTGGTGACGAAATATTGTAAAAGTGCAGTTTATTATTTAATAGGCAATATACTATTCAAATTTAACTAAAATAGGGTTGCAGAACTCGAATTTGATGTTTAAAGCAAGAAAAAAAACGAAAAAAATATTATTTTTTCGTGCTTCCATTATCCGAGCACCCATACAAACCTTCGGATAATCGAACTTGGGATATAGAAACTAAGGCATCGAAAAGAAAAAGCGAACTGCACCCACTCTCCATACTTTGGAAACTTTGGAGAAAAACCATTCGGCCCTGTCTAAATATTAATAAAATTAAGTGCAAGTGCCTCTGGGGACCTCAAAGTACAAGCAACGCCTTGAGTTTTGCCTGCGCAGTAATTTTATTGATCGGTGTTATGGATCACACTAATTGAAATGTTAAAAATTAGTTCGAGTTCTGGGAGAAAAGCTTAAACATTTTTAAAAGTTGCTTACTACCTACTAATGGAACGTTTCTTTTTGGTAATTTAGTAAATGTGGCAAAATGTGTTTTCTGGGCAACCTTAAGGAGAAAAATAGTCATCGCTACTTACAAATGTGTCTTATAGGAAATTTTCTCAGCTTTCCAATGCTTCTAAGAGCGAAATGTTTCATCGAGAAATTTCTGAGAAATCATTATTTTAAGTTTCTTGTTTTAAAATCCTTCATCATTTATTGGAAACTTTTTAATAACAGTTTAGGAAACTTGTCAAATGAAGTGTTATATGTGTCATTTACTCATAAAAATGTGCAAAATTATACAATAAACAACTTTGTTAAAGGTTGCAAATTGCTAAATATTTTAAAAATTAAGTTTTATTTGAGTTTCTGAATATACGGGATTTATTTAGAAATTAAAATCAGAAAACCGTATTTGAATATATGTTTACAAGAATTAATAGATTATTACAAAATGTTTGTGTACAAATATCAGCCGTCTGCTCTGATTTAGCTTGGATTTAGTTGATTCAATCGAAATTTTTGCAGGTTTGAGATTGTTAAGGGTATTTAGATTTTCATGAATAAATATCATATTTCCTTAACCAAACATAAACCAGTTGCATGGATACCAAAACATGTTATTTACTTGAAATTGAACTACAAATTACTGTGTAGAGTTTCAGGAGAAATACTTTTCTTGAGTATGAAAGATTTTTTTTGTATGAAATGATCAAGTAATCAGCAATGTTATAGAAGTCTTATCTGTTTTAAAAACGTTTTACAAGTATCTTGAGTTTTGTTCAAATAGCTTGTAATGGAGGCATCTGTTTGATTTATTTGTTAAAATTAATACTTTATTTTTGTTTCAACCAAAAAAAATGTTATAATAGTAGTTTATGCAACACGTTGCCAAAAGAGGATTTTTTCAGCACGAGTCGTACATTTATCCAACGAGGTTCACCGAGTGCTGAAAAAATCAAGTTTTGCAACGAGTTCCATACAACATTTTTTGCAATTCCAAAAAACACACTGAGTGAAATTTTATGTCAAATTTTCATGTATTTTGTCAATAAATCGTTTAAATCAAAAAAATGTTGAAAAGTTCAACTTTTCAGCACCCATTTGAGTGCTGAAAAGTAGAACTTTTCAGCATTTATTTTGAAAAGGGTTGTTATTCGATTCTGTTATTTTTGGTACAGAAAAGTAGGCTATTTCGTCGTTCAAGAATGACAAGAAAAGTAAGTAGTTTCACGACGGAATTGCAAAAAGGTGTTTTCAACATTCTCAGATGAATCACAACATTTTAATGATACTTTCAACAGTAAAAAAAAATAAAAAATATATATATATTTACTTTATACCAATGAAAATATGACTTTTGAAGCATGCAACAGTAATTTGTAGTACATTTCCTATTCTAAATCATGTTTTGTATCTATGTTCGTGGTAAATAATGGAATCCTGGTGATATTTTCTTAAACAAAGGAAATATAATATTTATTCATAAAAATGCAATAACAATCATACACCTGCAAAAAATTGGTAGTATCAGCTAAATCAGAGCAGAAACGTGATATATTTTGTAATAATAATTAATTGTAGTAAAATTTTCATTTAAATACGGTTTTATAATTCTAATTACTGAATAAATTCCACAAGCTCAAAATTTAGTTAAAATATAATTTTAAAAATGTTTATCGGTTTGCAACATTCTACAAATTTGTTTCTTGTCTTATTATATCAAAATAGGCAAGATGAGTAAAAGACACATAAAACACATCATTTGACTAGTTTTCTGAACTGTTATTAAAAAGTTTTCAATAAATGATAAAGGATTTTTGAACAAAAAACTTAAAATAATGATATCTCAGAAATTTTACGATGAAACATTTCGCTCTTAGTAGCATTGGAAAGCTGAGAAAATTTCCTATAAGACAAATTCGAAAGTAGCGATGACTATTTTTTCCTGATAAGGTTGTTCTAGAAAACACGCCGTGGTGGTCTTCTTTCCTCAGCTTTAACTATTTGTTTCTCGAAATACATACTGGAATTATTTAAGTACACTGCTAAGTTAATTTTTTTATAGAATGTCGGCAAGAATTGAATAAACCAGAATATTCCATCACTAAAAGTGGTATCACTTATGGATGACCCTAAAGAGGAACACGCCCGCCACCAGGCAAAAATGGATCATGCAATCATCGAGCGTTGTTCGGAACCGCCAAGCCAACATCACTTTGGCCACGAACCGAGCCACTATTTGGACCGTGGCCAAGATGCTAGACGACGACGACGACGACTCGCCTAATATATTCCACTCAAAATTATTTCCATCCTCTTCTCGTGGTCGGGTTTTTATCGGGTCGTTTTGGCGGTACACCATCATCATTCTTTCTTCTTTCCATCACTTCCGCTTGGCACTCGGAAATTGCATCCTCCCCCACTTTAGAATGCACGTCACGCGTCTTCCCGGCCCACGTACGGTTGGGTCGAAAAAAAAGTAAAAGATTGACACCAAATTGAGATGCACGTGGGAAACTTTTTTTTTCACTTTGAAATATCCGTTTCACTTGTTTGAGCGGCAGGCTTATTTGTAGAGTTTTGTACCTGAATCGTGCAAAAATTGATAAAATAAACAGTTTTTTGAGGGCAACATTGTTGATCGCAATGTTTCATATTTATTTGCCAACAGGTGGTCAAAGTTCACGAGGTTTATTTCTGGACAGAGTTTATTAAAATTAAACAAGCTCCAATTCAAATACTTCTCTTGCTCCTGCCGACTCCTTCATTGCATGAGGTGGGTAGGGAAGCAAAAGTTTTCCTCTGCAAAACAATATTAATGTTGGTCCCTTATGAGTCTCGCACATCGTTAAGCTCGTACTAAAAGTTCTCGGCGCAGAAAGTTTGCTTGTTTGTGTTCAATTTTGAAAAGAAAATGGGAACCTATTGGACCTGGAAGAACCTCTCAAGCAGACACATGGCAGGAAAATTAGAAGCAGAGTTGAAATTTTCATTCGATTAATTATGTATTCCACTGCCAGCTGATGGTATAGCAAACCACTAAGAGCAGACACTGCTGTTCGAAAAAATATGAAACACATGGGCACTGTACCATATGAGGCAACATGTTACTTCAAACAAAATTGCAAAATTGGCATAAGTACCGTCAACTGGGGTAAATTCTGACTAACGACTCCCTGTTTAGACTGTCGTTATGATTAACTCCAGTTGACGGATCGGGCAATAAAAGATAATAATTTCTGGAAAACAAACTTTTTCATCTGTCGAGTTCAGTTGAAATACGACGATTTCCTACAGCACAAAGTAATGGCACTTCCGTCACTATTAGCATTTCCGAAAATGTTTGTGGTAATGTTTCTTCCGGTTCCCGTACGTTACAGTATGTACGGCAGCCACCACCAAAGAAAGGCATGAGATACCAGAACGGATGCCGCAGCCGAGCACATCGAGCACAGTCAGCAAAGTATAATACGAAAGGGACAGCGGCGTCGTCGTGCCACTTAGCCTTCCGACGGAGCAGATGGAGCGAAATAAAACTCAAAACTTGACTGTAACAGGTTGCGGAAAATTACGGGTATATTTAATTGAATATTTACGACATATTAAACGGGTGACTTGGAACGTGCTGATTTGGAACCCGGCAAAGAACCGTGACGGAGAATGTGAGTACCTACCAGCTGAGTTGGGATGCGGGTTTTTGGCAAACATAATCACACCAAAATCTACTTACAAGGAGTGGGGTTGGAGTTGTAACCAGTGTGTTTGTAGTGTTAAATATCGGTGTGAATCGTCGCGTTTTGTATAGTTTTTTTGTGTAAATATTGCCAAGAAGACGTTGTGTTTGTCGACGGGGAACGAGGAAGTCTCTCAACAAGGCAGCAACCCGTAGCTGCACGTCCCACACCGTGCGTTGATGCCGCTAGTCACCACCAGATGTCGCCGCTAAAGAACATCGCATGGGCGGCCATTGGGGGTGGTGAATGTTCGAAGGATGCAATGACGGGTGATATGAGTTGGCACGTGAAGGTTAAAGGGGCTTCTGGGAACCACCATCGCGATTGCTGGATCAGAAAGTCCGGTGATCAAGTTGCGAACGGTTGTCCGCAACCAAGTGAGTACCAACCCGCAATACCAGCGTTGGTAGAGTGTCCGTTGGACGGACCAGTGGAACCTGATACCATCAGGACAGCGCCCGGAACTCGCTATGTTCCGAGGAGAGACGAGAGCAGGAGCTACTCGTGTGTTTTGGACATCCAGGTAGGAATGTGCCATCCCAGAAGCATCCCAATACGAGCCCAGATCCCCAGCATTAGCAATCTAACCGCCATTTTGTCCCGCGTAGGACCCCTTTGTGTTTCACGGTTCACTTTGTGAACACTTGTGGGTTTCACCCTGGCCGTGCTATTTCCGGACCGGTGAACCACCCTACGAACTACGAACCGTCCCCGTTTGACACTGTTCGTGCGCCTGGCCGTGACCGTCAACTCCGCGACCCGAAACCCGGACTGTACCGACGGAGTCCTTGGACACCGTCGAAGCCTGTTGCCCGTTACCAAGCACAGGAAGGGCGCGGACGGCAGGCGAGGGTCCTCGAAGGCTGCAGCCAAAGCGTCGGAGGGTCCATCCGACTGACAAGAGGCCACCCCCATTGGCGAACTGCAGGAGGAGCGTCTACGTCAGCAGGAAGGAGCAGCGACTACAGCAGAGCGGCAATCCGGGGCCCCGAACGAGTCAACGGTGCACCGGAAGTGTAAAGGAAGAAAGAAGAAGGACGAGTGAGGTAGGAGATAGTATGTAAGGACGTGGGACGGGAAACGAGTGCTAGAGGAGAGGAAGGGATCCCTGAATAAACTTGTCGACTGAAACTGGAAATAAACTGTAGTTTCCATTAGGCAACACAGTGTTTTCTTGGCTTAGGAAATCTCGAGCGTCATGCCGATCCTGAGTGTAATTGTAGAGTCCCAACCCGTGTTTAGTTCTACCCTACTGGAAGCACAGCTCAGCAACCTCAAGTTGTTATAGAGTTGATATATAGGGCGTGTTTTTTTTTCTTAGATGGCAGTTCCATGAAAATTTTCAGCAGTTCAATTATCGTATTTGTAAGTTGGGAGTAAACGACTCCATCAGGACAGAAATATTTTCAAATATTTCAGAATCCTCTTAGTTAACTGTTTTAATAATAATATGCTTACAACAGTTTGGCCCACCGTTGTAAAACCCAGAACAACTTATATTGTGAAATTGATTTGAAGCAGATTTTGTGAAGTAACTTAGTAAAACGCGTTTTCTCAGAACATATGTAGTCCAATCCAATAAATTCATTTCAATTCGGTTTTATTGATGGGTAATTCTCCGCCAACCCACACAGCAGTTACACCGACCCCTCTTCGATTTGCGTGAAATTTTGTCTTTAGGGGTCAATTTTGTCCCTGATCACGAATCCGAGGTCCGTTTTTTGATATCTCGTAACGGAGGGGCGTTCAATTTTTGAACATGCGAAAAAAGACGTGTTTTTCAATTATTTGCAGCATAAAACTGTGATGAGATAGAAATTTGGTGTCAAAGGGACTTTCAAGGGAATTCGAAAAAAAGTATTTTTTATCGAAAAAAACACTAAAATGTTTTTGAAAGCTCTGCCATTTTCCGTTACTTAACTGTGAAAGAATTGGAACATGTCATTTCAACTTTTGCAAAACTTTTTTTCGTAAAATCGCGATAACTGGTAATGTTTGTAAGCAAACCCCTTATGTTTATAGATTAAACTTTTTGTAATGAAAAATACGTTTTTTCGGAATTCTTTATTTAAGTCTCTCTGACACCATCTCATCACCATTTCAGACTGCAAATTATTGAAAAATATGTTCGCATGTTCAAAAATGGAAGGGGTACCGCCCCTACGTCACGAGATATCAAAAAACGGACCTCAGATCAGGGACAAAAGTTACCCCTTAGGACAAAGTTTTACGCAAATCGAAGAGGGATCGGGGCAACTTTTCCCGATTCCGTGTGAGTTGGTAGAGAATTACCCTGATGTTATTCATCAAGTTAACCAGAGCAAACATTTTATTCAAATTTTATAGCATTACCCCTCTTGTACACCAGTGTACCCACTTTTGTTAGATTAAATCAAATAAGATTAAAAGCTATACCCCGATCAAACCAGGAATATGGCCAACTACGCAGTTATTCTATTAAAAAAAATGTTCAAGCAATATGGGTGTCAAAGTTCACCATTTTAAGCATAAAGAAGGGTAGAGTAGTCATCAATGAGCCACGGGCTTTGGTTATGGACGCTTCCTTGCAAAATAATTCATAAAACCCGATTTAATCCCACCTGGGGTGAGATAGAGCCTTTCTTACTAAAGAATATAACTTCTTTCTATTCATAACATCGACTTTGTTTATTTATAACGTCAGCACAAAAGAAAGTGATATGATACAAAAAATCTTATGATGAAAGCAAGGTATTATAAATGATGTGTTTTTCAATTGAAATTGAAAACGCAATGGAATTCAACGAAACTTGTTTAATAAACTTACAAAATCACGAAAAAATTAAGCCTACTTTTAGGCGATTTTAGAAGCGCACGGGAAACCAATTGATTGTAGCCGGATGAATGTTCTATGTCACAAAAGTTTTTGCATAAACATTGGACAGTTATGCAAAAACGGACAGTGCAAAAGAAACCGAAAAGCTACGATATCTTACATGTTGTAGGAAACATCGGTAGACAAGCTAGTACAAACGAGTATATCTCGAGCCACAAAATATATGCGCCAGCATTTTAGCACCAGTATTCGAAGCACAACTTGACAACTTGTCGACTTGGCGACGAAGCGTCGAAAATCGATGCAGTGTAATTATTTAGCGATTTTTCCGATTAAAATTCATGCTGAATCTTATTTACGAAGATGAAAATGATGTCCAGCCATAAAGTAAATCCCATACCTTTCTTTGGTAAAAAGGCAAAAAGTAAATCGTTCTAAAATTTGCCGATAGATGTCAAATTTATTTCAGATGCTCACTCATGTATTATGAATGTAGAAAGAAAAAAAACTCGAAAAATGCAATTTTTGAGACAAATAAAAGATAAGAAAATGAAAAAAAATGACCAAATTTTATTTGGAAACTGTATAATTCGTTGGAAAGTCTTATCACATCTGAAAACAGATGGATATTTTGAAATTTGAGCGGCAACTCGCCCAGGTTCAGCACACTGGCTTTCATTTGCATTCAGAAGAATCAAAATCGGATTCAGGGGAGCATCACTCGATCTACACGGAATTTATTTTCTCAAAATTCGAGGGTTGGAGATAGACGAGTTCTGTCAAGATTAATCGATAGAGCGTTGAAAATCGATGCAGTGTGATTTTTTAGCGATTTTTAGTCAGCAAACACAGATGATACCGGAGGTAGCAATTGAAAAGGTGCAAACCTTACGCTACCAGATTAAATAAATAAATAAAAAAATAAATAAATTTTTCCGACTAAAATTCATACTGAATCGTCTTATTTACGAAGATGAAAATGATGTCCAGCCATAAAGTAAAACCTATACCATTCTTTAGTAAGAAAGGCAAAACCAAAAAAATGATATTGGACATCATAAGTTGACTTGTTGTTGAAAATTGTGAACTCATACACCCATATTGCTTGGCAGAGCCTCGTTGGTTAAATGTACAACTCGTGCTAAAGAAATATTATTTTTGCACCTTGTTGCACAAACTTTGTTTTAATATGGAGTCATAGAATTGGTAATGATATTTTTGAAATCTTGTTAATTTATCCGTTTAGCGTTCGGCTATTGTAACAAATAATGTAAAATACAAAACCATAACTTTCATCCAGCACCGTCATCTGTGCTGACGAAGATTGACGCAATCGGACACTTGCTGTCGGTACTGATTTTCACGACACACACACACACGTTCACTTTCTTTCCGTGGCGCAACAGATTATAATCTGCCACTCTATCACTGTCGGTCGTCCTGCTGCTGCTGATGTAGCACATCATCAAATGACCGACCGACCGTGTTCAATTTCGCTTTATTGTTTCACACTTTTCATTGGGCCTCTCCTTACCAGAGTGAAATAAAAAGGCTCGTCGCTCAAGTACCTATCGGGTGACCTTTCGCTTTTTAATCCTCCCTCGGCACTTGAGCCAGCAACGATCTGACGCGTGGCGCGGCGTACCACGGAATACGTGACCACGTTGCCGGAAGGGCAAACGCAAACACGTGTCCTACAAGGCTCGTTACATTGTTACTGAAAAGCCTCTAGCCGACCATGTACGACATCGTCGAGAAGCAATCACGCGAAAAAAATGACTCTTGCTCTGGCATCTCTACTGCCGTGAGCACATGGGAAACGTCCGGTTTGATGGGCTAAAAATAATTTTTCAAAATCAATAAGCTATTTTGCTTCTTTGATTTTAATTGGGTCTCCGTTTGCAGTTTACGGTGGAACGACAGATGGCTTTTGCGACAAAGTTGCAAAACTTAGATTTTTAAGAGCGAGTCCACGAACAAGGCAATGTTATGGTTGTCGTCAACAGGAAGTGGGGCAAATCGGGACACATAGCTACTCTACTCTAAGCCTACTATGATGTTGGTGAAAATTTCAATAAAATCTTTGCTCATACTTGTTATTTTGGCTATATTGTGTTTGAGACACCATTTTGTGCAGCTTCCAATGCCTCACGTTTTGACTCGATTTTAACTCGATGTAGAATTGTATTCGAGCGAAGTCAATAATTTGTTCAGTGTTTCTTTCTGAGTCCTTAGAATGTTATTTCCGAGCAGGCTTATATTTCTCAGAGGAAAAGACAAAATGGTTTGGATAAAGAATATTTCGCTCTCTTCTTTATTCCTCAGCTTTAAAGTAGAGCATAAACCATACAAAGCTAAAAAAAACATTTTTAGCAACATTTTCACGCTGACAGACACACGTGCCTTCTATTCGTTCTGGTTAAACTTTCTTCATGTTACAGAAAAAATAAGTCAAAATCGATCAAATTTAGATCCCAACTTGTATAGAACCAGCAAACACACACTCACACGCACACCCACTCACTAAATTGAATTTGTGATCGGAAGCAAAACTGTCTGATGGTAACCTTTTACGTGACTACGCCATCGCATTTTAAGTGCTCTCCATTCCATTCGACCTTTGTTCCCATCTTCACTCGTTCCAAAAATGAAGCACTTTATGATTATTGTTGAGGAAAAAGCCTCCACGTCTACGGAGCAGGTTCGACTCGGGCGGGACGACCGATTCCGGGGACATCATGATGACGGTCGAATCGAGATGAAAACTGGGTCAATGGCGCTGTCAATCTTTAATTTATGCTACACGCTACAGAAATGTAATTTTACTCTGACGTCGTCACCGTCGTCATCGTCTTCGTCGACCTCTCTCTCTTTTCGTTTTGGGCTGCGTTTATGGAAACACCCACTTTATTAGGCCACCCTCGCCCCTCTACCCTTTTGCTCTGAAACCCTCCGTTTGATGGGTGTCAAGAAAGAAGACACAGTCACAACATGACAAAAATCTTATTACGAGACCACCCCCCAGCAGGAGGGATGGGGCTCATGCGACAGATAACTGCGGGCGAATGCGACACGGCCGAGGAGATTTTCCTCTTGCTTTATTTCCACTGTTGTTTACTTCAACGGAAGGTCACACGCATGTGCACAGTGAAAATGTTTGAAGTGGGCAGGAAAATAATTTAAACTTTTGTTTTCGATTTTGATTCGATTCAGATTTTAATGTAAATGCAGGGTTGCCCAACGTGAATCTACGAAATTTCCCCGTAACCCACTTTCCCGACATGACACTTCCCCGAAATGTCATATACCCGAAAACCATTTCACCGAAGAATCCATTTCTCTGAAAGACCTCCCCGAATGGCGATTTCCCCAAAAAAAACATTTTTCCCTAATATGCGCGCGCGGTTCTGGATAACCGGGTTCGGGAAAGTGGCGATCAATGAAGTATCATGTCCACAATTGAACGATCAAAAATTCAGTTTATTCCAGCTTAAATCGAATTTAGAATATTTGGAGTTTTTGGAGTTATAAAGACTCTGACTCCGGTTTCTGAGATTTAGTGACTCTAACTGCTATCCAACTCTTCAAAAAGAACTGACTCCAACGAATACAACAAAAACTTCAACTCTGACTTCATTTCCAAAAATAATTATGTAGAGAGGGTGAACATCATGAGCAAATAGGGTATTTGTGCCTATTTTGGGCCTACTAAGCCGAGCGCACTTTTTATTTGATGTAGGGGAGTGTGGGGTAATTTGGACACCCTAAGGAAATTGCTCTGTTACGGGCTGTATGGATATTTTAAAGGAATGTGGATGACACCAGAGTATAATAGAGACCATATTTGATGGAAAAATGTCATTCATTTCGATAAATTTTGATGAAAACCCCATTTTTATCGCAAATGTTAAAAGGTGTCCAAATTACCCCCACATTTTTGTGTGGGGGTAATATGAACACCCCTATGGGGTAATTTGGACATGCCTTGTGGGGTAATTTGGACATACCTTGTGGGGTAATATGAACACCTTTTGTGGGGTATTTTGGACACATGTTGAAGAATAAGTTTAACATTAGATTTTTTGAGCATGTTTTTTATCCTTCAACCTGGTTTAGTAATTGCTTTATATTTTGAAGTATTGCTCACAATATTTCATCAAAGGTTTAAATAATGATTTTGTGATAGAACCATAATTCAATAGGAAGATAACAAATAGTTTAGTGTAGTATACATAATTTAATCATTAATACTGAAATGATTTGAACATACTTGTTTTTAGTGATTAAGGTATCGTTTATGTTTATATAAATCAATCTTTATATAGAATTTGTTAGCCAGAAAATATCATATTTTTTTAATTTTACATTCTGTAGCCCTTCAAATTTAAATATTATTGTAAACCAGCATAGAAATTAGAAATGTCCAAGAAATTAATTAAAAGCAATCAACATTAGAGTCTTGTTGAACGCCAAATGTACAGTAATCAGATTTTCATCAATTCGAATATTGGAATAAATTTATCTAAATTAAAAAATGTTGTTCAGTATTGGGACTGATTGTTTATTTACCCAAATTAAAAAATAGGGGTTTTGTGAAAGTTCTAATTGCTCACATTCATTTTTGATTGTTTTGACATATTAAATCCCTCTAAATTTATCTAAATCCCTATAAAAACTCATCCAACCATGAAAGTTACATTTTTGTTGCCTGACAGGTACACTTTCAGGTATGTCCAAATTACCCCACAAGCCATGTCCAAATTACCCCCATAGCATATTCTATCATAAATTGCGATTTTTGATGATAAAAATGGATAGTATGCAAAATTTTTATACGTACATATCTCAGGCATCGTCCAAGCATCCCCTTTAAACACAAAAAGGTCCACTTTTTTGCCATACAACTCCTGCAAAACCTTATTTCCAAACCTTCAAATATTAGAATTTAAGGCAGTGCCAACCACCCTTAGAAAACTTTTAAATATTATACCAAAACTACTTAACCTATTCCAACTTTTTTGGTTTGTACATACTCCTAGGCCATTACTAGTACTAGCCTTATCACTTAAATTGCCGTTTTCACTTTATATCCGAAGAAAACATGATTTTTAAAGGGGTGTCCATTTTACCCCCACTGTCCATATCACCCCAAACTCCCCTATTCTCAAAGGCTGCTATAGGCAGCCTTGCTTTTGTTACATGAATAAGTTGGTTTTTTTTAAAGCTAATGCTCTTACTAAATCACATTTTTGACGAAAATACTTTATATTTCTGTATAAGCCCGAGAAACTGAAACATTTTTTGTCCCTATTTTGGGGAAATTGCTTCTAGCATACGACCTTTTTTGTACATATTTTCGGTTTACCTTCGGATTGGTTGAAATCTCGAAGCACGTGGCGAACTTTTTTGACGTACGGTTCAGCCCCAGCTCGTACAGTACAGCCGCACAAATCCGGTCGACTAACATGCTCAATCATTGTGGTGTATTTAACCACAAATCAACCACAATTAGAACGATTGATTTCACTTGCATTATGTGCATAATTAGCTTGGACATGATTTATATCATTCTTTACGAGTTTTAAACATAATAACACATTTATTGCGTAGCCAAACAACAAGCCCGTAATATGCAAGAAACACTGTAACTTGTGAAAAGTGCACACACACTGTCACAATTTGTAGAAGTGTCAAATGGACCGAATATAGAGCCATTCTCTCCAAAATGAAAGAAGTTATTAATCAGTTATTTTATTGATTTGGTGGCAGTTTGATGATAGTTTTTTCAAAGGGATTGTGTACCCCACCAAAAAAAAAACATATTGCCGGTGCTTGGAGATTCGGGGGACGGCTCTCATTCGTGTGCTGAGCGATGAAAGTCGGGTGCTGAGTGTCAACAAGCGGTAAACAAATGTTGTGAAAATTTTCGCCCTAATGGGCAAATAGCGATTTGCCAAGAAAAAAGTGAAGAGTGCTATTTTTATTGCTTAATTTCTAATTTAGACGGAAAAAGTAAATTATTTTTGTCCACCAAAATGAAGATAATGATTGCACGTATCATTATCAAGTGGCAGATTCCTGCCAGATTTGGTGAAATGCTCAATTTCGTTGAATTAAGTTTGGTAGACCCAAAATAGGTACTAGGCCCAAAATAGGGACAAATACCCTACATATTTCTTATTGACAAATCTAAAAAGCAGCGTTCCGCTTAAACAGTTAACTTTTTTTCACATTTGAAGTGACACTTTCGGGGAAATGGCACATTCGGGGATGTGGAATTTTCGGGGATATGGGTTTAGGGAAAGTGGGATTCGGCGATTTGGGACCAAGCCGAACCGCGCGCGCTTCTGGGCAACGGGTATACCCGCCTGACCGGGTTCGGGGAAGTGGTCATTCGATATGGTCTTTTTGGAAAATGATTTTCAGGGATATGGCAAATTAGAGGAAGTGGCCATTCGGAAAATGGTTTTTAGCGGAAATCGCCACTCGGGGATGCGGTCTTTCAGGAAAAGGGATTATTCGGGGAAAAGATTTTCGGGTATATGTGTCTTTTCGGGGATGTGGCATTCGGGGAAATGTCTTTTCGGGAACGTGGATTTCGGGGAAATGTCATAGATTTCGTACTGGGTGCTTTGAATCTGCAAAAATCAGTAAACCAGTACGTTGTTCTAGAAATCGGTAGGAATATCTTAGCAACCAGTTGTAGTGGTCCAATCATCATTGTTTCTTAGACAAAATTGTAGGAAATTTTCTGAACATGAAAAAAAAATATTTTCAGTAATGGACATTCATGGACACTATTTTATTAAAATCAAAAAACCGGAATTTTTCGGATAAAATTTAATTTTGAATGGCTGTATATTGAAAACTGTAATCAAACAAAATGTAATGTACTTTCAAATTATAACTCGTCGGCAAAATTTTGGTCCATACTTTTGAATGGCTTTGGAGATGGGGGTTTTGTCCCCTGAAACATATAAAAAGATTTTTTAAAAACAATGATTGTATGGAAATTTGTATGGGTAAACCAATGACACGAAATGGCTTCTTTGGCGATGGGGAATGCCCCCACAAAGCTTGAGCCAAATCAAAAAATACAACAACAAAAATAATAGAATTGCTCAACCTTTCCTTTGAGAAATACAGTGGACTCTCTGGCTGTCGATCTTCTCGATATCAATATTGCTCCAGCTGTCAATAAATTTGTCAGTCCCTTCAAATAGATTGTTTGATTTTTTGTTCTATAATTTGATAACTCCCGCTCTCGACGGACCCTTCAATATCATTTATTTCTTTGATTTTTTATACTGTTCGTCATCATCAAATGCAAAAAAACTCATCTAATACTACGGAATGCTGGGGGAGGTAACCCATCAAGAGAAAACCGCACTCGACTTGAGGGATGCCCCACACAACCCCTCTCCATGTTCTTCTCGGCGTTCACCGTCCGTCCAGTCTAGTCTGTCTCGTGGCGCAGAATGCACATTCGTTCAACTTTTGCGAGCTTTTTTTTTCTCCCTGCCTTGCTTTCTTTCATTGCCCTAAGGCTGCCTTTCCTCATGACTTTGCTATGTATGAAAATTGATGCATCCCCTTCTGAATAAATATTAAATCCATCTCTATCTGCCGGCTGCTGGCTGCTCTAAGCTTCTCGAAGTAAAGGCACTCAGTCTCTTCCCCCTTCAGTGTCAGCAGAGTGGCAGATTTGTTCCCAGACTGGAAGGCAGCTGCTGCGAGAAGAATTAAAATTTCAAATCTAAACGAGAAAACAACAAAAAAGCTTCCACGAGCCCTGGGGAAAACCACCATCGTTTTCCCTCTCGCCTGTGACTGTGACTTCCGTCGACCAAAAAAGAAAGAAAGAATGGATGGATGGGACGGGAAATGGACGACGAAAGTGCGCGTGGGCTAAAAAAAAAGTGCAAAACAAAAGCGAACGTTTTTGTTGCCGCGTGAAGATTCACACAAATATCACTTCCACGCCGAGAAGAGTAATATCTTTCGGGCTAGAAGAGCTTTAGACTAATAAATGAATTCCTCACCAACAATGGAGAACCATTCTTTTTTTTGCCTGTGGTGTGCAAATAGGAAGCAAATTTCATTATAAAGTCAGAAAGGGAGAAAGGAAAAAAAACTGGGCGACCATAAGTTTATTATCTTTTGGTACCACAAAATAGAGTGGAGCTTGAGTGCGGTTAGTATTAGTTAGCTGACCCTATTTTGAGAGCTTTTGTGTGGAAAATTTATAACAATACTAAAACCACGGATATCCGGATAATAAGCCAAACAAACCGAAAATGTGTCTATTAAATAGAAGACAAACTAATATCCATTAGAGTAGACTATGATCTTTTCCTTTCTGCATTCGATTGCTTATCGAAGGGAAGGTAGTGTATCATCACAAGCTGGACCTTATCACGATACCTAAGGGAAGGCGACCTATGGAATGTTAACATTAAGTTAAGAAATAGCTACTAAATCCGCCCGATACCCTTCATAGGTCATAGGAAAAATTTACTTTATACTATCTTGAAAGTTTCCTAAAGCGTAAGAGTAAATAAGAGTCCTAAAGTGACCACGTGACTTTTTTAAGTTTACTTTTTTTAAATTTCTTTCTGTTTCATCTAAATGTGGGCCGTTTTGGTTAGTGCAGTGATTAGATACCGATACTAATCTTTGATTACCTGAGCCAGAACTTTAACAAATGTGTATAAATTTAAACCGATTAATTTTCCACGAAATTGGGCGATTACATGATTTTTTTTATTTGGCTATTTCTTTTCGAATGACCAAAATAGTACCTAGTTTATGCAACAAGTTGCAAAAAGAGGATTTTTTCAGCACGAGTCGTACATTTATCCAACGAGGTTCACCGAGTTGGATGAATACGAAGAGTGCTGAAAAAATCAAGTTTCATACAACATTTTTTGCAATTCCGAAAAACAAATTTTATGTCAAATTTTCATGTATTTTGTCAATAAATCGTTAAAATCAAAAAAATGTTGAAAAGTGTTACTTTTCGAAACAAGTGCTGAAAAGTTCAACTTTTCAGCACCCATTTGAGTGCTGAAAAGAAGAACTTTTCAGCATTTATTTTGAAAAGTATTGCTATTCGATTCTGTTATTTTTGGTACAGAAAAGTAGGCTATTTCGTCGTTCAAGAATGACAGGAAAAGTAAATAGTTTCACGGCGGAATTGCAAAAAGCTATTTTACAGCATTAGTTTCCCTAATAGCGTGATTCGTGGATACATGAAAAAGACAAAAGGATAAAATGTTCTCGTCTAAGAGATTTCTTATAGGTTCTGGGGATCAACTTTGTAGAACGTCACAAAGTGCTAGAAATTGATCCCGAAAAGATACAGAATGTTTTTTGGAGTTTTCTTTTTTCGGAAAAATTTCAAAATATGCTTTAAAAATAACCTCTTTTTGGGATCAGTTCCTAGCACTCTGCGTTGTTCAACAAAATTGTTTCTTCACAAAATTCAATTTTCAAAAATTAATTGACAGTTGCTCCATCCCCATATTGATCTCGAGAAGATTTACTGCCAGAGAGTCGACTTTCCTCTTCTTTCCTATTATAAAATTCATAATTAAGCAATGAATGTCAACCTGGAAGTCAATGATTGTTGCAAAAAATTATATAACTTGTGAGACATTTGGTTTTGACCCACAATTTCTTTAGGGCCTTCTATAAAATGTGTTTGGCAGGTGAATAATCAGCTATCAAAATCAGCCATCGATAAACCACGTGGACACTTTTTTGTTTTCTCATATTCCCCCTCCCTTGATTTTTTCATGATTCGATTGTCCGAAGCCTCATACAAACCATCGGAAAATCGAACTTCGGATAATCGAAATAGAATCCAAATGAGGCTTCGAATTATCGAGTCTGGACTGTACTGGATATTTTTTGTTTTTCTGTAGGAGCACAAGATGTTAAACCAAATCAATAGATTGTGTTTATTTTTCTCCTGTATTTTTCCTGTAAGGTAACCTTTTTTTTGGTTTTAAGGCTGTTTATTTATTGATGATCTTCAAATATAACAAATCCATTTTCCAAAAACTCTGTCATAAAATTTCTTGTTGTTACATCGTTTCATCCTAACATTCAAAATCTGCTATTGCTTCAACTACTAGCCACAAACCTATTTTTTCTTTTTTATTTTTAAATGTTTTTCCTTGCAACTCCTCAGGGTCTACAATGTCTAAGTCTAGTTTTCTAGTTACAGTTGATTTTGCGCTATTCCAAACTAATCTACTACTGCTACATAACTTTATACGATGCTTTGATGTATCTAACCTATTACAATATTCACACACTTTGAAGTAGATGTACTCGATTCTTTGAGAACCCGAAAATTATGTCCCTAAGTTTGAATTAATCAGCTGTTGAAAGGTGATCCAGATCTCAGCTTAGAGTAGTAATTTCACACAAGTAATGCTTGAACAGCGAAATAGATTCAATGAACTGTATCTAGCCACCTATCTTGAATGGTAAGCAGATCAAACCGTTCCATTTTCATTAATCCTAGGAGAAAATTGTAGTAGAGTAGTAGTTTTTAGTTGTTGAATCTGAGTGCATATATTTGAGCTCAATTCGTACAACAGATCAATGCCCGAAAATTGTCAATATTGATACTTAGTTTTAACATCCTTATTTAAACGTTTTGATATAGTTTTTTTTTGTGACAAGACAATTTCACATTCAATGCCAAAATTTGATGCTTTCACTTTATTTACGACGATAGAATATGCAAATAAAACAGATATAATAGACTGAAACTCACCTTTAGTGTTCTATCAATCTGACCCAGGAAGAAGGTCAGCAAGGCAATGATAATAAAGTTTACTCCACCGGCGAAATCCGTCAGTTTGTCCAGCTGGAAGATCGCCGCGATCAGGAAGAATATGATTTGCATCGAAACCGTCACGATCGCACTGATCGCAAAGTGATCCACGTCCAGAATGTGCACGGCCATCGCTAATTCTGGCATTCAACGGTGAGCAATTCGGCAGCCAAATTTCACTAAAAGCACTTGCCCAATTCGTCGGTCCGTTCCGCCCACGCACACTTGGTCCGATGCCAACTTCCGGTTTTTTCCTTCCCCGTCCCCAAACTGGTTCAGGGTCGTTCTTCTCCACACACACACTACCCACTACAACGGCTAGCACCTTCGACTAGAATCTTCCACCCGTGGTTTCGTTTGGCATCACTTTTCCCGTGGCACGAACCGACCTGGACCAGCATCAACGGCAGCATCTGGCACGGGCAACATCAATATCGACGCCGATTTCGAATGCATTTTCGCTTCTTTTCTTTTTTGTTGCTCTCTCGGCACGATCTGGCACTGGCGCAGTTCAATTTATGAGCTTCCAGCCGTGTTTACATTGCTTATTTATACCTCTCTGAATATTGGCGGTGTGCTGTTAATCGAGGCGATTTATTTTATTTTTATTTTATTTTTTTGCTGTGCTATTCGGAAAGAGGTAAATTTGGGGAAAGCACAAAAAAAACTGTCGTAGAAACGTCGGAACTACATCATTTCAGCTTGATTGAGTATGCTGGAGATCAAACATGCATTTGGAAAATATATATTTCATGCTGCAATATCCTATGGTTTCGTTTGGATATATTGTTTATTGAAGTGTTGATTGAACAACTGTTAAAAACTTGAAAAGATGTTAAAAGTATAACCATTACAACCACAGCACGCAAAAGAGGTTTCTTGCAATAATGGAGACGCGTGGTGTTCAACGAGATGCACATGAATTTTGGTTGTGGCAACATTTAGTGCTTCGACTGAGTAGAACCGTTGTAACAACAGAATCTTTCTTCCCAACTTGGTCGCTGAAGGCGAATAAAAAAGGCGTTATTTTGAGCAAGAACATCTATTCAACCCAAAATTTCTACCCACAACTCTTCTTCTTTTTGCGCTCTTCCGAACGCTCTTCCTTCGTCTCAAAGTGTTATTTAGAATAAATTTACAACTTTCCTGCTGATATGTCAACTGGTGTTAAACTACTATTATTAATACTTAGTAAGAGTTTCTGTGTGTTGCTTGAGCATAAAAAAATTAAATATGGATTCTATTTAAACTCAAAATTGGTGTCAAAGCGTTGCTGAGTTATGTTAAAGATAAGATTTTAAAACAACTGTCTCGATGCCAAAAACAGTCACGATTTGCCCGAGTTGACAGAATATGTTTTAAGATGTTATACTTATTGCAACCCCAAAATTAGCATTAGCATCAGCATTTTAGGACGCCCTATCGACGGATGGCTCCACAACGCTTGATGCGGTTGTATTAGGCCCTCATCCGGAATAATAATCCAACACGGGAGAAACCATGTCTTCATCTTTTGATGAGTGTGTAATACTACCCAGGGTATAAGTGGATCCTTGCCGGGTCCAAGCTAAACTTTGGGAAACGTAAGGAATGTTAGTAAACACCTATCTAAAGTGCGCAAGGATCCCTGCGTCACCTTAGTGGTATAGATTTTTTTAGGGAGGTTTTGGACTAAGTGTTAGTAGGAGAGATAGAACCCGACGAAGCGACGAAGTCGACTTATTGCAATCCCAAAATCAAAAAAAAAATCAGCTAAACTGCACTCATTTTACGTTGAGACTCTTCCCAAAATATTTTCCCAAGTCATTAACTTTTATTCCTTCGATTCTTGATTCATTATAATTTGATTAGGTTTCCTGGATTTAATTGGTTTACCCATACAATGTTGGCAGATGTCCATAAAAAATATGTATTTATGTGGACTATTCATAAAGAAATTGTGTAGAGATATTTAAAAACTGCCGATGTTTGAGTCAAGTTTTTTTTCACAATATAAAAATAACTATAATATACATCTTTTATTAATATATAATAATTTTGAAACGGACCTATTTTCAATGTAAAAATATGAACCATTGTGAAATTTTCTGATCCTTTCGAAAACAATATTTTAAAAATGAACTCAAGTACCTTTTTAAAAACAAAAACTCTTGATTGATTCAACCATCCGATTGGTTAGATTATCAAAAGACCTTTCCAACGAGTCCAAAACATTGAAGATCTGGCAACCCTGTCTCAAGGTATGGCCACTTAAGTGATATTTTTGTACTTTTTTTTATTCCGGGTCTAACAGAAAGGTGAATGTTGTGTACAGCCATTGTTGGTAATGAGTGAAGAAGGCTCCAACCACATAGGTGGATTAAACTAGTTTTTTTTTTTAAATAATTGTTTTTATGTTTCTTACAAATTAATAATTCATATTTAAATCAAGATAATCATTTGCCATTGTTAATCCAGGAGAAATTGGCAACTGGACCAATAACAAACCGAATAAATATATCAAATGTTCGAACTATCATCCAAAATGTGTCGATTTTGTCGTTGGACAATGTGTCTATTGTTTCTTTTTCTTTTATTTTCATTGGTCAATCTTCAATGCCAATGGAAATTTTCTCAACTTAAAAAAAAACATAAAAACATCTGTAGAGTACTTTTTATTTGTAAATTTAAATTCACAGTAAAAACTGAATTATTTCTTTTTCGATTAAATTTCCATTTTTCAAAAAAAACACCTTTTTTCAAAAAATATAACTTGGCGGCAAAAAATTTGGCAGTTGGAAAGACTTTTCCGTTTACTATTTTTTCTGAATAGTCCTCTCCTGGGTTATGAATAGAGAGAATGCGTAACGTGATTTTCGAATGATCCCACTTTGTTTATATCTACAAATAGGTGGCTGTTCAAGCACAAGACTTTTTTTCATACTGGTAAATGAGTTGTTTAATAATCAGTAGTATGTGTTTATACTGTCTACTTTTTGAAATTTTTTGCTGACAAATTGTGTGTGTTTTCAAGTTTCGATCGGTTAGAAGAGGTTTTCCTTTTTTACGGGTGACGAAGAACTACGACGAGAGTGTCATTGTGCGATATCGCAGATAAATTCCCTGGCTGGTTTTGTCTTTGTCTTGCAGCTTTTTCTGATCCAGCGGAAAAACATCGCTAATTCTAGCGAAGCTGATCTAACTAACAGAGAAGATTTTTACTAAACCAGTAGGTCTTCAAACGGAATCAAACAATAAAGTCAGCATCTGGACGGATGCAACCGCATCGACTCCATAAACAACTTTTATTCATAATTATAATAAAAAAGATCTCGCCTTCAGCTTTATTAAGATTTGATACAGATTTCAACTCCAGGTCCTTTAACACACATTTCTCCACAAATTTTTCATTCTTGCAACAATTTTTAATGATCGATAATAATACTCTTTACTTTTGGCGAACAGTATATTGGTCCCACTTTGACAGTTCAAAATTGACCATTTTTTTTGAACAAACAAATAATTAAAGCTTTACAACGTTGGTTTCAAAAATGTAAACTATTGGAGAAGAAAATCTAAAGGCAAAATTTGCCAAAAACTTTTAAGGCCAACTTTGTCCCATTTTTAAATTTTGATTTGATTTTTATATGGAATTGCTGTATAACAATGTATTAAGCTTCAAGCAAAATGTTGCTGTGCTTTAAGCAACTCAAAATGTTTTATTAATTGAAAATTAGTCTGAAAATATCTGAATTTCGGGATATCATTAAAACTCAAAAGAAAAAGTATTTTTGATATTCACAAATCATAAAATAGTACCTACCTAAATAGCCGGATAAATTAAAGAAATTAATACATCTTGCTTTATTACTGATTCAAAACTTAATACTTTTTATCCTAAACCATTCGGTACATGCATCAAGCCGGTCCTTAAATTTCTGCCTAAAGCTTCTAAGCAGTCTTATTTTCTTTTCGAGAATTATGATAATGATATGTTTGCGGAGCAAACAATGAATGCTTGCATGCTCTGGACACCACCACGCGCCATCAAACTCAGTAGGAGAAAGCAGTTTCCACCAACTACACCCAAAACTGCGGTGTTGGGAATAGTAATTTTGGTTGAACATTTGACGCTAGACGCTTGAGTAGTATTCTCACTACTTATATTTCAAATGACCTCGCTTCGCAAAAGTTTGTGTAATTTTGCAATTTAACAGTAATTTTCTAAAGATTTTAGTAAGAAACATTAAAAAGCGAATCCCAGTTTCACAGCCCCCCATCGCGAACGGATCCTCTCGCTGTGCTCCTCCTGCTGGGGTCGTTAGTGCCGCTTCACTGCATGCTTTCGCCAGTAAAATGGTGAGAGAAAAACTAAGCAAAAGCTTAGAAGACAAGTACTATTCGCTTCAAGGTTCTTCCTGTGCTGCCTGCCTGCACACACGTCTTCCTTCTTTCACCTGCACCATGTACCAACACACCAAGTTTACGAGGGAGTTTAGTTAGTTCCCAGGGTGAATCAGTATTGTGTTTATGCCTACACTGGAACCCATCCTCTCTTCCTGCACACGGCAGCTAAATGGCTAAATTAGCCCTGTCTCGTGTGTAGTCCTGGCTGCTCCTCGTGTATCGTGTAGCTTTTCAGCGTCACTTGATGTCCCATTCTTGGTGGAGCACACTTCCTGAACGAGATGGGGGTAGTCACTATGTGTGTGTGTGTCTGTATCATCGGTGTAAATAAACATATATTTGGCGAAGCACACACACACACACATACACACACCCTCTACGAATGGGGTCGCGACACCAGAGAGAGAGAGGGTGAGGGAGGTTTGCGAGATTGATCTTTTGGTGTGCAGCAGCATCCAAGAAGTATCACTTTCCCTAACCGCGAGTCCCACTTTGGGCTCACTGAAATTGAACCAGATTACAAGTACAAGGGCATCCAGCTCCGGTTCCGGATTCTGCCGCAGCTTCCACTAAACACTCCCCCACTACTGCTTAATCCTTGTAGCTTTGCTCTGCCTCTGAAAACTCACTCACTGACACTGACGGTGGGCCAGACCGATGGGCAAGGTAGCAGCGACTTCAACCAACCAACCCAACCAAAAACAAGATGAAAGGACTAGCGGGTGGGTGGGTGGTTGCTTGGCTGGACCAGAAGCAGCAACAAATCCACCCAGCCAAGAATGAGGAAAGGGGCAGGTAAACGCCCGCGCCCGTGATTTTCGTTTCTGCTCCCTGGAAAAGCGTCTCAAATGCGCGGCGTCTCGGTGTGAACTGGTGTGCTGCTGGTGCTCGCGAGGAAAAAGCGCGTGCGAGCTGGGAAAATTCGCCGAGGACTGCGTTTTCTTGAGTTGCGAGTAAAAGAGAGAAGGAGAGAACGCAAAGAGCAGATGGGAAAATTTCGTCAGAGACGTCGCTCCTCGCTGTGTTCGACACAAATTTCAGATATATTTAATCATTTTGTTTCAATCACACTTGAAACTTGTAACAAAGAAACTAATTTTAATTATTTATAAGGTAAAATTGTCCGAAGAAACCAATAAAGTCCATTTTTCGATTTGAGCTCATTTTTAATAATGGTGAAATGGGACGCCAGGTATTAAACAACTCAGTTCAATTCAAATCAATTTCTAAACTTGGTAGATTGCTTGCTAGCGACCTATTTATCACAGCAAATACAGAACTTCGTAGTTTACTGTATTTTCCTTAAAATTGTTTCTAAAACTCGACTTGTGGTGACAATATGGTGAAGCCTTTCGTTTCCCCTCATGCAATTCCTGAAACTTGTAGTTTTTAAATAATACTAACGGTTGTTGGATTATGATTGTATTGACCATTGTTACGAATCAAGGATCTACTGGAATTCTGACTATCAAATGGTCGCTTCTTTTTCAATTCACGGCTTGTAAAATAAGAATTGTTTATCTATTTTTTTTTAATGAAGCCATGGCAGACAGGTTTTAAAAGAAACGTACTAGAATTTTGGCTATTCGATAAATTTTCGGGAATTCGAGATAAAAGTAGCTTTCGGATAGGTTACTTTAAATCTTGTATTCAATTCAAGTTAGGTAGTTATCCGCAAATAAATAATTGGACTTATACGAGTAATTGAACATTTTGGACTTATTAATAACACACAACTGTGCATTTATTCTAGACTCAGATCCATACAGCGTCAGTGTTTATTTGGTCGAAGTGTACTAATTCATTAGCAGATCTGGTTCTAGTTTACGACAAGACTACTGACGGACAGCATATTTTAGAGCACTTAAAAGCTTCAAATTTTGGAATGAATGAACACATTCTGTTGCTCTGAATCAGGTCTAACCGAAACCAGTTCAAAAAAGCAAAATATTAGACTGCAACATTGCTAAAACTGCTGTTTTCGCCCCATGTGTCCCAAATCACCCAGATGAGGCCACCATGTTTCTCCAGCTAAATGTACTGGGAACACAATTCGATGGAGGAGCATGGTACTTTTAGTCCGATTGATAGTGTACACTCAACCCCCGGTGGTTGGTCACTTTTTCGTTTGACACTTTTTTAGTTTGTACCCCGTTGGTTGGTCAAAGTCAAACTAAAAAGTGACGAACTGTCACTTTTTACACGGCGCTCACGCACACTATCAAAACAAACGTTTGGTAGTGTGTGTGAACTTCGTGTGAAAGTGGTGTCAAACTAAAAAGTGACCCCGTTCGTTTGACAACAGTTGGTGTCAAACCATCGGGGTTTGAGTGTATGCTAAAACCCGACCATTTTTTTCGAAAATCATATGACACATTCTTTAGCGACATGTTTTTGGCTGATAGCTCGTACATTTGAATATACATAAGTTATCAAATTATGGGTCAAATCATCAATCACCGCTGGATAAACTTTGACAAATGTTTGTCATACCCTAAACTTGAGTCAATAGTCTGTTCTTGTACAAAATTCAATTTCTAATCCGAATCAGTCCGAATGGTTTTGCCATCATACGAAATATATTTCGAAAAAAAGTTTAACTTTGCAACGCCGGAATGTGTGAAAAAATATATTCAGTTTTGAGTTCTTTGGTCGCAAGAATCTGCAACTAAATTTGCCTATAATATGCCAATAAAAACGTATTGCCTTTCTTACAAAAGAAAGGTTTAAGGTTTGCTTTTGGAAAAACACTTTTCTCAGAAATCTTAAAAAATTCGTGCGCGGCGAGGAGTTGTCCCAGAAAAAAAATCCATTACATTCCATTACTAAATTGAAGGTTTAAATGCGCTCTTTCGATTGAATTTTGGCCCGAAACCCGGAACTCAAAGTCTGATTTTTGAGAGCTCTTTTTCTGAAATACTTGAGCGATGTCTGTATCCGCTCTTAAAAATCTTCCATCATTGGAAAACCGCTCATAAAACCCACATGTTTTATATTTCAGATTTGTAGCCGTGGGGTCGGAGACGAACATTTTATTTTTCGATTCACAATTTTCGACCAATAAATGTTGTCAAAGCCATTTTCAGAGGTATTTTTTGGACTATTTTACAGAAAACACTATCAAATTAAAAGAATTCAGTTTCAAACAAAAAGCCATTTGAAAACATGCGCAATTAACTGCTTGGGCCCAAAATTTGAAGCTTTTCCAAAATGTATTTCTAGAGTCGTCAAATCGAAGCATAAACGCCAGCACATTTACGCTTGCGCGTTTTACGCTGCGCGTGAAAGTGTTCTTTTTGGCTTCTCATAATAGATCGACAAAGTGCAATAGCGATACATATTTTTATAAGTTAATCATAGACTTACATTAAAGACTGAATACCCTTAATATTTTTCTAATAATATCAATCCAATATGTTTTTCTTAATTAAATTTTAATACTTTGCGACCCATAATGTATCTCTGAAATTTAAAAAAAAATAATGGTATTCGAGGTTTAGCCCGAAAATATTCGAAGCTTTAGGTCAAATTCTATTTCACCTCTGGTGATATTAAATCGGGTTTTTTGGACCACCCTCATCGTAAAAAAAACTGGTGGAATTATTTTGGCTCAGGACCTCGCATGCTAAATTTTAGCCAAATAGGAGCGCTTTTGGTTTGGTTCCTACTAGTTTGACGTGGAATAATTTTCACAATATTGCAGCAAAAAATATTGCAAAGTGATGCAAATGATGTATGATCTGAAAATGCAATAAAATATTATTCGCAATTTTCTTAACTGTTTCTACGAGATTTTGCAAAAGTTTAGTTGTAACGAAATGTATGTATAGCCTTGAAAAAATGATGGATCGAGAGACACAAACCCCCTAAAAGATCAAATTTGGCCGAACAGCAATATTTCGAGGGCGCAAAATCCCCCCACATCACAGCCCTGCACTGGCTCAGCGAGAGAGCGAAAATCGCTTTCCCACCGACTGAGAATGTGAGCGAGAGAACTAACAGAAGAGGAAAAACTTGAAAGGATGAGCTTGAAAGATACCTGTTTACTACCACAGAGTACATGTATTTGTACAATTAGAGGTAAGACTCTCTCTCTTCACAGCGTATCAACAGCAGGACTAGCAGCTTTGAACTTGAATCGCTGTTGCTCGAGCCCCCACCAGGTGAGGGTCCACGAGCTTTGTGTGTAGTTTATGATACAAAAATGCAGAATTTATTGGCGTTTAATGATTCAATTTACGAGCCAAAACCAGAACCGTGGTTAATCGATTGCATGTGGCGTATGATGTACACACCACATATCTTCGGGAGAAGGAAGTATAAATATCACACCACTCGACCTCGAACTAACCAGGTTAAGAAAATTAAGCAGTACTAATTAGAAAAGTTTGTGAACAACAAGTGTGTAGTGTATACGGTAGAGTTTGTAGTAGGAACAGAGAGAAAACTTTTAATTGTCTTTTCAACATTTATTGGTTGAGAAACTTTGAAGTGTCTCGTTATGTTGAGTAGCGGGGTGAATACGGTGCGGGTATCTATTTCAACCATGGATTTTTTTTTCGGTTGGGCTAAATGGCGTCGGTGGCGGTATGTACTTATCGTGTTGCTGGGATTTTTTTAACCTTGAATATCATAAAAATATCATAATAATTATGAATACTCGACTCTGATAACGACATGACTAGCAAAGTAATCAAACAGTGACATTTCTAAAAAAGTCACTTCTGCAACTAGCTGAAAATAAAGATTTATTATAATATCTTCATTTGTAACGAAATTTCGCAAATATCTTTTGAGTTGAATTTTTCATTGATGCAAACGTATTTCCATTCAATAATTGTTGAACAACCGCAATTTATTATTTGAGCAATAGCAAGGCATTCCAATTTTTTGTCTGATTTTAATTATTGTGGATTTAGTTGGTAGCTGGCATCTCCTCACGGTCGTGGATAGAACTAGGGGTTCTCATTTGGAGTGAAAAAGTTCAAGTTATTGAAAAAAATATGAATTAAAATTTTGATTTTTAATCGCTTCTCCGACGCTTTTTAGTCAGTCGGAAAAATATTATTTTTCGCTTTATAAATGCGGCCCCGATACTCTTCATGGGTCATGGGAAAAAAAACTTTTTTTAGCGCTAGGGGTTAGTCACTTCGAGTATATCGCAAATGGCATATCATACGCGCGTAACGTCGTTTCAAATATCAGCGTAAATATCATACGCGCCTAATATTCACGTAGTACGCCTAGGGATGGATATGGATTGGACTGTAGTCCCGATTCACCCCAGATTACGGTTCCAAAATCGTAAACAAGCGTTAATGGAATTGTGAACCATTCATGGTACGTTGAATAACGATACGTTTTTATAACCGTACTGTAAAATTTTGCAACGAATGGCCAAGAAGTTTTAAAGCTACCAGAAATTGATGAATCAACAACTACGGAATTTGAACTGGTTTGGTTCCTAATTTTATGAACACTTTTTCACTGTTTTGGGAACTGACATAACATGAACAAACATAACTGTATTTGTGAGACTTATTTTTTGATGTCTTGATTTTTTACTCAGGAAGGCATACAATTTGAAAATCCAGAGTTTTTTTTTGTTTTATAAACATTTTTAGAGTTTTTTGGAAAGGTCCTATAAGCTATTGTGTTTCATATGTTTATAGAGCCTATTCAAAAAAACTTATCGAGATATTAAAAGTGAGAGTACATGGAGTTAAACTTTTTGAAAAGCCTTGGTTAGCTTCACAGCAACTGCATAGAAAGTTTAACTCAACTCCATGTTGCGTTTTGACAGCTCGATACTACCCATGTTCGCATAAATGTCCCATATGAAAAAACAGTAAGCTGAGAAAAGCGCATTTGAAGTTTGTCCTACACCTAAGGCTGCGTGTTAAGTTTTCGCGACAAAACTAGATTTCTTCCTGATTTGAAAAATGAACTTCTTAAATAGGCTGAACTTCTTAAATAGGCCTCGTAGACCCACCTTCACGTATACATATCGACTCAGAATAAAGCACGGATTGGATTGAAGATTTGACTACCCTATCATGAGTTGTAAGCACATAAGTGCCCTGCAATGTGAAGATCTGACTACCCAATCTAGTGGTATGAATAATGAGTCAAATTGATAAAACACTGAAAAACACCGCCCTTTTGTGTCTATTTTGGATAGCACCCTTTAAATTAGTGGAAGGCATCATCCACATAAAGGTGGATTAAGTAACGTTTTTTACATTAAATCCAAATTAAATCAGCGCAGACTCCGATGTAACTGTACAGACTTTAAAACGAAAATTCAACAGACGTTTTAGCGTACACGTACAGATTATTCGAAAAGAAAAAAAATCAATCCAAGAAACGTCAAACAGACCAAAACATTTTCCGATCGTTCGATAGTCGTCTCGTCTCGGCCTGCTCGATTTGTTATTAACCCGCGCGCGACGACAGACAGTGGCCGTGTGAAAATGATGTAATTCGAACGCAAAGTTTTTGTTTCAACCGGTTCCCCGAAAATGTCCCTAACCATGCTGCGGACCATCTGCCGGCAGCAGAACCTGAGACAGGCGCCGGCACTCGTGTGCAGCCGGTTTTGCCACGGGCAGGTTCCGAAGGGTGACGGCGACGGCGGCGGGTAAGTGTCCTCCTCCCTTGAATCCCGAACCCGATCAGCTGATTTGTTGACTTTCTAATTATCGATGCAGCGGCGACAAACAGCAGCCGAATGCGAAGGAGAAACTTGCGGTCAAGTACAGCCGGGAGAATGTTAAGCGGAACGTACAGGGATACGTGTTTTCCCGGTTCTTTGACTATGTTAAGAACTATGATAAGGTGTTGGAGAAGCAGTTTCCCTCGGCCATGCACGTGTACCGGGTGTTTCTGGTCGGGGTGAAGGAATTCTTCAACGATATGAAAAAGCTAGTCAAAATAACAAAGATTGTCTACTCCCACGACAACGATCTGCGCTGTTTGACGCGGAAGGAGATCGAACTTTACTACCAAATGCCGCGAGACATGAAGAAGGTGGCGCCGGTGCTGCTTGTTTCGGCGCTTCCGTTTGCCAATTATGTGGTGTTTCCACTGGCGTAAGTTGTATTGAGCCTTTCGACAAATGGATTCGATTAATTCTTCCTCCGCTTCTAGTTACATGTATCCTCGAACATTTCTGACGTCCCACTTTTGGTCGATCCAGCAAAAGGGAGATTTCGCCCAGCAGGAACTCAAGCAAAGGCTGCAATACAATCGGCGCGTATTTCGCTGCATGCAGGCAAAACTGGACTCGATGCGGAAGACGAAAGATCCGCAGTTTGATAAGTGCAGCTACATTCTCGGTCTGCTGGGCAGCGGCCTGCACCCGACCTCGGCCGAAATCCTCGACGTCAAGGACCTGTTCACCAGAGCTCCCTTCGGCCTCCGACATCTTTCATCCGTACATCTAAAATATCTCTGCCGGTTGCACGACCTACGGCCGGGTCTTATGCGCCGGTATCGTCTGTCGGAGCGGGCGTACGTCGTGCATCACATGGATTTGGCCATCAAGCGCGAGGGTGGCGTTCACAACATGCCAATCGAGTCCCTGAAGCACGCTTGCTTCCTTCGCGGGCTGAACGCGACCAATTTGAGCGCCGAAAGTATGATCGCGTGGTTGAACGAGTGGGTGGAAGTGTCCTTAATCATCAACCAAGACAACATCAGTCTCTTTCTCCATCTGCCGATCCTGCTTTCCTACAATCACCCCAACAATTGGATTCTAAAGGGGTGAACCTTTTTATTTTGCGTACTCCAGACTATATCAAGCGGCTTTTGGTGATATTTCCAAACGATATGTTAACGTTTTATTTTGAAATAAAAGTTGTTTCGGATATTCTAGGCTGATGCGTTTTTTAGTTTGACGCATAAACATCGATTGTTTCTTTTTGCAATTCCGTCTTGAAACTTCCTACTTTTCCTGTCATTCTCGCGTGACGAAACAGCCTTCTTTTTTTATCTACTTAAAAAAACAGAATCGAATAGAAACACATTTCAAAACAAATGCTGAAAAGTTCTACTTGTCAGCACTGAAATGGATGCTGAAAAGTTGAACTTTTCAGCACTAGTTTTGAGAAGTAATACTTTTCAACATTTTTTTGATTTAAACGATTTATTGACAAAATACATGAACATTCGACTTCGAGTTCGACTTATAATTTCACTCAATGGGTGTTTTTCAGAAATGCAAAAAATGTTGTATGGAACTCGTTGCAAACCTTGATTTTTTCAGCACTTGTCGTATTTATCCAACTCGGTGAACCTCGTTGGATAAATGTACGACACGTGCTGAAAAAATCTTCTTTTTGCAACTTGTTGCATAAACTACTATTTCAATAATCTCGAAAATATAACGTAAAAGTTAACAAAACGCAGAGAGATATTGGAGACTTTGGAAGTAATTATAAGCAAACACCGACGGAAAGGTCAAGTATCTAGAATGCACAAAATTGGCCATCGAAAAAGCGCTTCCCTAACACGGATGTGAACTTCAAGTTATTGTAATGCATTACAATTTCTTCGCTCGAAGGGGTGACTAAAGAATATCTTAACGTCAATTGACGACTTAATCATTCGCTTATATGGGAGACGGAAGGTATCGTTCCAGGGCAGGCGGCGCAGGGCAATGGAGTTCGATGTTGTGGAATGAGTGTGCACACGATGAAGATTGATTGCTTAAAGAGACATATCTCTTAGTTTTTGGTTTAACATTTTCAGTTGGTACTCTCCCTAGCGTCTTCTTAAAGCAACGGACGACATGGTCTAGCAGATTTGCGACAGACAAACTATCTCGAGGCTGATTGAGTGCTTGCAGTTTGACAGACAGCAATTGGTGGTAGCGTTTCTTAACCTCGTCGCTAGTTTTGAGCAGGTTCACGTTGATTTAGCGAGTGCACCTCTGGCATAAATTTGCTAGAAAAAAGAAAAAGGGATTAAAATGGGTTTAAGTAATTGGAACATAATAATTACATTCAGAAGCCAAAACAGCAGGAGGAACGGGCACACGAACATAACGACGTTTAACTCTCAACAACAAAAGTCGATGATCAGAGAAACCTGAAACTGGCTAAATGCAGCGGCACTGCGGATTTCCGAAGCGCGGAATGATCGGCATCACAATATGATCGATCTGAAACAAAAACTAGGAGTTGGGAGGGCATTGTTAAAAAGTAATAAACAACCTGTGAGCAACTGCTACCCGGACTCCAGGTGTGCAACACACTCTCGTTGGGACCGAATGAGCTGCACAAGCGATAATCCAAGAAATGGAGTAGATCTCCCCGTTGCTGTTACTCCAAGGCTGGTACAAATATCGTCCAACATAACGCTTATCAGCATCAAGCAGATCCCGGTAACCAACGTGAGCGTTCATATCTCCAAGAATTATCACATTGGATTTTTGGCGTGGAGTGAATCGTCCGATACAGTTCATCAAGTCGCTTATTTCCGAGTTAGCGCAACCCGAAGAAGAGCGAGCGTAGATAGTGAAGATAGTAAGATCATCATCAAATATTCGCAATCGAACATAACAAATATTGGCAGAAACTCTTCGAAAAAAATAGCCATGCAGTTGAGAACGACGAACGACAACAGAAGTGCCGCGTCAACTAGGGAGTTAAAATTGAACCAGTCATAGTCGGCAGTCCGAGCAGTGCAGGTGGCCATTCGGGTCTCCTGCAGACAAGCTACTTGTATGTGGTTACGCGACAAAAAGCCTCGCCGGAACATCCGGAAACGTTCCAGGTGCAAACACTGAACATGTTGTTACGAGAAGCGGGAGGCGGAGTATCACCGATAATGGCTGAAGCGGGAGTGAGAAGAGGCTCGTACGGATCGGAAGTGACGAGACGGAGTTCCTGAATAGCACGTATGCCTGACATCGGTAGATGGGCTGGCGATGGTTCAGGAGATGGTGACGAACCTGTAAACGGCAGTATTAATTGTCAGTAGATTAATGGCCAAGAAGTTACCTGTAGGCGTGGGCGCTGGACAGGCGGTTGCAGGTCCAAGTGATTCTGGCACAGCTTCGCAAAAGTCTGGAGTGATGTCACGATGTGTTGACAGGATGCTGGTGCCCGACTATGGAAGAACGGCTGAAGGTAGATTCGGAACTGTTTGAGAAGCTAGGCGAAGACGGTATAAGAGGTTAGTGGAATGACGTGCGATTACAACCGGATGGCATACCAACTCGCCCAGAAGTAGAGCAACCAAAGGAAGCTGGAGCGGCAGCACGCAAGTCCGGGGAAGTCGCTGTTACACCACCTGGGAATGGGGGATTTCCATTGGAAAGTGAAAGGTCACATCCAGGTGTAGGTGGAGAAGTCTCCAGGAACTGAAGGCGAGTGACTCCTACAAACGGCATGTAATTAATAACCAGGAAATTCAATTTAAATATGGTTTTACCTGATTGGAAGGCAAGAACACTGTCATAATGGGTGTATTCGCCAACCACATTCAGACGGTGAATAATCCGCAATCGATCGTCCGCCCCCTCATTCAGCTCTGATCTCTCAGAGTTCTCGCGGAAAACATGGATCGCATAATTATGCAATTGGGAAATTGCACGCAATGACTCCTCGCCACCCCACACTCCGGGTTTCGAGAGTTCGGTCAAGAAGTAATCAACCAACTCCACACTGCTCATGGAACCAGCAAATTCCTCACCGTAGGTGTACAATGCCTGAGCACAAAGAGGCTCCATCCAGTACTCTAGGGAGGAACGGTAGAAGCTAACCACATCTGATCGCAGTCGTATATAGGGTGGCAAGGCGATGCTCGACGCTACCGACCGGATGAAAAACATTTGGTGCGCTAAAGCGGCAAAAAGGCAATTGCCATCACCGGGAATGACCCTCGCAACAACGACACTTTCAACAACATCGATGTAATCCAAATTAAAGTTAAGTGCCTATAGAGCTTTATGACGTTTCGCGTACGCACACTAGCGCACCATTTGATTTCGCTGGCCGGACAAAATTTAACCTCAATCTTGTTCGTGTACGTACACGCAATACATGCACACGCAGAAACCTCTATTAGGCACTTTAATTTATAGAGTTATCTACGTGCGCATGTATTGCGTATACGTACACGAAAAAGATTGAGGTTAAATTTTGTACCGGTCAGCAAAACAAATGGCGTGCTAGTGTTCGTGAGATCGGGCTTAGATAACTCTATAGAGTTATCTAAGCCCGAGCTCACGCACACTAGCACCCCATTTGTTTTGCTGGTGGGTACAAAATTTAACCTCAATCTTTTTCGTGTACGTACACGCAATACATGCGCACGTAGATAACTCTATAGAGAAAGTTTCCTGGCAGACTCGCGCTGGTGGTGGTGTTGGTGGGCAGCCTTTGTTCTTTATTTGCCTTCGCCTCTCGTTCGGCGTTTCTCCAGCCTTCGATTAGAATAGGTTTAAACATCAAGTGACTCGGCGCGTTTGTTTTTTCATAGCGCTTGCAAATTTATTACATGTTTCGTGATTATTTTTCAAGTGAGTGACTTACTCATGTGCAAAAGAACATGTTGCCGGTAGTTGGAAGCAATTTCATAATTTAAGCGTTATGTGTTAGGGGTCGTGCATAAACCACGTGGCCTTTTTTTGGAGAATTTTTGACCCCCCCCCCCCCCCTCATGGTTTTTCGTGGTTTCACGCCAACCCCCCCCCCCCCCCTATATGGCCACGTGGCTTTTTCCTCCCAGGTGAAAAATCTTTAAAAAAAAAACAAAATAAGTATAGATTTCAAAAATTTTTATCCACAAATGATGTACCATCAGTGGTGGTGACTTTTGGTCAAAAAACGATATTACTGTTGTTATTTTAACACAATAAAAACATTTCAAATTATATCGAAATAAATATTGTTGGGGAATGCTCCTGAATTTATTAACATTTTCCCAGAATATGGCTAGTATAATCACACCAATCATAAATGACAATCGTTTTATAATTAACTCAAACTCACCCTTTAGAGGGGGTGACATTGACATTCATGACATTGGGTCAAACAGAAAACATTTTAATTTGTGTAGGTGCTGTAACACGATTAAAACCAATTTAATAATATTTATAAAAAAAAAACAGAAATTCACTTAAAAGTGTGAAAAAAGTATGATATCACAAAGTTTAAGGTAAATAATACCAGTAATAAAAAATTTATTGAAATGGTACAGAAAGTAAAAAATACTCTCAACAAAACAAGCAACTTATTAAAACATATGTATTCAAAATTATGGAATTGCAGTGCAATTAATTGCATCCAGAATAAATATGCTTTAAGAATTAAAGCTGTTTTGATATATAAACAGCATTCATAATTTAATTTAAATGCGCTTTAAAATATTTTCTTAAAATCGAAATTAATTAAATAGAAAAGTTTTGTTTCAGGAAAAAAATATTTTCATTTGGGGTAGTAAACATCCATTTTTCTGTTTTAAAATCTTTGCATGGCAATATCTTAGAAACAAAGCAACAAAGAATTTTCTCAGCATATCAAAAATATTTTTTTTTTTCAAAATTAGGCAAACTTGGGCACGATTTTTTTTAAATTAATAACTGCAACTATTTTTTAAAAAAAGTTACCTAAAAATAGCTATAACTTGAAAACGGTGCACTTTATGAAAATTTCACTAAGGTACTTTTTGATTGCAAATTTCATTTTACATCGAAAAATAAAATTGAAATTAAGTTGCGGTCAATATTTCGATTTTTTTTTAATCAGTATTGTTTCAAAAATTCATTACTCAAACAACGATTTTTTGCCCGTTCTGAAAATTTCTGAAAAGTTGGCAAAATTAAAAAAAATAAAAATAGTGTTTTTTTTTTTGCAAATCATGTTTTAGTGACAAAAAGTGAAATTAAAAATCAGCAAAGTAAATTACCATTTATCATTTTTTTCAATGTAGTCCTTATCCATACCTACAACTTTGCCGAAGACACCAAACTAAAAATTCCTTCAAAAGATACAGATTTTTTTAATTTTCATTGCTGCCAAATTTGTATGGAAAACTATATGGACAAACTAATGACCCAAAATGGCTTGGGCACCAAAAGAGGTTTCAGGCGGATTAAAAAAATCAAAAAAAAAAAATTAAGAATAAAGACCGATTTTGTATAAAATTGCTCGAAAATCGATTTCGTGTCTTAGGAAAAATTGTGGACAACGCCAAATTGTTTAAGTCTTACTCTTACTTTAAATTGATTTTGCTATCGACTACGTGTTTTGATAAATTTAAAAAAGATTAAGCTAAAATTTGGAATTTATTTTACATTTTTTTCAGTTGTTTAAATAGGCAATTATTTACGATTTAAGATTTTTGATCCAACTTTTGTTTGGAGATATTACCTCAAAATAAATACAAAAAATTAAATAAGTTAATTTTTCAATCTTTTCAATATCTTTGAAATTATTAACACTGGGACGCCCAACGCATGTCCCACGGATGCCAAAGCCTCCCTAAACGTTGGAACGGTAACTTCAACTCACAGGTTTTCAGGCTTGTCTCCGCGGATTTTCGGGCAATTTTTTTATTAGAGCAAACAAAAGTTGGAACGACGTTTTTGATCGCATAAATTACAGATTTGATCATATCGTGTTCTGCAAAGTTTAAGGATCATCTAGACATCCTTATAATTCACTCAAAAAAAAAAAAAAAATGTCCCGGTTGGTTGAGTTATGACCGAGTACCAGCGAGTTGAAAGTATCGTTCCATCTTTTTTAATGAATTTTATTTATGTTGATCTTGACGGCATTGTATTGAAATTTATTTCACAAATTGATATCGGCATTTGAAAATTAAGTGACTCTTTAAAACTTAAATTATTTTAATATGTCTATATATTTAAGTGGTTTTATCTCAAATATGAAGTTGAGGGTATAGTATATTTTCTCAGCTTAAACCTTTGGCCCCTATTTTTTTAATCTTCAAATTAATTGAGAAACAAAAACAATGTTTGCTTGTAGCTCGTTTTTTTCTCTAAAAATCTAAAATGTTTGCCCATGTTTCTCTTTGGCTCAAGAGATGGTCCCTATTAATATAAAAAAATACCTACAACTTTGACGATTTTATGAAATGTTATGTAATATAACAATCCGAATTGAGTAACCCATGAAATAAGGAATATATTTTAGACCAAAATATTCATCAAATTTTTTGGTGAATCTTAATGTATGTATCGTTCGTTTTTTCGTTACTGGTTATTTTTTAATGTTAGACGTTTCACTTGCAAATGAGGTAGTGAAACTGAAATTTTGCGCGATAATCCTGAAATTGGGGTTTTTAGTTTCTTTGAACTAAAAAACATATTGCATGAGAGAGGAGATACAAGATATCTTGAGTTTGCTTTAAGTGTCAAAAGAAAATCTTTCGATTAAGATTTTTCGATCACTTATAGGACCAGCTACGATAATTAGCTTAGATCTGAGATTTTGATTATTTTTTTTTTCGCAGAGAATCATTTTTAGACACTTCATTTATAATACATATTTAGTTTTTTGCCTTGTTACGAAAATCTTATAAAATTGTCAGCAATATTTATTTTTTAAGTTGTTCCAAAATAGAACTATCGAAAACTACATCTACTTTCAATGCAAATTTGCGAGCACATTTTTAGCTACTTGATACCATCAACAAAAAAAAAATTGTGTTTGCATTTTGGTACGCATTTTTTAGGGTATATTTACTTTGGATAATGTCACTTTATTTTTTAACAGCTTTTAAACTTTTGCAAAACGTAGTTACATGAGTATTAAAAAGTGTACATTCAATTACAGGCTCAAAGTATTGATATATATGTATATATATCATTCAATACTGAATTGGAAAATATTATGACATTGAAATATAAGTAATAATTTTAAACACAATAATTGTATGGTTTTGAAGTGTAACAAAAAATGTATGTATATAAATAAATTCAAAGCGCGTTTTTTTCTGTTTTTTTTTAAGAAAAGATTTTTTTAAAGGCCACATGGTCAGCCGTCGACCCCCCCCCCTCCCCCCCATGGCTTTTCATGGTTTTTTTCGGTCGGATTTCGGACCCCCTCCCCCCCCTAAGAAGACCACGTGGTTTATGCACGACCCCTTAGCGCAAGTGAAAAGATATTGATAGCGACATTCGTTAAAGCGGTCAATTTCTCATCTTGATGTGTGGATGTAAAGCAAACAAAATGATGAGAAGTGGTCTCGCAAAATAGAAATTATGATCAAAAAGCCATTTAATGTTATCTTTCTGGTCAGTAAATGGCATAAAATGAGTCACTATTCTACACTCAGCCAGAGCGGTCGCATTTGGCGCTCGTGTCTTGTTCGCATTCTTTTGTGAGACGGTTACGGCCCAAGGCCCCGTTCGTTTTCAAGTGCACGCCACGCCAATCGAAATGAAAACATTTGGTTTTTGACTTCAATGTCATGCCAGTGGTCCCTGATTTGGGGACAATCCAACACTTCCTGCAGCAGCAGATTAAGCTGGACCTGTCGTCGGTACGTAACCTGCAGGTGAACGTGTCGAGGACCAGGTCATCATCGAGACAACAACGCCGGATCAAGCTTTTGCTATCGCCAGGGACCACAATTCCAAGCACTTCATCGTGCATGCGAAGAAGCGGTTCCTGATTCCCATTTACGTGGAGGATGGCGCCATCGAGGTCAAAGTCCACGATCTGCCACCTCGAATGCCAAATCACATCATCGAAGAACACCTGAGCAGTTCTCTAGGATTTCGGTCATTCGATTTTTTTTTGTATTTTTTAATCCGACTGAAACTTTTTTGGTGCCTTCGGTATGCCCAAAGAAGCCATTTTGCATCATTAGTTTGTCCATATAATTTTCCATACAAATTTGGCAGCTGTCCATACAAAAATGATGTATGAAAATTCAAAAATCTGTATCTTTTGAAGGAATTTTTTGATCGATTTGGTGTCTTCGGCAAAGTTGTAGGTATAGATACGGACTACACTAGAAAAAAATAATACACGGTAAAAAAAAATTGGTGATTTTTTTATTTAACTTTTTGTCACTAAAACTTGATTTACAAAAAAACACTATTTTTAATTTTTTTTATTTTTTGATATGTTTTAGAGGACATAAAATGCCAACTTTTCAGAAATTTCCAGGTTGTGCAAAATCATTGACCGAGTTATGAATTTTTAATCAATACTGATTTTTCAAAAAATCGAAATTTTGGTCGTAAAATTTTCAACTTCATTTTCGATGTAAAATTAAATTTGCAATCAAAAAGTACTTTAGTGAAATTTTGATAAAGTGCACCGTTTTCAAGTTATAGCCATATTTAAGTGACTTTTTTGAAAATAGTCGCAGTTTTTCATTTTTTAAAATTAGTGCACATGTTTGCCCAGTTTTGAAAAAAATATTTTTGAAAAGCTGAGAAAATTCTCTATATTTTGCTTATTCGAACTTTGTTGATACGACCTTTAGTTGCTGAGATATTGCAATGCAAAGGTTTAAAAACAGGAAAATTGATGATTTCTAAGTCTCACCCAAACAACCCACCATTTTCTATCGTCAATATCTTAGCAACTAATGGTCCGATTTTCAATGTTAATATATGAAACATTTGTGAAATTTTCCGATCTTTTCGAAAAAAATATTTTCAAAATTTTCAAATCAAGACTAACATTTCAAAAAGGCCAAACATTCAATATTACGCCCTTTTAAAATGTTAGTCTTGATTTGAAAATTTTGAAAATATTTTTTTCGAAAAGATCGGAAAATTTCACAATTGTTTCATCTATTAACATTGAAAATCGGACCATTAATTGCTGAGATATTGACGATAGAAAATGGTGGGTTGTTTGGGTGAAACTTAGAAAACATCAATTTTCCTGTTTTTAAACCTTTGCATTGCAATATCTCAGCAACTAAAGGTCGTATCAACAAAGTCCGAATAAGCAAAATATAGAGTTTTCAGCTTTTCAAAAATATTTTTTCAAAACTGGGCAAACATGTGCACTAATTTAAAAAATAAAAACTGCGACTATTTTCAAAAAGTCACTTAAATATGGCTATAACTTGAAAACGGTGCACTTTATCAAAATTTCACTAAAGTACTTTTTGATTGCAAATTTGATTTTACATCGAAAAATGAAGTTGAAAAATTTTTACGACCAAAATTTCGATTTTTTTGAAAAAAATCAGTATTGATTAAAAAATTCATAATTCGGTCAATGATTTTTTGCACAACCTGGAAATTTCTGAAAAGTTGGCATTTTATGTCCTCTAAAACATATCAAAAATAAAAAATTAGAAATAGTGTTTTTGTAAATCAAGTTTTAGTGATAAAAAGTTAAATAAAAAAATCACCAAATTTTTTTTACCGTGTATTATTTTTTTCCAGTGTAGTCCGTATCCATACCTACAACTTTGCCAAAGACACCAAATCGATCATAAAATTCCTTCAAAAGATACAGATTTTTGAATTTTCATACATCATTTTTGTATGGACAGCTGCCAAATTTGTATGGAAAATTATATGGACAAACTAATGATGCAAAATGGCTTCTTTGGGCATACCGAAGGCACCAAAAAAGTTTCAGTCGGATTAAAAAATACAAAAATTAAAATTGAAGAAAAAAGACCGATTTCGTAGAGAATTGCTCACCTTCAACAATACGGGGAGATAATCTCAATCCACAACGAGGTATGGCGCGACTTCTTCCCCGGTATCCAGAACGGGGTTAGAGTCGCGCGAATGAAAATTAAAAAGCCGATTCCCTCATTCGTCCAGATCGAGGGTCTGTCGGCGTACATTGTTCACAAAGACCAAATAAAAACGTGTCGCTATTGTTCGCAAAAAATACACGCGGGACAAAAATGCAACGTTACTACACTCAAAAAAACATTCACGTTGAAGTTACGTGAAAAGCTATGTGGTATTTTTCCACTAAAGTTTTCACGTAACTTCTACGAGGCGACTTTAGTAGAAACGGAATTTGCTTGGCCAGATAATTTCACGTCGTTTCTACGTGTTTCACACGTGAAAGCTAAATGAATTAATTGACGATTTTTACGTGTTTGCTGTAGTAAATATTATATGATTTTTATGATTTTAGGTGATAATTTTAATAGATTCTTTTTTGTCGAATAGAAATAAGAAGACATAAAGATGAATTTGCTAAAACTCTTTATATTTATTAACTAATAGTTTTTTTTGGTACAATCCCATCGTTTGCTACTAAATTAAAAAGAACGCGGGGCATAACCGTGCTCTCGAGTCGAGTCCCTAGGCCAAGTACAAAATTGCCACAAAATGGCCACGTGTACTGCTCCAATTCAAGTGCATTGCGCTTGGCCACATCGCTCATGTAGCCGAGCAGGAGGGTGTTGGAGCGAAGCAAACCGAATACGACCGCGAACGTGATCAGATCATGTCCGTGACATCTTCGTTGGCGTCAAACACCATGGTAGAATTGGCCACTACGTAGAATCGGGGGCTGATATTCCATTGACCGCCGGGGGAAAAGATGCTGCTCGCAAGGATCTGCCAGAAAAATATTATAAATTATTAATAAACAAATTCTAACTTAATTCAAACTTACCATTCAATTTTCAATCGAATTTTACGGGCGAAAGTCCCACAGCACGTCTTAACCGGACGCAATCAATTTTCATACTAAAATAATCACGTAAAAAAATCGCTAAATGGCGCACCGAATCCCGTTGAAGTAACATTTCAAAACACATAAAAGCTACATGAAAAAGCCAAGTGGAAACATACTATAAGGTTTTTCACGTAACATTAACGTGAAAACATTTTTTGTCCAGAACATTTTCACATTATTTTTACGTGTGTCACGTAAAACGGGCCTTTGGAGGGAAAAATAGGGGTAACGTGATTTTTCACGTAGCATCAACGTGTGGATTATTTTGAGTGTAAACAAAACAACAACACCAAATCAGACGAAGAAGATGAAGATAACACCGTGAAGACATCAGAGCCAGCAAAACAGTTCACCAATGACAACACTCCCGATCTCTCTTTTTTTGAGAGAATTGAAAACACAGCTACACTGCTCATCAGCATCGACAACAGCAACGATCAAGGAAATCCACTTCAAACAAAAAAATCTAACATTGCCCAGCATTGTGCATGAAGCTTTCAGGAAAAGAAAAAAAAGATTCAAAGATTAAACCTGGACCAAAAATGTGTAAACAAGAAGCCAAATAAATATTTTTAAGAAAAAAATGGCATAAAATTAGTGTGCTTACTCGAGGTGGTATTGTTGCTGGTAAGTTTATGGCCTAAAAAGTTATTTTAGAGCTTTAATCAAGCAAGAAACTCTTAATATTCTGAAGATATATGTTTGATAAGAATAGGTTTTTTCCCGTACTTGTCGACATTGATAAGGTTACCATAACAAATCACATCTGACCACGTTTGGAATCTGTAAAAACACTCGAAAAACGAACTTCTAACACTGATGAGCTGACGTGCCACCAGGAACAAATTTCTCGATCATTTATAACCTTAAATTTTTGGGCTCGTTGGAAATATATTTCGATCATCCATTCAAGAGTTAGCCGCATGAAAGATCCGGACAACGTTTTCATCAAAATATCTGAGATCCGGCCTGCAAAAAGTGTGAAAAATAACACTTAATTGCTTAAAACTTATGCTAGGGTTGTCAGATCATCAATCTTTTAGGCTCGTTGGAAAGGTCCTTTCTATATTTTGATATTTTGATGAAAGCGATGTCCAAATCTGTAAAGAAACCGGAGTGCAACGGAATATTTAATGTAATAAATTCTATTTTATTGTACTTATTCAATGCACCAAATTATGATGCTTACACTGAAATCAACTTAATTAATTTAGTTTTCACTTAATCACTAACTGCAGCCGCTTTTATTGGTTTCTATTTTCTTGAATTCACTTCGTTTTTTCGGTTAAACTAAAAGTTTTTTTTTTTTCAAATCATGTCTTAATCAAGGTTATTAAAATTTCAACTAGATTTTTCGCCAAAACAATGTTAAAAGCAATGAAACACTTGTGACAACCAATCACGCTCACATTTCAAATCACAACATCACTAGAAATTCAAATCGGTATAAACGACGGCAACGGTCCCAGCTTGGCTCGCTTCATGATCGGCGGCCTGTGGTCTCCGTCGTCGTCGTCTTCAACGTCACCACTATTATTCTCTTTAGCTGCACCAACTTCACTCGGCCCTGAAATCACTTCACCACCATCTTCCACGTGACCTTGCTTCATTTTGTCCACCTTGCCGAGCAGTCGCTTCAGCTGCGACTTTTGCTCCGCACTGAGCTCGTCACTTTCGCCCGTAGCTTCAACCTCCCGATCGAGGTAATATCTCTTCACGGGTGGCACTTGCGAACTTTCCGCCTTCGTCGGCGCGGATTCCACCGGTTTGCTCTTTGCAATCATCTTGCTCCGACCGCCGTGCGGGTAGGGACACTTGGACCGATCGCACACCCCCAGTCGATCGTACTCCGGACAGACAAACTCGTGGCGGCGTTTGCACTTGAAAGAAACAGGGAAAAATTAGACAACCCGGAACACGGGTGGCGCTGTGAGCGCTGCGTTATTACCTTAGCGGCGAGCGGACAGTAGCCGCGGAGAAAGTCCTCGCAGATCCGTTCCGTCTCGCTGACCTTCTTGTGCAGGTAGGGACAGTCGTTTTTGACGCAGCGACCCTCGAGGAAGAACCGACAGACGGGCATCTTTTCCAGGGAAACGTCGTGCGAGAGAAGGCATCCGGCGGCCAGCGCGCACTCGCCCTTGAGGAAGCGAGGACAAATGATGACGTGTTTGGGGTCGTGCAAACGCGGACATTTGCCCTTGAGTTGGGCGGAACACTTGCCCAGGCGGCGATAGATCTGGCACGGAATGTTGCACTTTCGCAGCTTGTTTGTGAGCACTTGAATGCTTTTGTGCTTGGCCAAACTGGAATTAGAAGGAAAAGAATGAGATTCATTTATAAATTTGCATCTTTCCAACTCACCTCAAATGAGTCCTCGTCCGGTGTACATCTGTCCGCACGAACGTCCCGTCCTTCCCCGGTTTGTACGTAAGTCCTCCGATGTCAATCCGTCCCAATCGAGCCTCGCCCATCGTCGCGTCCTCCGTCATCGACGGCACCTTCCTTAACTTAGTCCCACTGGAATCGAGCAAAAACCGCGTCCCCCGAATGGTCAAACTGCGTTCCCGACAGTCACCGGAACGCGACGGCGCCGGGTTGGCCGACTGAACCTGCAACTTGTTCGTCGACGATCGGTAAAGAACTCCGTTTATATTCAGCATGACCAGCTTCTTGTTAGGCGACGCAAACGAAATGCTCGGCAAGGTACGGGCCGCTGAACTTTTCCCCACGGACTTGGTCCGCCTCAGCTTGAGCAACCTCCGGTCCGTAACGACGACCTTGCGCGGGCTAATCGAGTTGGTTGTCCGCACGAGCGAGTATCGACGGATCGACGACGGCCTAACCTTGGGAACCACCCTCGACATCACACCCGGTCTTCGATCAAGCCTATAACTAGCCGGCTTAGTCGAGATCACCACTGGAGCAACCGCCGGAACCGGAGTCGATCGCACTAGCTTGTTTTTGCTTATTTTCACCAACGGTGCCAACAAGGGTGCACGAGGACCACTCCCCAAAACAGGCACGCTCGACGAAGCACGAATCAGCTTCCGCATCGTGTGTTTGATGATTGGATTCGGTGGTGGCCTTGGTGGGACAACTGTTGCTTCCGCTGGACGCTGGGTCAAGGTCAGCTCCCGCAGCAACAGTTCCTCCTGCTGTTGTTCCCGTTGACGGTGAAGCTTTTCTAAAAAGGCAGGGTTAAAGTGAACCCTCGGGACTGTCGACGAAGTTGGGGTGGCCACTTCCTCCGGAACTGGAATGGATTGCATCGCAGCAGGCTGGGGCAGAAAATTCCTGTTGAAATGGGCCTTTTTGAAGTTGGGATTGATGAATATCTTCGCTCGTGGTTCCGTCGGGTCGTCCATCGTTGGCTCGCGACTTGTTGAGATCCGGAAAAAAAACAACTCAAAAACGCAAATTCTTGCAATCACGTAAAAAGTTCTTTGCATGCACTAATCACCGTGTTTACTTTTTTCTTTGCTTTGCCAAAGTGACACATGACGAAATTGAAGGTTTCTGGCAATTCAGCAACGCTTGCTGCGACATCTGCTTTCGTATTGTGGAGGCGGTTTTTGTCTGAACTAAAAGCAAACGCGATCTATTGGCGATTGTGGCACCTGTTGGAAACATTCGACAAAAGGTGTCGCTGTTGCGGTTATGAGGAAATTTTGACCACAGACAACAGACGGCTAACTCTTTTAAAATCAAATCAACCACATGCAGAAATTGAATCCCGATTTATCAAATCGATGAATAAATGATATCAAATCGATATAATAAATTATCGGTTGGCAAACAATAATTTATCTTATCAAATTCGATTAGTTTGTTTATTGCGCAATTCTCACTAACTTGGACTTCGCACTAAATTATTGCTATCGATCGCACTATTGCGACTTGTCAAGCTGGCTTGGGAAATTTTAATTTTCTCAAAAAATGATCAAAGCGAGCCGATGTTGCTCACCTGTCAATCGCAATTTTAAAGTGCGAATGTCCAGTTTGGTGGAAACTGCGACTGGAAATGTAAATAAACAACTGCCGGTTGCCTAGTTTTTGGACATTTTGTTGTCAAAAGTGCGAGATAAAAGTGCGGGTCAAATCCAAGTTACAGTGCAAGGATCAATATCACTTTGATAATTTTTATTTATCACTTTGACAACTATAATTATTGACTTGATAAACACATAAACATCATTGGTGAGACGTCAAAACGAAAACAATCATTGCATAGTGGTCCAAGTCGCTAAATGAAATGGAAAATGGATTTTCCAAAAAAATTTGAAATTTTGGAGCATTTGCCGTTCTACGCATAATTGTCAGATATGAGCTAATAATATGATTGCATGAAAAAAAATGTCCAAATATAGTGAGCACTGCAACTTTTCAGTTCATTTTGGGGTCCTAAACAACAACCCAAAGTTTGGGAACGATTGGTTTAGTCCTCACTTTGCGCAAAGCGATTTAATTTTATATAGGAATTAGTATGGAGGAAATACTTTTATGGATTTTGATATGTCAAAAATCCACGTTTCACGCTATATTAAAACCGTATACACGTCAAACTTAAAGTGCGGACTAAACCAATCGTTCCCAAACTTTGGGGAGTTGTTTAGGACCCCAAAAGGAACTGAAAAAGTGCTTTGCTAATTAAATTTGGACAGCTTATTTTTTCCATACAACTATATTACACCCTAGTGGGGAAATAGGGTGTAATATAGTTGAATGATATTTTTTTGGATATTGATATTTGTAAAATCCACGTTTCATGCTGTACTAAAACCGGATTCATATTCGGATGCTCTGGAAAGTGCTCTACATCTTTCCCGAAGAGAGTAGGGTACTAAAAAAATAGTACTAACTTGCTCCTAAAAAAAGACACAGCGATTTCAAAACTCGTCTCAAACGTGATTTTCGAGCAAAAACACGTTTTAGACGAGTTTGAACACTTTTTTTAGGAGCAAGTTAGCACCATACTCTCTTCGGGAAAGTTGTAGAGCACCTTCCAGAGCATCCGAATTTGAATCCGGTTTTAGTACAGCGTGAAACGTGGATTTTATAAATATCAAAATCCAAAAAAAATGTTTTTTTCCCATGCAAATTTTCATAGAAAATTGAATCACTTTGCGTGAAGTGAAGACTTAACCAATCGTTCCCAAACGTTGGGAAGTTGTTTAGAACCCCAAAAGGAACTAAAAAGTTGCTGTGCTCGCTAAATTTGATCAACTTTATTTTTTTCCATACAACCATATAACACCCTATTGTCCCATGTTCAAAAAAAGGCAACTGAGAAAAACACGATTGAAATTTTCAACCGATTTCCCTGTTTCTACGCATAATTGTCCCTATATGTCCCTAATCACCCCGGTTAACATGTTGTCACTCTTATTTGTAGGCTTAGTGATTTTTCACGCTCAAAAATTGCAAATTTCACGGGGACCTTAATTGCAAAACACCAAATTTCACGGAAATTTCGCGGAACGTGAAAAATATTAAAATAACTATGAAAATTTTATGTCAGACTTACAGAAAGTACTCTTTATGCTTTTTTACATATTATTTTTCAATAAACTTAAAAAAATCTTAACTTAATTTGAACGTAACACAAAAAATAATTTGATTAATTAAAAAATCCACTTGGTTTATGGATGGGCTCTATAAATATTTTGAAAAAAAAAAATGTGTATTGTCATTTATTGACCTGCTTTTTTAATGTTCGAATAATATAGCTAAACAGTTTTCGCTGATTTGCAACTAATTTAACATTTTACAATTTATTGAATTTCATATAAAAAACAAATTTAACAAAACAATCTAACAATTAACAAAACAATCTAACAATTAAAATAACTTTTTTGCGACATTTGCCCAGTAAAAATAATTTAAAGGTTTTCATCTCACTTTTCAAAAACTAAAATAAAAATCACTAGTCAAAAATAATTTAATCTGTAACGAAATTTTTAAAATAAAAAAAAAAACTATTTTTTTAAACTTGAACAAACCAAGCTTGAATCTTTCAGCATATTTCGAAATTATATCTTTCAAAATTCAAATTAAATTAAAGTAAAATTGTTATAACGGCGAATGAAAAAAATGTAAAATTCAGCTGGTTTCCTAAGAATAACTGATAAACTATTGTTTAAAGTACCACGAAAATTGCAATCTATTTTCTCAATATTTTTCTTCCCCTTCTCTGATGGAATCAATTTTTTCAATCTTTTTTTTTTTTTGCTCCTCCTGGACCGGAAGAAATGGGAAAGACAACTATTTTCACGAAATGTTACTTTTAAATGAATGTTTGCTTTTAATTGATTTCTAAAAGTAAATTTATACAACTCAAAAAATCTGTACAATCTTTAAAAAAAATTACAATATACTTGTTGATTCAATTTTAACAAGTATTGGTTGAAAGAGACAAAATTTATAAAAAAAAATCGAGAATAATTTTTCTTCTTTGACTGATTTTTGTTAACATCATTTAAGTATTCGCAGCAATCACTTCTCAGTAAATGTTGTATCAATTTCATGTTAATATTTGTTTGTTAACAATTCTTCAAATGGTTCATACGCTTTTCAATTCAAATCTAATAAAATTAACTTTAAAGATCTTTAAGAATGAAATATTTATTATGTTGTTATTTTTATGGATTGATTTGAGAAAATTGATAAATTTCACGGGATTTCACGGAAATCTTCAAATTTCGCGATTTTCACGCTGTCCGCGAAATCGTGAAAATTCACTAACCCTACTTATTTGTAATCCGCTTGATATACAATCGATAAACAAGATGCAATGCTTTGTAAAAGAAGGTAATGATTTTATTGACAGTAAATACACTCAAACCCCGATGGTTTGACACCAACTGTTGTCAAACGAACGGGGTCACTTTTTAGTTTGACACCCCTATTACACGGAGTTCACACGCACTACCAAACGTTTGTTTTGACCAAGCTGTGGTGACCGAGGCAGCTAAGTCATTGGATTGGTTTGTCAAAGGTCTCTGGTTCGATTCCCGTTGTCGACACTTTTGGTTTTTTGTTTGACGGATGAACTTTTTTTGCAAATGAACCTCGAGAGAATAGTTCTATCGCCCATCTCGAGCTGTGTTCTCTGCGTCCGTGAATGGTACCACTATTCTCTCGACTCGAGACCATCATTCTCTCGGACTAGCGCTGCCAGTTTTGGGTGTTTAAAAAATCCGGCTTTTTTGGAAGTAGCAATTCAGGGTTGAGTTTTAGAGAAAAGTGTTATTCAGGACACTTTAAGAGCTTTTTTTGTATTTTGATAAGTCAATTTGGACATAAGGGTCAAAAGCTACAGTCACTTTAAGGCAAAAAAGATGCAAATTTAAAACTGTAAGTGGAATAGCAAATGGTTCCAATACCCTAAATTTGATGCAATCTGAGTGATGAAAGACTCTACATAGGATTTGTAAGAGCGCCTTGAGACGAGATAAGAGAGATATGGATGGGCATACATGGAAGTGGAGTAAGATTACAGGACACTCTCTAAACATGAACGAAGAATTATCGAAAGATATCTGCTCGTAAATCTTCCATACTACAAAAACTGTGTATGGGTATGAGGTGGGCCATCCAAGGAAAAAAAAAAAAAAAAAGTGTCCCATATGCAAAAACAGTATACTGGGAAAATCGTATTTGAAGTTTGTCCCTAACATAAGGCTACATAAGTAAATAGATTCAAATTCAAAAAAAAAAAATCCAAACTTTGTAGGCTTTTCTGAAAAGGCAAACGATTTTGAACCAAACAGCATCAATAACTCAAAAGCGATGAAAATGCATATGGAACATTTACACGATCAGGGGCAGGATAGGGTTTTTAAAATGAATTAAAAATCAATTTTTAATCCTTTTCTGTAGAGAGCCTTGAGCTCATTATAATAAGCTCCTAATCTCAGAGGTGTTTTTCTTTAAACTCAAGATATCTCTTCACCCAAAACTGGCAGCGCTAGTCCGAGAGAATGATGGTCTCGAGTCGAGAGAATAGTGGTACCATTCACGGACGCAGAGAACACAGCTCGAGATGGGCGATAGAACTATTCTCTCGAGGTTCATTTGCAAAAAAAGTTCATCCGTCAAACTAAAAACCAAAAGTGTCGACAACGGGAATCGAATCAGAGACCTTTGACAAACCAATCCAATGACTTAGCTGCCTCGGCCACCACAGCTTGGTGACCATGGAGAAGTCAGAAGTCGATGTATGACACTTGTTGAAGATTTATTGATTCAACTAACGAATGAACTCATTTGTTATGATGGTGTGAGTTGGTACCATTATTCTATCGATTTTGGCACTGAGCCCTCAATAAATTTTGAGAGAACGATTATCTCGATTCTGAATTTTGGGTGTTGAGTTATCTTCAGGTGAAAATGTCTAATTTGCAAAGGTATATTTTATGGTCCACCCTAACGAATTCGAAAATTGAACAATTATATATTTTTCTATGTAATTTGCATCATGTGAATGTGGATAATTAAAACAGGCATTAGAGAAATAATTTATTTTATTTTTAAAATGTCGTGTTCCATAAAAAAGTTGATCATCTAAATTGTTTCGAAATTTCTTACACAATAATGAGTCAGCTGGAATGAAAATACACTGTAAAATTCGTCGATAAAGCATAACATCACTCTCCTTCGCCGGGACCGGCCACCGCGGTTCAATGCACCTCGGTGTGCTTGTGGACGTGGACGGTGCCGCTTCCCGATCCAGACTTGTTGTTCAAAAACTGGTTCACCGCACTCAAGGTCGAGATGGGAATCTGCAAAAGGACAATAACGGTTCAAGTTCTTGTAAAAGTGAAGGGATGCAAGATGACTCACGTTGAAGATATCATTCCAGAAGTTCGAGTTGAGAGTGGCGCCGGCGTTGACCGTCGAGGTTTGGGTTTGGGTTGATCCTCCTCCGCTGTGGCCGTTGGAGTCGAAGCGGGTCTTGACGTGAACCTGAATTGTAGAGGTCGTAGTTAAAGATTTTAAGTTACGTTTACACTGAATCCTATGAGCTACAGTGGATCATCACCAATAATTGCTAAATGAAAGTGCCATTTTGTACCTCTTTTTGAATTTCGGAATCGTGGTGATGTTCCTGCTCTACAAAGACCGACGAAGATGGGCTCGGAATCGGGGCCGGATGTGCAAAGCTTGCAGCAATGTTTGTGAAAGCTTGGAAATCGAAGAATCGATTCAGATCTACACTGTTGGACACCGAACCTCCGGCCTGAACACCCTGTTCGTACGAGCTATCAACTACTGCTACCTGTTGTGTGAGTTTTAATGTGAGTGAGGTGTGTGTTTTTTAATCATTAGTAACAAGATACATTTAAGCCGGTTAGTTTTTGTTCTACAGAAGGCTAAAGTGGCTTATCATTCAATATCCAACTCACCTTATGCGGGCGCGTGATGACCTTCTTTTTGTAGATGGTTTTTGTGCGGGTTTGGACGGGCTGTTGGACCGCCGGTGGCGCCTCCAGATCGGTGTGAACCTCCTTGACAATGGTTTTGGTTCTGGTGTTGGAGTCGTACTCCTGGTGGTTGAAGCGCGTGTTGATCGATTGGGGTGCTGGCGGAACCTCATGAACCAGGATAGTCTGGAAATTAATCCAGTCCTCAATATCTCAAAGTCTTCAAAAGTCATCTTGAAATTACCTCACTCGGTGGCGCGGCTCCATTAGTTTGACCCAGCTTGACCACCTTCCGGCTGATTCCTCCGGCGTGGGCTTCCGCTCCGGTTCCACCTGCTCCACCTTCGCCGTTCAGGCCTCCTCCAAGGGCGGCACTGGCGCCGACTCCGTTGCCGGCCGTCGCCCCAGCGTACAGACCGCCAGCGGTGCGAGCTGTGTAACAAAAGTTATCAATTTTATGAGTTTCATTTTCGATGGTCAAATTTCCGCGAATTTATTGAAATTTGGGTATTACTTACAGGTTAGTTGATTGCAAACGGGATTGTTAGGGGACATGGACAAGCAAAACATTCAGCTTATAATGTAATTAATTACTAAATATGACGGTTTCCACGCGAAATCGACCTTAAAAATACGATTTTGAGCCGGACCATTTCCGATCTTAATAAAACATGCTGGATCGTTTGTCCTGCTCAAAGCAACAACTCCTGTGCACTCAGTTTAGTAATTTACAATGCTATTTGAATTTTAGGAATTCTTTAATTTTTAAATTTTTGGTAATTACGTTTAAATTGAAAAAAATCATATCTTTTGAAGCAGATGTTCAAAAAATCGATCGAATGTGTGTTTTAACGAAAATTGTGCGCTCTTTTCAATAAAAATATTTCCAAAAGCCAAAACTTTAATTTTCGATAAAAAAAACAGCCAAAAATTAAATTTTCTTCGAAAATCAGGCTGAATACACCCTTTGATTCAAATTTTGCCATTACCATTCGAAAAAGCGGACAATTTCTCACTTTTCTTCCATAGACACCAAGTTGGAGCGAAAGCGTTTTCGAGTGGTTTGTAAATAAAAACCTTTTTTCGTTTTTTTTTTAATTTTTTCTTAAAACTAAATTGGGTCCTAAAATGAAGCTTAGATTGCTGATATTATTGTTTACAGCGATAAAGCTTATTTTTCTGAGTACAATGACCCTTTGTACGAGCAGAAAGAGTTTAAAATGGATTTTAAATCAATTTTGAAAAATGAACCTCGCGGTCCTTCTTGACAGAAAAGCTCCTACTTGACAGCTCGTTCCAAGGGGACCATAGTTGACCCATCGAAAAAATGTTGTCCTGTCAAAAAAAAATTTTGCATTAAAATGAAAAAAAGTGATCAGAAATGGTTTTTGATCGTGTTTTTTACTGTTGTACATAAAAATTGACATAGGGCTTTAGTACCCAATTACATGTTTTATGGCAAATTTTGTAACAGATCCCATTTTTAAACATAAAATAAAGTTCTGCTTCCGTGTTTTTGAGTTTTTCCTTGACGTACCAGTTTCAAATTTTTTAATCATATTTTTTTTAATGTAAGCTCGATTAGTAAAATAGTGATGATATTATTTTTAATGAATGAAAATATGTTTTCCAAGAAGTATTTTTTTGTTCGTTTGTTCATTGAAATCAGTTACACTCAACCCCCGGTGGTTGGTCACTTTTTTGTTTGACACTTTTTTAGTTTGTACCCCGTTGGTTGGACAAAGTCAAACTAAAAAGTAACGAACTGTCACTTTTTACATGGCACTCACGCGCACTATCAAAACAAACGTTTGATAGTGTGTGTGAACTCCGTGTAAAAGGGATGTCAAACTAAAAAGTGACCCCTTTCGTTGGACAACAGTTGGTGTCAAACCATCGGGGTTTGAGTGTAACAAGTTGTATTAAGCATTTCGACTTGACAAAAGTTTTAATTTTTATATGTATTAATAGTATCACGCAGAAAAATATTTTGTAAAATCAGTCTGTACGAGGTTTGATTGAACAAAATTTTTCTTGAATATAATCAACGCCGATTTTGCGTTGAAACAAACCTTGATTTTCTCAATTCCACAAAAAATTTTTGTTGTTTTGAAAAAATTGCTTTGACGTTTAGCGTTGATTCAACAAAAAGCTTGATTTTCAAATCAACAAAACGTTTTTTTGATTCAAATATCCCTTATTTTGCTGCGTGTATTTTTTCATGATAATTTTGTTAAATGCTCAAATCACTTAGAAACTTATGCACGTCATAACCATTATAAATTTCATGCACTACTAATCAATCAATTATAGAAAAATAGTAATTATGTCTGGAAATGTATAATTTAGACTACTTCAAATTCCAAATTATTTTTTAAAGATAAAAACGAAACTTTTTCAAAAATGCTGATTTGATTAGACTTTTTTTTATGAAAGATAAAAATGTAATTCGGTAAATACGTGAACATGAAACGGACAAAAATTGATCATTTCTAGCGCATCAACTGTAATTTTATAATACGATGGCCCTAGATGCTCGCCTGAGAACATAAGCTCATTTGGTTAAGGTTTAGTGGGTCTACCCGAATGCTTATAGGAGATTTTGAGCTATTCATGGTTTTCATGTTCAACATACCATAGGAAACGATTGCTAATTCTAGATTAAATTTTCAAAAGGTACTATCTGCACAGGAAACCCATAATTCATAGGTTGTTTTGATAATTGACTCAACAATTGATTGAATTGCATACTTCAAAATTTTATTTCCCCAATTTCTGAAATTTCACAAAAATTTCTTTGGCTTGTTGTTAGTTTTGCCCTGGGTGATGAATAGAGCGAATGCGTAACGTGATTTTCGAATGATCCCACTTTGGTTACGTCTACAAAGTAGGGAGATGTTCAAGCACAAGCATGACTTTTTTCTTATTTGTAAATGAGCTGTTTTATAATCAGTTGTTTGTGTTTCATTTTGGCTAGTTTTTGATATTTTTTGCTGGAAAATTGTGTGTGTTTTTTCAAGTTTGGATCGGTTAGAAGAGGTTTTTCTTTTTTTACGGATGACGGATGTCGCTGATTTTGGATTCCTACAGCTCTTCCTGGTCCAATGAAACACATCACTAATTCTAGCGAAGCTGATCCAACAAACAGAGAAGATTCTCACTAAACCAGTAGGTTTTCAAACGGAATCAAATTAAGATTAAGACAGCTTCTGGATGGATACAACCGCATCGAATGCATAAACAACATCCATTCATAATTATGAAAAAGTCACAATCTCGCCTTCAACTTTTTATAGATTTCTTGACATCAACTCCAGGTCCTCAAAATCCACAAATTTATCATTCTTGAAAAAAAAAAAAAAAAACAATTTTTAATAAATTGGTTCCACTTTGACAGTTCAAAATTGAGGCCGTTTTGCGAACCACTATTCAGCACCCAGGTTTTGCCTACTTTGAAACTCAGGCTTGAAATATAATAGTAAGTCTGTTTTATTTTGGTTTTTTGTTGTTAAAACAAATTTTCAATAAAGATTCTTTTAACTGTCCTCGAAAGCAATTCCATTTTATAAATAAGATTCTAATATACAGTGAAACCCCGATGGTTTGACACCAATCGTTGTTAAACGAACGGGGTGACCGTCCACCGAGGGGTCTTAACACTTGTAGCACCAACGCGTTGCAACGGGGCCAAAACTTACGCGAAGCACCAAGGGGGTCAAAAAAGTTGGAAATGCAACTTCATCCGGCTGTATCTCGGCGAAAACTCAACCGATTTGGATTATTCTTATTGCATTCGGTCCGGAAGAATGTCAAGAATCACCTCCAACAAGGTAGATCCAAAACAGATGCGTCTACCTAAGTTATAATAAAAAAGGCATTTCCAACTTTTTTCAGACGGTTGAATGAGCCGGTGAAAATGCATTTCCAACTTTTTTGACCCCGTTGGGGCTACAAGTGTTAACGGCCCATGTCACTTCCACTGATGGTAGAGTGATTTGATAACACAATTTCCTGCCAATCAATTAAATTGCAAATTTTAGACATAAATGCTACAGAATTATCTCAACCAACCATGCGCACCCTCGTGTATCGAGTACCGTAAACTGGGGTCAATCGTGACACATGGGGCGAATTGGGACAGCAGATTTACCATGTTGGAGCACAATATTTTGATTTTTTTCTGCTGGCTTCGGTTAGAACAGACTCAGGCCAACAAAATGTGTACATCCATTTCCAAATTTAAATGCTTTAAGTGCTCTGAAAACTGCTGTCCCTATTCCTGTTGTCCCGATTCACCCCAGATTACGGTATGCAAAAATGAGGCGGTGTGCAGGGAGTCCAAATCTATCATACCTAGACGAAACTGTAGCGTTTACGTTATCAATTCGTCTCACCCGTGTGGATCAATCAGACCGTGTCTTGAACTCACAATATAAAGGTCGCTGGTTTGAATCCCGTGGTAGATGCTCTAAAATTCTAAGTCTATGTAAAAAATATAATTCCCATAATAGTGAATTGTGTTCATGAATTTGAGAACCACGAAGGATTTTATTCATGAGTATAGTGCATTTGCACTATGAACGTGAATATAATCGTGGTTCTCAAATTCATGAACACAATTCACGATTTTGAGAATTGACTTTTTTCGTGGTTGGTACTAGCAATAGTGACCGACAGCTATAAAATCACCTTCGAAACATTTTTTTTGTTGATGCTTGAAAATAGAATCTTTTTCTTAAAAAAAAGAAGCACAACTATTCTTTCTGGGTTATTCGTATTTTGAAGACTTTATAATACAGAACTAAATGTTCCAAGTTAGGCTTTGAAAATTGATGTCTGATTTTTTTTTGCGAGATTACGTTCTTCAATAAAGTAATGTTCACTTCAGGTTATGTAGTTCAGTTGATTTAGAATTGGTAAACATTATTTTCACAAATTATGCACGATTCACAGGGTTCGTCCCTTATGCACTGTTGAAGTCACTCAAATCGTTAGAATGCACAGCGAAACCGGTTTGTCTGAAATTAGCCACAATTAAGACTCCACAATTGCAATCACTACCGTCCTTTGGGCGATCGCAGCACATATAATTAGTTGGGCCGACCCATCACTCTTCACATTACTTAATTGTTACCAAGCAAAAAAAAAAAAAAAAACGAATGTTAGGGAGGGGGATGATCAATGAAGCAGTTAGTTGTGTTTTTTTTTCGTTTCTCGTCTTTGAGTGTTTTTATTTCACCAACTCTGCTGCCGTGAATCCTGTTTTTGATATTTTGATTAGTTTCCGCAAGTCATGGATCGGAGGTTTGTTTTGCGTCAGCAGAGCACAACAAAAAAAAATGGGTAAATCCAATTATTTTCGCCCCGGTGACCTAGCAAAAGCTCCCAGGAAGCCACCCAAGCCATTACCGTTGCCGTCCAGAATTCCACCGAGGCCTGCGCCGGCCTGCTGTCCGTGGGGCGTTCCGGCCGATGCCGAGAGTCCTCCGTGGGCGGCATTTCCGGTCAGTAGACCACCAAGTCCTGCCTCGGCATGGTAACCGCCAAAGTTTACTCCGAATTTGCCGTCCTTAAAGGTGAGGAACTGCGCGGGAAACAGAAATAAGTCAAGGTGGATTAGTTGAGGGAAGTGTGACTTAAGTAAACATTGAAGGTTGAAGGGCTGTCGTAAAGTCGAATCCATTTTGCGCTGCTTAATCAGTGTGTGTTAGAAGTTTGATGGTCAAGTTCAAGGCGATGCTTCAAAATTGTCATTAACTAAGAGCTTCCTGAAGCGTTCGAAATTTCAAACAAGTCAAAGCCGCACCATTATCGCTAATTGGAATGTCGTTTTCTAACGCCATTCCACGAGTGTCACGAGTGAGTAAGCCGATGAATCGCAGATGAGCATACAAATTTTCCTTAGAACAATTCCGCCGGACTCAGTCACGCCTCGGCGACTTAGGCGCCGGTACAATTCCGTTAAATCTGGTACCTGATCAAGCCGTTTTTCTCTCTCTCTCTCTAGCTTTATATGATAATTACCCTTTTTATCATTACTATTCCCCTTTGCGATCGCAACTATTCAATGTCAACTGCTGCAGCTGGTGAGGTAGCTTTCAGTGTTTGCTTCCTCGACTGCAACCATACAACATGATTGACTTGTTACTGAACTTGTTTTTTTACCCCCCGCGTTATCTGAGTGGTCGAGTGTGTGGAGGAGAGCAATTTGCACCACTCTCAGCAATAGTTGCAGACAGAAGCAGTTTTTGTTTGATAATTTTAAATCGTGAAGGCGAGTAAGAATTAGAAAGTTGGCTATTTTTGGCCAAAAGCAAACAATGAAACCGATTTTGAGGTTATCAAAAATTCAATATTCCACCGGCAGTCAAATGCGCAAAACGCGCACTACGCGATGTTAATTCCAATTATAAGTGCTCTCAGAACAAAAGCTTAAGATTTGTATGATTAATATTCATTTCGTGCACGTTTGGACAATGCGCAAAACATGTTTGTTGAACAACGTAGGACAAAAAGGAGTTGGAAGAAAAATCCGGTTGGGTGGCAATAGTATTTTGCAGCATTATTTTTGTTTTTGTCATTGAAGAATCCGATGATTGTAAAATTATGAGGAATTTCTGGCCCATTAAATGTCATAGAATCGTTCAAGAAATTGAGTAAAAGTAGATCATAATCTTCAAAATGTCATTGTCAACAACTGTTTAAATGATCGTTCATTTCCGTCCGAAAAATATTAAAAACTCAAATTTTGGAAATAATCCTCGTGGAAAAAAGAATTTAATAAGAAACCATGCGCCTCCATTGTTTTTATTCTTACAAAGGGAGATTCGAAGGAGCCGCTTGATGTCTTAGAACTATTCTTAAGGATTTATTAACGACATTTAAGAGATTGTTTTTGGGCCGTAAAATAAGAAAAAAATTATTTCAAAATTTGCAAATTATGCTCTAATGGCCTACAATTCTATATATTAACAATACAAGCTAAAAGCAATAATGAGCTTTCCCGCTTGTTGGTCGAAATTCATAGTGCAGTAGGTATGTTCTGAAACTTAAACCTTGTAAATTCGAGATCTTGAGAACTATTGAAATACGGCTCGTGTAAGTCCCAAAGTTAATTCTACCATATAATAAATTTTTGTTTTCAAATTTGTATGCACAAGAACAAAAAAACAAATAATGTTTCCTTCCAGATAATGATTATTTTGAGTATTTGCTATAAAGGGACGACCCACAAATCACGTGGAAACTTTTAGACCTCCTCCCATCATTGTGAAAAATTTCCCATACAACAACATTAAAATTTTTGGATCGTGGACAATCATCAAAAATACTTGAGTGGTCTCTTGGAAACACGTTCCACATTTCACAACAATCACTGCTTATAAATTCCCAGTGCAAAAAAGTAAAAATGCAATGATTGTATCCTTTTAAATTAACACTTCTCCAAAATTTTCGGTTTTTTAGGTAATCTTTTTGCGAATTTTGCAAACTGATTTGGGTTGCGCTTTTTATTTAGCTTGAAGTATTGTTGGACTGTTGGACTCAACATATAATCTGTTTAATTTACAGTTTATTTCAATTTCAATTTAAGAAAAATAAAAATTAACTTATGTTCCGAATAATCTGTATTTTATTCTTTAACTAGAAACGATTACTTGTATTTCCTTAATAATTGTCTAGCTGAACCTAGCTGAAAAAAAACAAAACCTTTTTTTCGGTAGATGAATACTCCAGCTTTATCTTGTTCTGATTTTTTTATTAGAAATATTTCTGTGAGTAAGATATTTTAATACAGAATGTTAATTGATGTCTTTGTTTTATAGTTACCAAATTATGAATCAAAAAGATTTTACTTTTTTTGAATGAAAATTTGTGTCTCCTGATTTACAGATAGTACTGATACCAAATAGAAAACATTTATCGTGTTATTGTTTGCAAAATAATGAAATCAATTCAATTAATTGAAATTTTGAAAGGTGAACATTTTTATAACCTCTTTTATGATATAATATCACCTCAATTAAGACTGATAAGGGGACTTTATACCGGAAAAGAGGATTACTTAAACATTGTTAGTGGTAAAATCACACATCTTTCTGACATAAAAGATGTACCTAGTAGAGCTTTGGAGTTACCTTCAACTATGATTTGCAAATCTATAGTTCATTATTATGTGTTTGATTATTTCTAAAATTAATTTGGCAAGGGAAGGAAATGTAGTAAATTGCCATCATTCGTCAGATTGTTTTATTTTTATTTAGCTCCTTTGGTAGGTATATTAAAATTGTTATTTTTCTTTTTTTGAAAATGATTCCATGAAAGTGCAGTACGTTCATGTTTTTTAAAATAAATATCGTATTGTTTCGCCACAATTTATCTCGACCTATGAAGTTCAAATATTTGATGGTTTGATATAAATTTAGCTTCGTACATCTGCAGGAATATCTGTTGTGGTTCACAAAAACAACGTGGTGGTTTCCATGTTTTTAAGATTTTCTTTGTTTGTACACAATTATTCTTAGAATCGAAGTTTTAGTCAGGGAAATGAAAGTAGAGGAAATTTGGCAGACAAACACAAAAAGACAAAAACTTTAAACGAAATTTGTACCAGTCTTATTACAAATGCAAAAACGATTCTTTTGCTCCTTGAACTGAACGAATTGGTTGAAATTTGAGGTTTTACCAGCCATTTCTTTGCGTGGCGAGACAACGAAAGGAGCAACACCTCTTCCATTCAATGGCTTGCGTTTCTCATTTGGTCAATATTGTTGGCGTTTGAAGTAAGATAACGCATTTAAAACACATTTCAACTATTGAGCAATTCTCCACGAAATCGGCCTTTTTTTGGAATTTTAATTTTTGTATTTTTTAATCCGACTGAAACTTTTTTGGTGCCTTCAGTATGACCAAAAAAGCCATTTTGCATCATTAGATTCTCCATATAATTTTCCATACAAATTTGGCAGCTGTCCATACAAAAATGATGTATGAAAATTGAAAAATCGGTATCTTTTGGAGGAATGTTTTGATCGATTTGGTGTCTTCGGCAAAGTTGTAGGTATGGATATGGACTACACTGAAAAACACTGATACACGGTAATAAAATTTTTGGTGATTTTTTGTTTAACTTTTTGTCACTAAAACTTGATTTGCAAAAAAAAACACTATTTTTATTTTTTTTTATTTTTTGATATGTTTTAGAGGACATCAAATGCCAACTTTTCAGAAATTTCCAAGTTGTGCAAAAAATCTTTGACCGAATTATGATTTTTTTATCAATACTAATTTTTCCAAAAATTCAAAATATTGGTCGTAAAAAATTCAATATTACGCCCTTTTGAAATGTTTGTCTTGGTTTAAAATTTTTTAAAATATTTTTTTCGAAAAGATCGAAAAATTTCACGATTGTTTCATATTTGAACATTGTAGATCGGACCATTAGTTGCTGAGATATCGACATTAGAAAATAGTGGGCTGTTAGGGTGAGACTTAGAAAACATCAATTTTCCTGTTTTTAAACACTTGCATGGCAATATCTCATCAACTAAGGGTCGTATTAACAATGTTCAAAAAAGCAAAATATTGAGAATTTTCTCAGCTTTTCAAAAATATTTTTTTTAAAAGTGGGCAAACATGTGCACTAATTAAAAAAAAAAATGAAAAACTGCGACTATTTTCAAAAAAGTCACTTGAAAATGGATATAACTTGAAAACGGTGCACTTTATCAAAAATTCACTGAAGTACTTTTTGGTTGCAAATTTGATTTTACATCGAAAAATGAAGTTGAAAAATTTTTACGAGCAATATTTCGTTTTTTTTGAAAAAATCAGTATTGATTCAAAAATTCATAACTCGCTCAAAGATTTTTTGCACAACCTGGAAATTTCTGAAAAGTTGGCATTTGATGTCCTCTAAAACATATCAAAAAATAAAAAAAACATTAAAAATAGTGTTTTTGCAAATCAAGTTTTAGTGACAAAAAGTTAAATAAAAAATCACCATAAAAATTTTACCGTGTATCATATTTTTTCAGTGTAGTCCATATCCATACCTACAACTTTGCCGAAGACACCAAAACGATCAAAAAATTCCTTCAAAAGATACAGATTTTTGAATTTTCATAAATCATTTTTGTATGGACAGCTGCCAAATTTGTATGGAAAATTACATGGAGAATTTAATGAATGACAGAAATCTGAGAGAACTGCTCTATTGATTCATAAAAAAACTTCAATTTTAAAAATCACACAGAAAATTGAAAAAGTGACATTTTGTTGTATCTTTGCTAAAAATCGGTCTATTAATGGTACTTCAATTCCAAACTTAAACTTTCTGTAGGAATCACACAGTTTCTGAAACAAGCGTGATTGTTCCGGCGGTTAAAAACTGATGCATCATCTTGACATTATTCCATTCAGTTTGCTAACTTCACTCTATTGAACTGATGTTTTAAACATATTATTCATAAACGCGATTTTTTTCTTCTCGTCAACCTACATGCTTTCAAGTCACTCACGCCTTCAAATGTTTCACGATTCCACTTTCTATCCAACACCACAACTTTACATATTAAATTCAGAATATTAAATCAGTCCTGAAATTTCTTCCCTATTGCTTGTATCACACTTTTGCATAATTTACTGGCCATTTCGCCGAAATCCACTCGTGGCAACAGTTTCAACCACGGACACGGCTAGAATTTTATCACTTTTTACCTGGGGAGCCGCCGCGCTCAGGCTAATCTGAGCCAGCACTACTGTCACAGCCAAAACCACAGCTAATCCCTTCGAGATCATCTTGCCGGTTGTGCAATATGAAACTTTCCGCCCCTCTGGAGACTGATTAACGATTCTGATTAAAATTTACAATCACACACACGCCCACACACGTGTGATAATCACTGGCGATCGCGTCACAATTCTTGGATGAACGAGAGACTTAAGCCACCTTGCTGAGCTGTTGCGCGCTCGACTGATCGACTCGCACTGAACGGTGGCGATCGCGACGCCAGCTTCTTTAATGTTTTTTTTTGTCACGATGCCGGTGGTTGGTTGATTGGGCAGAGCAATTGAAAATATCATGCTCATAAGCTGCCCGGTTTTGCAGGACTGACGTAGGATATCGATTTAAGTGCAGCGAATGATCCAGGGAAGAAACAGGTTGTTGGAAGGCTTGGTTTTTTTATTCGTTATTTTTTGCGTATTTTTCCTGATCATCATCGCACGCAAATAGGACTAGAAATACGAACAAGAGGATGAACTAAAGAGAACGGTTAATACATGTTAATAGGGTTCTGACCTGTTTACGGGGGAGCTTCAGGTGCGTGGACTGTGGAGATCTTTAAAAGGGTTGAGATTATTCCAGACACCATTCGCTTTTGATAGCCAAATTTAGTTCCTGGTAAGAATCGTTCTCAATTGTGTTTGAAATTCTGAAAAAAAACTTGCATCATCAAACCATTTTTTTAAATGACCTATAAAAAACTGAAATGTTCTGACAGAAATTGAAATTCAAAAATAGGCATTCACATTTTTTAACTCTTTGATCAATTTGTAATGAGATATTTGTGAATTTTCATCACAACTGGATTAGCACAATATGATTTCAATAAGCGAATTGAATTGAATATAAACGATGTAATTTAAGTGATCGTGTAGTCATTGATATTTGATATAATGTTCACATTTTATCATCATTCACAGGTCATAAGTTATTAGTATAGGAAATAAAAAAAAAAACATTTCTGAGCAAAAATTTTATATACTTGGAAGTTGGAGCACTCCAAAAATCGTTTCAAGCATTAAACGCCCCCAGCAAATTAAAAATTAACTTTTATGGAGACGAATGGTTTTTAACCGTTTCAAAGTAAAGTCCAATCTTTGAAACGTATTTTTGCCGCTGAAATTAGTAAATAAAAGTGTGTTTATTCAAGTTCAATTCAAGACCTGGGTTATAAGGTGCCATCCACAAATGACATCACATTCTAGGGCTCATCGAGAAAGCTTTTGGTTAATTTACAAACTACTTAAAAACTACCCAAATACCAACAAAATTAGTTTGAAAAACTTCTGAGATAATAGGGGCAGAATGGCCCGCTTACATTTAAATTTATGAAGTCAGTGTAGTAGGCTTATGCTTTGGGATATTCCCTTCAATGTTGTATGCTTGGTTCATGAAAAAAATACTTTAAACTATGTTTGATGCATTTTTTAAAAAATGTGTTTTTTCGACTACTTTTCCATGGTGCGGGGCAGAATAGACCACCTTAGAAAACATGCCATTTCGTTTAATACAACGTTGGAGGGTGATAAGAAATTCAATTCCAACATAGTTTCCACTTTTATAAAAATAGTCTTTTACAAGGTCTTTTACCAAAAAAACCTTTTTGAATATTGTGCTAATATGCTGAAATAAGACACTTTTTTACAAATAAGCATCAAAACAACTAAAAAATCAACTAATGTTGCCTTTAACGTGATTTGTGAAGCTACCAGAAGTGAAATAATCAATTTGGCTCAAATTTTGTAACTTTTGGTAGTTTTTAATAGGCAGGAAAAAAGTGGTCGATTCTGCCCCCAAGTGGATTGTAATTTAACACTTCCACCACCAAGCCTCTAAATAATTTGAAGGTTTCGTTGTTGTTTGTTTACCTTAAGAATAGCTCCCGATAACATTTTTCAACCTATCTAACTGTACAGAAACCTTATTTAAGAACCTCCAAATATCAAAATTTCTGTGATTATGTAAAGAAATTTCAATTTTTGCTCATAATTCCAAAAATACAATGAAATACAATGAATGACACAACTTAAAATTAAAAAAAAACAATAAAAGCATTATTTTTTGTCGCGAGCTGTTGGGTTTGGACGAAAGCCGTTTCAATTGACTGAGTTGAAACATTTAAATTCTCGGATTAGTTATGACTTTAGCACCAGTTGTAAACACAGAAATTTTTTGAGAACGATCAATTTAGGAATTATCAAATTTAAAAATACTTTGAATAGTTCATCTACTCGTCCTGTAAATGCCCTTTACTGAAAAACAATGAAAATTTGACTTGTTACAGAGAAAAAATCAAATATGTCTCGGAGGTTGCGTTGGCTGTTACGACGTACTGCAAACTAACCAGAAAAATCTTCAGAATGCATCAATTAAAAAATGGGTTTCAAGATATTGCAAACTTTGCACCAAATTCTCCACCTGTGCAAATAATAACTGCACACACAATATTTGCACACCGAAAATCATACCCCTGCTCCCCCCGCTCGCCTAGAGTGGTGCGTGTCTTGACTGAGCTTTGATGCTTTCGACAACTTTAGATCAGGTTCAAACTAGTGAGTGTGTCTTAGATTGTTTTTTTTTTTGCTGCTGTAGTTCGAGGTGTGCACTTTGTTGAAGAGCTTTTTACAACTTTCACGATTGTTGCAAAATATCTGAAATGCGCAATATGAAGAGTGACAGTAATGCACTGAAGTTGAACCAGTTGAACGGTTTTTGTTGAATATCTCTAAATTGAAATCGAATTTTGGAAATCTGAGGAGGTCAAAAGGTTAACGTGTTTAACCAAATACGCTCAAAATTTTTAGGCTGGCATCTGGGGCCATAGTGCTTATTTAGGCGCCCGAAATAAGACACTTTTGTCTTTTTCATATATCCGTGGGCCACACTTTTGATCGCGAATCCGATATCTATATTTCGATATCTCGTGACGGTGGTGAGGTAGAACCCGTTCTATTTTTCAGGATTTACACTAAGCCACGTTTCTCAAAGAAACTCGAGACAGCAGAGAGATTGAAGTTCAATTGAAGTTAGTATCAAAGGGACAAAATTGCAGGCTCGATTTGGTAGTATACTCAAAACCACCCCATATTTGTAGCGAGTTGTGGCGCTATAACCACGGAAAATAGTGACCAGGGCATTTGTAGCAATACAATGTCCCATCCCCGAGGGTCCCGGAGCACCAAAACTTTTTAGCATGGTGCTCCCAACGATTAATTGCCCAAACAAACAGGAACGTGAGCGGGGGATCCCCACGTTTCTTCCTCCCCTGTAGATTCAGAAATGTATTGTGGTTTGAACATTCATGCTCAAACTCAACCCACTTCAACGAATCATCTTTGCGGTAAACTTTACGCAGTTGGCCTGGCCGCTTGAACGTTTGTGATGTTTCAAAGTAATTTATTGTATTGGGGCACTGCCATTGTTAATAATGACAAGAGGATGCTAGGCATTTTCCAGGATGCCCTCGAAAGACTGGCTGCGCTAAGGTTAGATTAGATTATATTAGATACTCAAAACCACCCCATATTTTGAAGCATAAGCATAAGCATAGGTGCCCACCCGCAGTTGCTACTCCGTTATTGACCAGGACCTCCAGAAGTTACATCCACGAACCGTGGAAGATGAGTGAGAGCTATCTTTCCTCGCTTCGCAACTTCTCAAATGCCCCTATCATGCTGATCAATACCGGCGCCGGCCACGACCAGTGGTAGGGTCACGGGGAAGTGGATGGGAATAAATAATACTTGAGTGATAGAGACCTCAAAACCACCCTGTATTTTTCATAAAAAGCAAAAAAAGGTTTATGCGTAAATTATGTACGAAATTTATTCCAAAATAGACCCATCTCTCCTAGTCAAAATTCGACTCCAGGTGGCAGCACAATCGTCATGGGGATTGTCTCCCCTTCCCAGCGCTCAGCGACATCTAGCGGTCAAAACAATGGGAGCATGCTTTTATTACGTAACGCAGTTGGGTAAAAATCCCATTTTTTTGTTACGTAATAAAAGAACGCTCCCAAACTGACAGTTTGCTGAATTGCGAAACCGACCAGAATTCAGTTGGTTTGAGTTGTTTCCAACAGTTTTTTGTTGAGTGAAAATCATTTTTGTGCAAAATAGTGTCTATTCTAGCCCGAAATGGACGAAATAACCCAGTTCAAACTGTGGGCCTCCAAGCTGGGCTGCCCGTTGGACAAAATTCCGGCCGATGAAACGCTCAAAAAGTGAGTAGTTTTTTGATTTAAATCTGAGATTATTAAATACCCGGTGCCTCATTCCAGATACATCCGCGGCAAGCAGAGTGTCGTGTTCCGGCACATTATGGACCAGGTCCGGCCGCGGCAGGAGATCGTGCACATGCGGAACAACGTTCTCGTGGCCAAGCTGCAGCAGTTCCAGGAGCTGGGAGGAGTGCTGGCGGTATGATTTGAAATGGGCTGCTTGGATTAAATTTACTTGAATTTGTTAATTATGTTTTTTTAACTTTTAGAAATCGAAATTGAATCAAATGCCTGAAGAATTGCAGCGGTTTCAAAAAGTCAGAAAGTTGGATGCAAAAATTGCGGAAACTAAACAGCGAATTCATAATTCGAAGAATGTGCTTGAGTCGGTTACGGGCAAAATAAGAGAAAAGAGTAAGTTAGATAAAGAAAAACGTTAGCTTTAATAACATTTTTTCTATTTTAGATGTTCAAAAGGTCCAGACAAATGAAAAGCTGCATGAGATGAACGACAAGCTGGCCTATTATCGAGCAATCGAAGGCTTTCTAACGAAACAGTCCGAGAAGGAGGTAGAAATCAAGCAAACAATAGAGCAGTTGATGCCAGCCCGGATGGTCGAATCGTCCAAAACCAAGGCCAACGCTGTAGATGCGATCCAGTTGTGCTTGAAGGCATTGGAGGAGTTTTATGCAAAGTTCAGCGAACTCAAGCAAGAAGGTAGCAAACAGGCCCAGCAGGTTCTATGGGCTACGATGAGATCGGCCGTCAAGGGAATCCCAAACTATCTTCTGTGGAGTGTTCTCATGGAGATTAAGGAGAAACAGCTGGCTGAAATATCCGAGGCGGATCGCAAGCAGAACGAGCTGGAGAAGAATGGAACGTTGTCCGATCACGACATGCTACAGGTCAACATTGCCAAGCTATGCGGGTCGCACATCAATCAGTTTGTCGATTTGGTGGCGATGAAGAAATCCGTTCAAGCCATGAAGGATGACTATCTGGCCAAGTACACACCATTTGCGCAGATGCTGGAGACCAAAATGAACCTGTTGAATGTGATGGACGACGAGTCGGATGACGTACTGGAGGATTACATGCTGCAGTCGACCTCGAAGGACTTCAACCAGGGTCAGTTGGATTTTATGCTTAAGGAAATCGAACGCAAGAAGCAAGAAATCAAAATACAAACTCAAAGGCTCGACAACCACGAGCAGTTGTTGGCTCAACTGAGAGAGATTTACAGCGAAATTGATTCGTACTCCGAGCGCATGCAGGACGACATCCAGCAGCTGAACCAAATCAAAGAGAAGATTTCCTATTTCAAGCGCTTCAGCCGTTACACCGTTCACAACATGCGTCAAAAGACAAACCCCAACCAGACGATGAATCTCAGCGAGCAATCAATGAACATGACTCGCATCGAAAACAGCACCACAACCACAAACGGTCCCGTCTACTCCCCGCAGCCCTTCCCCTACGCCAACGAACTAACCCTCCTCGCCCAAACTCCCTTCCTCAAGTTCAACAAATCCTCCAAAATGCCAATCTTCTCCCTCGAAACGCACATCTGCCTGTCGTCCTCCTCCGCCGAACCCAACTCGATCCTGTCTCTCCTCCCAGGCTGCTTCTCGTCCGCCGAACAGTCCCTGCGCGAAGCGCGCAACCTCCAAAAGTTCGACGACCACATCAAATCGTTCGCCAGCGACACCAAGCCGGAACTGGACACGGCGTCCGTCGACGGGGACCTGTACCGCCGGCTGTGGGCGGCAAATCACGAGCGGATCTGCGAACAGCTGGACGAAATCGATGCCATCTCGGGCAACACGAGACAAATCATTGAGAAGAGTCGCGTTTACTACGATTTTGTGCTGGCAAATCCGCTGCGGAAGTACGTTCCGCCGAAGAAGCTGTTCAATGGGCGCAATTATCGCGAGTATGAGAGTGAATATTTGATGTACTATCGGATGATCAATGGGACGATGGGGGGAAAGTGAGTGTGATTAAAAATAAGATATTTTAGCATAAGAGCAGAAATAAATGTATTCAGTATTCAACCCGAATCTTAATTATTTTACGTTCCATTAATCTGGAAATATGTTATCCAAGAAGGCGTGGATGGAGTACATACAGTCCGCACTTGCTACTCCTGCAGAAAAGATTGAGGCAGGCGTCGCGAGCACGTGCTTTTGACAGCTGTTAGTTGATCCAATTTGAACTAGCGAATCCACGCTGTACTTAGAAATCTCGTTTGGTACATAAAGTTAAAAACTTCATCCTGGTACGAGAATCGAACTCACGACCTCTGGATTAGAAATCCAGCACGCCGCCAGTCGAAACCCGTCCCCTACCCCAGTGAGCAGATTTACTCTTTGAAGGGATCTGACATTGCCGAGCCAGACAGGAATCGAACCCATCACCTTCCGCCTGCAAGGCGAAACCCGTAACCTTACGGCCACGGTAGCTTTGCAAGTTTTGCCAGTTCAGAAAAAAAATGCCGCTCAAGTTTTATGATTTTTGCCAATTTAAAACTTCTATTTCTAAATGGCCATATTTTGGAAAATAAAACAAAAACGACAGAACAAAACTCGTCTGCTATAATTTAAGGAAAAAAGACGCTAATGAGTCAAAGATGGGTTTATTTTGCGCAATTGAAAACATTACATGCAATTTTCTCAATATGTATAGGTACACAAAATTCAATTTAAAATTTATCCCCATCATCGTGTTCTCCAGAAAATTTTACATAAGAAACATTTATTTTCTTGTTGAGCAAGTTGAACTCTTTTGAGATAACGATTTTTTTTTATCTCAATAGATTTCAATTTGCCCAACAACAAAAAAAGGGATTATTATGTAAAATCGTCTGGGGATCAAAACGATGACTTTTAATTTTAAATTTAATCGCATAGATATTGAGAAAATTGCATGTAAACTTTGTTATTTCAGTTTTATTCCAATAGAAATCTGATGAAGCTGACGAAATTAATCCAGAATTATACAGTATGGCAATTTGAAACAAGAGATTTTTTGAAAAAATAGCGAAAATTGCATAACTTTTAAGTGCGAGTCCACGAGCAAAAAAGACAGAACAAAACTCGTCTGATATTATTAAAGGAACATAGACGTAAAGTTTCCATTTCAGGGCATGATCCCCTAGGTGTACTGAGCCCGAATCGCAAATTTGAGCTTGATTGGTTGCGATAGGACCTGGCGCTTTAACTTTGAATTTTAAATTATATTTAACCCGTAAAATCGTAAATCTCATAAACCGTGTTCCAGGGAACAACTTTGCCGAAGAGTGCGAAAAGATTCGTCCACTATTTAAAATGTTACGGAATTTATCACCGCCGATGAAAACATCATTTTTTTCTTCCTTGTCTTGCACTTGCTGCCCCTGCAGAAAAGATTGAGGCAGGCGTCGCGACTAGGGACCTACATAGGGAAATGAAATGTTCTGGGAGAAATTTCAAACACCCAAAGTCATTCAAATGTAAGGTTGAAAAACTTGTAGTTTTTCTTTGGTGCTGGCACTTTTATTGTACCGAACAAGCAAAAACGTAATAAATACTATCAGATTATTATCAACGAAAGTTTTACAATACTTGTAATTGGGTCCTAAAATGAAGCTTAGATTGCTGATATTATTGTTTACAGCGATAAAGCTTATTTCTCTGAGTACAATGACCCTTTGTACGACCACAAAGAGTTTAAAATGGATTTTTAAATCAATTTTGGAAAATTAACCTCATGGTCCTTCTTGACAGAAAAGCTCCTACTTGACAGCTCGTTCCAAGGGGACCATAGTTGATCCATCGAAAAAATGTTGGCTGGTCAAAAAACCTGTTTGCACTAAAATGAAAAGAAAGTGATCAGAAATGGTTTTTAATCGTGTTTTTTACCGTTGTACATAAAAATTTACATAGGGCTTTAGTACCCAATTGTTATAAGTCTCGTTTTTTACCAAAATTATTTTAAATTGATTCCAACCTTGTTCTTGCATGATCTTGTTGCTCGATTGGAACCCCGTTTTGACAGTTCGGTTGGAACCCTGAGAGTGACATTTCGCCTCTCCATATAGGCTCTCTAGTCGCGACGCCCATGTAACCAAGCAAGCAAGATGGGTTTGCCGTCCTCACCTTGCTAAGGAAAGGCTATAAAATCACTCGAGAAATGAACTTTTCAATTAGACCTCCTAGACCTAACGTCATTTATACATATCGACTCAAAATCACCAGCTAAGCAAATGCCTGTGTGTTTGGCTGTATGTAGACATGTGTACTAAATCAATGTCACTGGAATATCTCGTCACTGACTGAGCCGATTTTGACCGTATTGGCCTCATTCGATTCATCTTGGCGTCCCATAAGTCCCTTTTGAAATTTATAAGATTTAGTAAAGCACATCAAAAGTTATGCTTACAAAACTGCTGCATATAAATTTCACAGTTTGCAAAAAAGGGCGGTTTTTGCATGGAAACCTGCCACATGATATATTTTTAGAAAGGTTCGGAAATAACCTTCCTTGTGGATTAAGAATTTTCAAAATATGAATTACCTATCTAAAATTACAAGCAGTTTAAAAAATGCTCTGAATTTACATAACCTCAATCTATTTTCCCACGGCGGTGTATGTACAATCTTGACAAAAAGTCTGCAGGCAGTCTGTTTTTACTCATTACATATTTTTATTATGGCCTCTTTGGTGCTGCGATCACATTAGAGACTATCCATAAACCATGTGGACACTTTAGGGGGTTGGAATTACTCTATAATGAGACCAACCACCTTAACCAAAAAATAGAAGATCTAGTAAAATTTTCTGAGAAAAATGATTCTTATTGGAGTATACCGTGGAGAATTTCCCTTATCCTCTTAAAAAACTAGAGCGTCAATAATTCCCGTTTTCCAAAAAAAAAAAAAAAAAAAAAATCAAATTATGCGCTCTACAGCGTTGCCTTGGCGTTCTCGATTGCGAGATTCCTACTCGAAACTAGGTGTCCGAAGGTTTTATTGTTGAGGCAATTGCAAACCTCTTTTTACACCTGAGCTTTCCATCCACCCCGGGATGCGAACTGACGACCTTTGGATTGTTAGTCCAACTGCCTACCAGTGACTCCACCGAGAGAGGACCCAGGGAGAAGCCTCCTACACCTGGACTGAGCTAACGACCTAATCTTTAGGTTAGTCCGAAGGCGTGATCAGACAAATCTCGTATCGAAAAATGCCACCGGGACCGTCTGGGATCGAACCCAGGCCGACTGGGTGAGAGGCAATCACGATTACCCCTACACCACAGTCCCGGTCCCGTTTTCCAAAACCCCTAATTTTATTCCCTGGTTTACGATGGAGATTGTAAGCGGCTAGATATGGATGGTTCGATGGTTTTCTCTCAATTATGAAATTGACTACGTCATTTGATTCTACGTCCAATTTTTTTTTATTAATTGAGTCCTGGATCTATGGTTTGTGGTGCAAGGAAAATATATTCCACTGATTTCTTGAAAAGCAAGACTAACAATAATGAAACGGGGGGAAATTAAAAAAGAAAAATCAGAAAATATCAATTGAAAACTGTGTTAAACTGTGAATCGTTTACGATGCTTTTCTTTCTATTCAAAACAAAATTGCCTTTATTTTCAAATCATTTATTGACTAGATAACTTAAAACTATAAGAAAAATGTATGTACACAAAACAATCCCGTTCTTAAGCTAGGTAAATTAAGCTACAACCAAACCTTCACTTCCTCGAAAGGAGTCGGAAAATGAGAGCGTGAGAAATACTGTTTCATCTATCTGCGCTGCCGCAAAAATGCTATATTTTAAGAATTGTGTTCTGATTGGTACGATTGTTGTTTGCTGGCGAACCAGCTTAAGTCGGTTCGAGTGATGAAGTAACAATACAACATTGGGGAGACACTTTGGAAGTCAGCTATAGAGTGGTAACTACTTTACTAGATAATCAAATGGTTTATGTTTTATAATGCATTGTCTGAATATATATATATAATTATATATTTTTATAAAAAGAGTATAACGTGTTTTGGGCTAACTGATAATTTCGCTTATAATCTAGCACTAATTGAGGATCGAATGAGAGGGGGCGGGGCATGGGTCTACAAGCTCATGGCTCTGGCCAGCCGCACCCGGAAGTCACGGTAGAGCATTTTGCCGCCGACCGGAACCCGGCTGAGATACATGTCCAGACTCATCAGGCAGAGTGCCTTGCCGTTCATCGGGAACTTCTGGGCCAGCTCAGGGCTGATGTCTAGGCCTTCGGATTGGGCCAGGTTGATCAGCCAGGTCCACACGTTGGCGCGGGTCCAGTCGCGGGGGTCGATGGGCAGTCCGTCGGCACCGTAGTGGATCTTCTTGCTGGAGGGAACCGCCGTTGGTGGGGTGACCATCGTGGTGGGCACCGCCTGATGATGACTCTGACTGTGGTGGTGATGGTGATGGAGGCCGTGGGCGTGCGCCCACCGGCGGTCACTTTCGTTGGCCAGCACACTGACCGCGGACAGATCCAGCGGCGGGACGCGCCATTTGGTTGCGCTTTCTACCTGCATCGTGGTTTTAATTTTGGCCGGAATCTGGAAGGGAAAAAAGAGAAAGAGAAAAAACTCGTTATTAAATTGCTTCAATTTTTCATCGGCTCGGAAATGAAAAGCACTATTCAACGCGCAGAACGCAATTTTCCGCCGGGCCGTGGCCGTTAGGAATGTGGTGCGGTGGCAGCCGGAGGCCAAATTATAACATCCGATCGCGGTGGGATTTCCGGTGCACCGCGGCGCGCTCGTTGAAATGATCCACATTTTGCGCAATCGGAACCGGCGACCTTGTAACTGCAAGTTTTTCCGTTATTTGTTTGAATGTGAAGCATTTTCCCCGGATGTTGGGGTAAAACGGGCAGAATGTAACCTATTTTGATTTTTTTTGCTCAAACTTTATTTTTCATGTTTTTGAGTAATGACTTGAAATTGATCATAATACGATCCTAAAAATTGCGATTTTTGTTCATTTTACCACCAAATTAGCACTGCTCTTGCCGCTAAGCTGGGTGGCTTAGTGTGACCGGATGAGAGTATAGGCCACAAACTGCTGGTGGAATAATAGCGGTGAACGAGAACGTTATGTCAACGGCGCGAGCTCTTTTATCACGATGGGCGCCGAACGCCACGTGGTTTTCCGGACGGAGAGATGTTGGCTTTGCAGAAAATTGCGGATTTCCTTCTTTTTTTTATCGCTTTGTCTGGCTGAGAGGTCAATGAAGTTGCTATATTTGGCTGATTGAAAAAGTCAAATTTGTTAAATTCAATTTCCTGAACAAGAAACATATTATTTAATACTTGGAAATAGAGTTCAATGCAATTTTGAGATTGGCATATTGTGAACAATCTACGACGTGATCGTGTTATATTGTAGAATGTTGAATTTGGACGTTTTGATGTTTGACCTTGAGTAAACAAAAACTAGAGAACGCAATGTAAACAATAACAAACATGCCTTGTTAGGCTGATCGTTCTATACATTTTCCTGAAATTTGGTTGAATTCGGTTGCCGGAGTTCCGAGTTGTAACCAAAAAAAAAGTAAACAGCAGGCGTGCATGCAAGAGTGACAAAACAGCATCTGACTAAAATTCCCTTTGTCCAGCTGTCACAATTGCAGCGTCTACTTTGCATTTTTTTGTTTTCTTATTGAATATGTCAGGATTGAAATCAAATTTGAGGATCAAAAATGTCAAAATGACATTGAAAGCTACACAAATTATCAACTTAATTTTGCCCAAAATGCACGTGCGGCAAGATAGCACACATTCAATTTATGCAACTCGTCAATGACCGTTACCATCATTTCTTTTTCCAAAAACCGCGTGAGTTCAATCCGACCCACAACAAACCCACATGAATGGACTTTTATCCATTCATTGAGCGAGTATTTTCCTGTTCTTACAATGTGTCATGAAATGAGATGAAAATAAAAACAGTCGCTCACGCACAGTGGGAATTCAACAATTAGATTCCATCTGGCGGTGGTTCCACAAAACCGTCATACGCGGTGTGGGAACAATACTGCCATCACGTCATCCGAAGCCACATAAACTGGATCATCGCCGCCGCCGTCATTCCCGGCGTGCTCTTGCTGTGTTGTGTGGGAAATTATCGCATCGAAACACACAAACCTCCGGGAAGACCGAGTCTCTCTCTCTCTAAAGGATTTCCGTTTTGTTTTTGTATTTTTCGTTCGTGTTTTTGTTCGATCATTTCCCCCTTCACAAACTGCCAAACTGAACGAACGCGCACGTGACGGCGTAGTAGGCCGGGATGCGCGCCCGCCTTCTGCGATGGGTCTGAAGAGTTGCCGGAAAACGTGTTTTTTTCCCGCGCGCCAACCGCCATGGCGCCCCAGAGATGAAAATTCTCGCAAAGTGCACACGCTATTTTCGGTTCTTCCCGAAATGTTTTGCCGATGTCGCGCGGATAAATAGTAGCGTGTTTGTTGTTGGCTCCATTTGGCGCAGACAGGAAATTACATCTCTAGGCAGCTTGTTTTTTAGTGCTGATGAACAACCCGGTGAGTGCGGCAATGAATGATTGGATTCAAAAACTTGGCGGATGTGACGATCTCACCAAAGTCTTTGAAGTTTGAACGCGCTCAAACGCATACATCCTGTCTGTCACGAAACGAATCGAAGCAGGCTGCCTCCAAATTTGGTCAAAACGATTATCCGGTAGCGAACCAAAAAAAAACGCAGAGGACGCCGACATTAATAGCCTCGAAACCACCAAATTGAATAAAAAATATGATGAAATTAACCCAATACCGTCCTAAATGTAACCACCTAAATCCGCGCGGGAGCGGAGGAGGGGAGCACTACAAGGAAATGAATGAAAACATACTTTGAGTTGTATGGTTGAAAAGGGAAAAAAACTCCAAAGAATCGGGAGAAGAAAGAACATCCAAAAGATACAACCGAAGAGGAGCAGAAAAATAGGTACGGAAGCGACGCTTTTTAATAGGATAATTATATAACGATCGACCTGTTTAGAATCGACCGCGGAGAGGAAACCCCATGGTCGCAACATTGAAAAGAAGCACACTAGTGGAAGTTGATCGTAGTAGGCCAATTTGTGGCGAAGACGTTTGATCGACGGATCTTCTTCCAACGGGCGATCGCGCAACGCAGGAGCGGAAATCGCTGTCGCAGTGTACAGGTCTGGCGCTCGCCTACTTGGAACGGATCGATGCAGACTTTATGAATGAGTTTAAATGTTTGGCGTAGATTTGACATCACTGTTTAGGTCTTGCATAATCAACATTTTGCCAGCAGCATAGATGTCAAGTCACTCACACTTCAACCAGGCAAATCTACCCGCCCCGTTGCACGTCTCCGCTCTACTGTCCGCCCAACCAACCGCATTGGTGTCGACCGTCCAAGACGCTCTCTGCGGGAGGAAGAAGCGCGACGGGCGGAAACGCCGAATGCTCATTCATTCCGCGGCGGCCAACCGTGGAGAATCCCACCGGAATAATTGTTTGTAATGAAACCCCCTCCTGCTACGAAGTCTTGTTGTACATGTACGGGGAATTACGACTCCGGCACAATAGATCCCGTCTGCGGGCAAAAGGAACAAGAAGGAACGGACGACAATGCCAGCTCAATGCGGTCAAAGGAAGTGGGAAAGACGCTGGCAGTAATACAGTAGTTAATAAGGAAATCCAGCTTGGTTTTGTGTGTATTTATTTTCTAATTTATAAGCGTTTTAATTATCTTCCTGGAAGTCCCCCTTGGACAAGAATGTCGGCGTGCCGGATGCATTGCGCCGGGACCATACTTCGAGAATTAGATCGTAACTCCTAGCAGGAGGAAGTGCGTCCAACACAACAGTGGCTTACTACGATCTCCGGATGTCACAGCCTGCTGGTTGTTTCTTGAACTCGTTCCTTCCCAGCTACGCCGGATTCGATTAGGTCGAAAGGCGGAAATCTATTAAAATACCGGCCATAAATCAAATGCAGCAGCCAGGCCCTATTAAAGGTGATCATCATCTGTCTGGGTCTGGCTGCCTGACGACGAGACAGTAGACAGATAAAATCGGATGCAGTCGACGATGACGACGACGCGCTACTGGCGATGCTCTGCGCAAGATCAATTCTCGAGCGCGCGCGCACACACACACCCAAGATCATCAGAACGGAACCGATCTTCTTCGGTGCGAAGCGAAGATGCGAAAGATGTTATTAATATCACACGATGCTTATTATCGGTCGGTGTGTTTTGTTTATGCGTTCAATCCACCGCACACACACTCGCCGTCATATTCAAATTAGATTTCCTGTTTCCCTAATTGCTTAATTTTATTAGCCCAACATCTCCACTGCCACGCCGAGATTGCTCGCGACGCGATCTTTACAAGTTCTGCCGAGCTTCCGTTCTCCGCGCGCGTGATCCCAAGAGAGCCACTTTGGGCTTCCGGCTCGCAACGATGGGATGGGACAATTGTCGGACATAGACCAGACTGCGCGAGTGGGCGGCTGAGATTACTCCGAATTAAGGGAATGGAGAGTGGAACGTCCGAGATTTCACGATCGCTTGACTTTGTAGAGCGGGTGGAAAAATCAAATCAAAGCAGTCCAGTGCAAGCTGCCCATGCAGCAAAAGGAGCTTAAACTCAGAAATGGATACACTTTCTCGTGAGCGTGTATTGATTGCGGGTAGATATATTTAGCTATCTTTACTTGGAAGACGCGTTACGTTGCAAAATCGTGACCTGAAAAATTACGAAAATATCAGAATGATACTGACGACATAAGCGAAGCGACAATGATAAGAGCCTTGGTGGTCTTATCTGTTTGTATTACTCATGTTGCAATGAACCTTTCCCGGTTCAACGCTGGCGGTGTCTATTTTTAGGAGGAGGAATGAATCACGTGGCATTAGCACTTCCTGAATTTGTGTGCAGTGTTTGTGTTTTGCCTTTAAAATTTTCGGATTAGTTTTCAAAAAGACGTAAGAGCCAATAGTATACAAAGCCTTTTTGCATCGATATTCAACCTACTTACGAAAACCCAATTTCAAATATGCTCAAGATTGTTCATCTACACGTCTTTCAAGTGCCCCAAACTAAAAATAAATCAAATTTTGAAACAATTTGGATAAAAATGAATATTAGTGTCGAAGGTAACAGTGGCTCTTACGGCTTTTTGAAAACTCACTCGAGTTTTGTTCCTTTCTTAGAAGTTCAATTCAAACGATTTCTCGTCCATCAAAACAAACCGCTTTGACGAAAACTTTCGCTTGCCGCCGATTAATCGCCGGCTTTGAAATTGATTTTCCACAGTTTCCAGCTGAAAATGATCCAATTTCCTCGTGACGCCACCGATCGGTGACTGCGCCGCCAAAGTGCGCGCTCATTCAAGAAAACGGTGAAATTAGAAATCGATTTCCCCCACCGGGCTTCTTTCCGGGCGGATCTGGCGTGACGATTTTGGGCGGTTTCCGTGGCCGATGGCGGGAAAAGATTACAGAAAAGGTGTTGACTTGACGGATTTCAGATAAAGGAAATTGAGGTGACTATTGATTGCTGTTATTAAGGATGATCTTCAAAAATGAAACTGTTGTCAACCTCTACACCCCAATCAAACACGGTCTGACAGTCAACGTGGCATCAACGATTTTTTTTGGCATGCCCAACTACTCCAAGTACACCCAACCCACAATAACAGTAGGCCGCGCAAGCTTCCGAATCGGTGCTTCAAACAACATCCGCCAAAAAAGAGTGGCAGCAAGCACTGAAAAACGATCATCAACCAAAAAAAAAAAACTCTCTTCCAAAGGTTTTGGCGCGTCGCGCGACGTTCGGTGGCAGTTTGGCTTGCTTGGATGACGACTACCGACGGAGGCGGTGTGGGAAACCCGCACATTGTAAACCCAGCGGAAACGCGAGGTAGTGGTGGCGGCGGATGATGCGTTGTGGAAATGAGTCAACAAACAAACCATTCAGAAGAGAGATGTGGGGAAGTGAAAAAATAATATGTACACAACAGAAGAAAAAAAAATACAACCGCCGCCGGAGAGCATTATTTGTATCGGAGAATAACCACCGAAATCCGCGCGCGCGGCTTTTAAACCCGCCGTAAGTAAGGTTGTTTCGGAAATTAATAATAGATTTCCGGCTCATCAAAAGTATGTTTTTGGAGTCACGGCGCGAATTGGCCGCGAATGACTGGAGGGTTTGGCTTTGGTTTATTGCCTCGGGACGAGCTGGGGGAGGAGGTTATTTTTTTGCGAACGAAATCTGATTTTTAGGTATGGCATTAGTTAAAACATTGAAAATAAAACATTTAATTTTGAAAAACAACTCACTAAATAATTGATTTATTTTGGCAAATCATTACCGTCCTATAGGTGGATTCGGATAGTTAGTTTAACAGAATTTTACTCAATCATTGAATTTCTAGGTTGGTTTAGATTATAATAGTTATAGAACTATGCAAATTTGTAGCATATAAGAAGTTTTGAAACTCCTGTCAGGGTGGCCACTTAAATCCCATATTAAAATTTTATACTTATTCCCGACTTTCCCAGAACCACAAATAATACGCATTTCTTACCTAAAGAATGATAGCAAATAGCAAAAAAAAAACAATATAAACCATAGAAAAAAAAATTAAAATTAATTTAAAAAACGTTACTTAATCCACCTTAAGGTGGTAAGTGCCTTCCTCACATTTATATAGTGAATACTTTCAGTCAGAACTGCATCATCTTACAATCTTTCATCTGATCTTTAATCTTTTGGATGCATTGGTAAGGTCTTTTCATAAATCATCTAAATTGTGGGTCGGATGACAGATCCGGACAACGTTTTCATCAAAATATTTGAGATCCAGCTTCTAAAAGTGAATAAATAACTTTTAATTGCTTGTAACTTTTGATATGATTGTCAAGGTTTTGGACTTTTTGAAAGGTCTTTTAAATACCATTCTGAAAATATATAACATAACGGAGTTTCTTACAAAAAACACCCTTTCAAAAATCTTCCGCACTTTTTAATACTAAGCATGTCTTTTGAAATACTTTATATAAATTCATAATATTCAATATGGTCTTATGGAAACCCAAGGTGGATCGAATGAGACGGTTGAAATCCACATCGAAACACACACACAGTCATTTGTTCAGTTTTTGATTCTGAGTTGTTGAGTTCTGAGATGATATTTATAGGTGAGTCTAGGATGTCAAATTAAGAAGTTCATTTTTGAGTGATTTTAAGCCTTTCCTCAGTAAGGTAAGGAAGGCAAAAAATCAAATTGTTGAAGATTACAGTGACAATATAAACTAATAACAATAACCTCTCATAATTTTGATTCTTAAGGAAACTGAACCAGTGTTCAATAACCAAAAGTTTTAAATTACTTAAAATTTCATTTGAAAATAATCAAATATAGTCCAGACTCGATTATCCGAAGGCCTCGGAAAAGTACTTCGGAACTTCGGTTAATCGTTGTCTTAATTTGATTACTATGCTTAAGTGGGTCTCGTGGCGCAGGGGTAGCGGCTTCGGCTGCCGATCCCGATGATGCTATGAGACGCGGGTTCGATTCCAGCCTTATCCACTGAGCTTCTATCGGATGGTGAAGTAAAACGTCGGTTCCGGTTTCTCCTGTCTCGTCAGAGGCGCTGGAACAGAAATCCCACGTTAGAGGAAGGCCATGCCCCGGGGGGCGTAGTGCCAATAGTTTCGTTTTTTTGCTTAAGTAGCTACTCTAAAGTGGTTTAGAATGTTAAAATTCAAGATGGCGGCCAAATTTTTTAAGGCAATTAACTACACAAATTTAACTAAAATGGAGTCGCAGAATTCGAATTTGATGTTAAAAGCAAGAAAATAAAATCTTTTTTGTTCATGATTCGATTATCCAAAGTCCTATACAAACCTTCGTATAATCTAACTTCGGAGAATCGAGTCTAGACTGTATAAACATTCCAATATCTTTGTTTAAAATGTAAATTGCAAAAGGGTAAGGATTAATAGTTTTGTTTAGTCTGGTGCAATCAGCTGAAATCAATTAAAAATGCATTCCCCAGCATTTAAAATCATGTTTAGTATGTATGGGATTGTTAAATATTCTTTAGATTTTTGTAAATTTTTGATGTACAGTACCGCAAAAAAATCTCTTTTTTTATTTTCGTCAAATATTAAATTTTTTAAAAAGTAATGTTTGCAAAACAACTGGGCAGGTGTAAAATGCATTTTAAAACATTTTTTTTCATTCAAGTGTTGAGGTTAAGGCTTCTATTTAATTTTTAAATATATTTTTTTTTATTCAATAGTACCACAAAACGATAATGGTTGGTTGTTCATAAATGCTTAAAAAACTTCAAGAAATCATAAAAAAACGCATTGACTCAAAATTTGACGAAAAAAAAAAAGAAAATGTATGCAATGTTTTATTTCTATTTTGTCACGACTTCACAATCATTTTTGTTTGTTTGTTTTAAACAAGTATCAAAATGTTTTACCTGTAAGTTACGAGTTAGTGATTCATTCAATGTCAAAACCCAAACTGATTACAATCATTACCGCTACCATTTACGTGCGTGCTAGACCATAACCCAGCCCATTGTCACCATTACCAAATCGATGTCATTTGTAACAAATTTTTCGGCAATGGGCCGTCTCCGTCTTCCGGGGTTGCACGTCCGGCCTCGGTTTCCTTCGTAGCAAAGAAGCGACAGCGGACGGAAAGAAAACATCAAAATCAATGACTTAGCCGACCGGCTTAAGCCACTAATACTGGCTGCACTCTCTGCTAGGCTGGCTGGCGAGGAAGCCGTCATCCGACATATGGCGCGTTCCGCTCGTTTTCCCCCTCTCATTTTGAACTCTCTGTTGTCGTTTTTTTCTTCTGTTTTTCCTCCCCATTTTTCGGATGTGAAATTTTAGGTTTTTTTTTCTAGTCGAACGAGGTAGCGTGTGGAGAAAATTTGTTTCTCACAGCAGATTTTCTACAAATGCTGGGAAAATCGTCCCCCACCCCGTTGGGGGTCGTCGTCTCTTTCGTGAGTAACTCGCGCGTTTGATGGAAAAACGAAGATCACGTCGACTAGGTTGATGATGATGGTGATGACGCCGGAATGACGTACGGGAAGTGCTAATTGAGGCAATCTTGTGTGTAGTTGGGGCTCTTGGTGCACGCATCATGGCGGTGGTCACCACCACAGTGAGAACCATTCCGGTTGTTTCCGGGGGGTCACTTCCGATTGGACAGAGGCCGTGTGGCGATGGAAAGTGGATTTATTTGGTTTTAATTGCGAGGTGTGCTTTTTCGGGAAGATTTTCTATAGTTGATGGTATTATTTTCTAACAGAAAAAAGAAATTATTCATTGGTTTTTTTTAAACAGCCGATAATGCTCACTTTTGATTTTTAGAAAATTTACCAATATCTAAAAAATCAATTCTAGAAGTCATGTTGCACCAACAGTTCTTCTTTTTAAAGAAACGCAGATGCTATCACACAAAAATGCTTCGCTGCGAAATCGTTAATGAATTATCAACTTTATTGCAAGACGTGTAAAACTCTGACAAAACAATAACTCCATCTCGCAAGCAGCCAGGGCCTATTTCATAGCAGCCAAAGCTGAAGCTTTATGGACCATAACGTGAAACGCCGAGCAAAACGAATCCAGGGCACCGTTAGGCGCCCCAACTTCAATTACTGTGCTGGGCCACGTTCACAGAGTGTGAGAGAGCGAGAGAGACGTTTGCAAAGTACCTCGACAAGGGGTGAATGAATTAATAACCCATCTCCATTACCATCAATCAGCACAAGGTGGTTTCAAGTAGAGGCACAAATATTGCTGCGTTTTGGAGTGAAGAATCTGCGAACGGAACCTCGGAACAGATCGCTCACAATCGTGGAATGAAGGAATCCGCATCTAATTCAATTCAATTATTTGGGGGAATCCAATTTAGGCTCGGACCCATCTCATCTGCGAATATGGGCCCCGTTGGCAAATTAGGCCCCCAACTCCCTTCCCTCCCAGAGTGGTATCCATTTCTCCAACATTCCGTAGAGATCGCATCGTGATCGCTTTCTCCCAGATGTTCTCGAGCAATCTGCTGGCGAAAGAGAGTGGGTAATACCGAGGTGGTGCAACAATTAACGCATCGCCCCAATATGGTGAGAGAATTTTCCCAACCGGAATGAGATTTCCCGTCGCCCACCGGATTGTGGAAAAAAAGCGCAGGGAAGAAAAATTGAATTCTCCACGCGCAGCATCAACGTGCTGTAAATTTTTAATAATTCCATCCGCTTTCCCAGAGCGCAGCGGCGGCGAGCTCCGAAGAAATGGTTCAAATGAAACCGGCGTCGTGGTACTGTTATGGGAGCCGCCGGACTCCCATTTCCCGCCGGTCTGGAGCGCATATGCGATTAGATCCCACTCACAGCTGATGGTGATGAAGATGATGATGGGGCAGATGATTAACTGGAAGTGGATTAGCGAAAAAAGAAAATCTCCTCGTCGGAAAGGGAAACAAACGCTTCCACCACTGCACGCACCTCCCATCCAGAGGTAAAACAATGGACCATTGTTACGGTTGGTCACTTCGGGAAGAGCAGGTGAGATTTGGTGAAGAAGTACGCGGGGAGAAAATAATAGACAACGTAGTTCAACGTGATAGAGAAGGGAACAGAAGCCTCAAAAAGCCCAGCACAATGGTGGGAAATTCTCTCGGCGAATGCGAATGACCCGTTCCGTTGGTCACTGGAGCATGACCACGGGTGGCCGTCGACCTGTAACAGTCTTCACGGAGGATCATGCCTGATGAACTATTTTTAATTTGATTAAATCGTGCCTATTTAAGTAAACTTTTTTTCATTTCTATTTTAGTATAAAGATACTTGACCGTATTTTGATATTAATAAGTCACATAAACTCTTTCCTCTAAAACTATATTGAGCAATTCTCTACCAAAATCGGGAAGTGGATTTTATTTGTATTTGTTTTATTTGGCTCAAACTTTCCTATGACCAAATAAGCTTTTTTGTGTCATTGGTTCACCCATACAAGTCTCCATACAATTTTGGCTGCTGTCCATACAAAAATGGTATGTAAATATTCAAACAGCTTCAACTTTTGAGTGAATTTTCTGATCATATTGGTGTCTTCGGCAAAGTTGTAGGTATTGTTGAGGACTTTTGAGAAAAAAATAGGGACACGGAAAGAAAATTTCAGATTTTTTAATCAACTTTTTTTTCACTAAAACTCAATTTCTCAAAATACGTATTTTTGATTTTCGAGATTTTTTTTATATGTTTTAGGGGACAAAAATCCGCAACTTTTGAGCCATAGAGAAACATGGTCAAAAAATCTGCCGCCGAGTTATGAATTTTTGAAAAAATAGAATTTTTTGGAAAAAACGAAGTTTTATGCAAAAACTAGTTTGACATTATTTGTCTAACATTGAATTTTATGCACATTTAAGATGCTTGTTTTGATTTTTTTTTCAAAATATTTTTTTCGAAAAGATCGGAAAATTTTGCGAATGTTTCATGTATTAACATTGGAAATCGGACCATTAGTTGCTGAGATATCGTCATCAGAAAATGGTGGGTTGTTTTGGTGAGATTTAGAAAACTTCAATTTTCATGTTTCGTTTACCGTAAAACGGGGTGACTTTGATAACCGGGGTGACTTTGATAGCTTTGCAATTTTTCCGCAAAATGAAGAGTACAATTAAAATACTTAAGGAATGGTTTAGAAACATACTGAACGTGGTAGAGAAGTGTTCAAAGTACCTCAAGAAGAACTTTTCATAAAATTTTGACAAGTTTAAAAAGTTAGTTAACTATAGTTAAGAAAATGTTGATGAAAGTCCTTATTTTAAACTTCTCAAAGTGTCATGATTTTCTCAATGAACATGATTTTCAAACGGAAAACGGAATGCATTTTTGGATTCTTTGGAGAATTTTCCACTAGAAGAAACATAAAAAGTTTGAAATTAATAAATAATATGTGTTTTTGAAATACAATTAAAAAAAATCTCCAAATTTATCGGCAATTTCAGTTGAACAAATTTCATGTAAAATGTGAAAACTTGTGATTCGGGCTTTGAATTTAGTATAAAATGCAATATAAATTGATAATTTTATAAACAAAACTAGTTTTAACAAATTTCAGGCAAAATTCCGACTTTTTAACAATTTTACCTAAATTTTATATGTATTTTGCTAAAAAGCTTATACACTTAGTTAACTAAATATAAACATTGATTTTTTTCTTAAAAACTATATCAGCTACTTTGTGATGGTAAATTTAGCGTACAAATAAAGTTTGAACATCTTAAATATGATTTTAACAAGAAAAACTATGACTATCAAAGTCACCCCGGAATTAAAACTAATAATTTTTAACGTAACTTTTTTTCTAAACATTATTGAAAAAACTTTTTTTTCCGAAACAGTGCATGGACATTGTGTAGTCTACCCCAGTACATGTTTTAAAAATAATAATCTTGAGAAAAACCTTACCTGTTGGAAAATATTCTAAAAACAAATTGAAATCCTATCAAAGTCACCCCGGTTTACGGTACTTAAAGCCGCTCTATCTCAGCAACCCAAGGTCCAATGTTCAATGTCTGTTAGACAATTTTATAGCCAATTTTCAAACTGACAACAGTCGACATTAGCACGGTTGTCAAATGAGAGCCCACAACAAAAGCACTAACTGTCAAATGGTAGCCCATAACAAATCATTGTTTGGGTTTTTGATTTTCAAATTTCCCGCAATTTAAACGATAAATGTCTGAAAAAACACGTGAATTGTGTTGCTGATGGTAAATTCTATCATATCCTTGGAGATTCCATCCCAATATTGGCTGAAAATTCTTATCGAAAAAGTGATTTTTCTGTTTACTTTTTTTTTCTTTGGACCCGTACACTAAGAATCGGCATTACACATTTTTCAGTTTGGTTTTACACATTTGCATGGTACTTAGTGTTTGTTATCTGAACTTCCAAGATGGTGGCTTCTTCGCTACCCCCTGGAAAAAACTTAGCCTGATCGTTAAAATATTGCAAGAAAGTGCATTATTTATATATAGCAATTCCATTTGAAAAGGGCCTAAACCGAAAAAAACCTTCTCCGGTCGAGCTTAACATTTAGCTTGCTAGGGTGGTCCCAAAATGGCAATTTTCGTCAATTTTTGCAAGAAACACATTAAAAAAACGATTTTAGCTGTCTTGGACCCAAATGAAAGGTGATTAATGTGCCTTTGAAGAGAAAATAACGTGAATTCCGAAAAAAAACCAGCCAAACATTTGAAAAAGTTGCGCGTAAAATTTCAGTTTATTTGTGCTATTTTAAAACTGCAAGATGTAAAATAAGTTGATTTGTTGAAGACATGTTTTTTATGTTTCTCCTAAATAGTTTAATTACTTTTAAACCAAATAAGACTAGTATTTACCAAAGATTTTATCGTTCAACTGCAATGCAAAAAGGTAAATATTTGCATTCAATTTTTTTTTCAAAAGGCAATTTTGCCATTGACTCATTCTAACTGCCCGTTTCAGTTCATGTCGATTTACAAATTATTACAATATTTAACACGTTTGTTTAAGATTCATTCAAAAAAGCTTAACAGAGCTTGGCAGAAGCAGCCAAGAGGAAAGGTAGTTGAACTACTTTGCCGTGCTTGACTACAGAACGTGAACGAGCAAGTGCATTCGGATGGAACGGGCATTAGAACATTGACTTGCTGGAAAATCTCCACGGTATTAGCTTAGGCTAAGTTAGCTCTGGTTTGCCTTCAAAGCATCATCCAACAACCTGACGAAAACCGTACTGTCATCGTCTGCCCACTATATTGTTGTCGTCAAGACGCGACCACCGGTAGTCACACTTCCTGTGCTCAGGTAATTATCTATCGCAGCAGTGCTTCTCCTTCTCCCACCGCAACGCAAGTCGTCGTGTGTCGTGTTCAGTTCACCCGTGATGCCCTTCGACGTGCTCTTTATCAGTTTGTCTTTTGCGTAAGTTCCAAGCGCGCGCCGATAAGGCACCTGCCTGCGAGTTGTGGAATTACACGTCGTTCAGTACGTACAGGCATACAATGTGTACGAGCGGGAAAAACCTTTGGCCGTTTTCTCGATGGTGCACTTCCTGTCGGTCGGTCGGCCGGCAGACGTTCAGTTAGGTCAGTGCGGGCCACTTCCCGGCAGCTGATCGTTAACCCAAACTGCACACCTCCCCAGCCTGGTAATTAACCATCCATTCTGCGCTACCGTTGCTGGCTACTTTTGCGGGTTGACCTAGATTTCGCATTTCATGATCTCTTTCGAAAGCCAGTTTCGACGGCCCAATTCTGGTCTCCACGCCACGAAAGTCAACGAGAAGAGAGCGAGAGATTGAAAACTGTCGCAAGAAGCGGTTGACACCGTTCTGCTCGATTCGATCCGTCGTCGAAGTCGTCGCAGTCGTGGCGATCATTACCATAATCAATAAGACTCTGCTCATAATTTGAGTTTGTGCGAGCTGCCAACATGAATTGACTAACCTCAAAACTGGTTTCAATTGCAGGCGCTGCACAGTGGGCAAAAACGGGTGAAAAAACGGATCTTTTGATGCCGTCAGTTTCTGCCTGTCAAAAGTATCATTTTTAATGTAAAAAATTACGAGGAATCGATTGGGGGTACTCTCATTAGCGGCAAATGACGGGAAGTGGTCCATTTTACCCCATTTTGCCTTTTTTAGGGTGTTTTTCTCGAATATCTTCAACTGCCGTAGTTTGCCGCACTTCTAAAGTATCTTATTTTATGTAAAACATCACGAGAAATCGATTGGTGATACTCTCCATAGCGGCAAATGACGGCAAGGGCCCATTTTGCCCCATTTACCCCTTATTTATATGTTTTTCATTAATATCTTGAATTACTGTAATTTCCTGTAGTTTTAAAGTATGTTATTTTATGTAGAAAATCACGAGGAATCGATTTGTGACATTTTTATTGGTGGCAAATGTCAGCATGGGCCCATTTTGCCCCAGTTACCCCATTTTATGTGTTTTTCGCGAATATCTTTAATTGCCATTGTTTTTACATTTTGAAAGTATACTATTTTATGTTAAAAATCACGAGAAATCGATTGGTGACACTCCCATTGGTGGCAACTGTCAGCAAGGGCCCATTTCGCCCCATTTAACCCCTTTCTAATGTGTTTTTTCGAAAATACCTTGAAATTACATTATTTCTTACAGTTTCAACGTATATTATTTTATGTAGAAAATCACGAGGAATCGATTGGCGGCGTTCTCATAAGCGGCAAACGACGGCAAAGGCTCGTTTTACCCCATTTACCCCATTTTATCTATTTTCTTTAATATCTTGAATTGCCATGGTTTTCCAACTTTAAATAAATATTATTTTATGCAGAAAATCACGAGGAATCGATTTAGAACACTCTAAATTGCGGCAAATGGCGACAAGGGCCAATTTTACCCCAATTACTCCCTCTTGAGATGTTTTTTGTGAATATCTTGAACGTACTGTGCATACTACAGTAACATTCTTGTAAACTGTATTGGAAATCACGACACGTTTAATATATTGACTAAAAACACATGAAATGGGAAAATAGGCCCTTGTCGCCATTTGCCGCTAATTAGAGTGATCTCAATCGATTCCTCGTGATTTTCTGCATAAAAAACATTAATTTAAAGTTTGGAAAACCACGGCAATTCAAGATATTAAAGAAAATACATAAAATGGGGTAAATGGGGCAAAACGAGCCTTTGCCGTCGTTTTCGTTTATGAGAACACCACCAATCGATTCCTCGTGATTCTACATAAAATAATATACGTTGAAACTGTAAGGAATAATGTAATTTCAAGGTATTTCGAAAAACAGAAAAAATGGGCGAAATGGGCCCGCTGCAGTTGCCACCAGTGTATATGTTTAACATAAAATAGTAAAGCTAATGATATCGCGAATATTCGCAAACCCACTGGGGCATCACCAATAAAACTGAACAAATCGATGATTTCTACATAAAATATACTTTAAAACTACAGGAAATACAGTAATTCAAGATATGAAAACAGGGTAAATGAGGCAGGCCCTGCCGTCATTGCGTGGCACCAATCGATGATGTTTTACATAAAATAAGATACTTTAGAAGTGCGGCAAACTACGGCAGTTGGATTCGAGAAACACCTAAAAGGCAAAATGGGGTAAAATGGACACTTCCCAAATCGTTGCCCATCAATCGATTCCTCGTAATTTTACATTAAAAATGATACTTTTGACAGGCAGAAACTGACGGCATCAAAAGATCCGTTTTTTCACCCGTTTTTGCCCACTGTGCGCTGGCGGCGGCGCGTTCTTTTGAAACACACCTATCAACGGGCCGCGTGTCGTGAGTTGACGACTCAACACTGCCGACTGTCGACAGCAATTGGAGTGTGAAAAACGAACGACGAGTACGAGGCTGCACCATGTGAGGTGGGGTGCGTCGTCGCTTTACTGGAGCAGAAGAACTGAGTCTGGCTAATCTTTTGTCTGAGCGCATCATCGCGTTTGTCTGAAAGGTCTTCTTTTCACCTTGGGTTGGGAATTGGTGCAATCAAACGGTGTTCACACGTTAGTCGGGCATTTACTCAATGACAAAGCAGATGAGTAGGGGAGAGTGGGGAGACTTGATCCCCTTTTTTTGTATAGCACATAACTCTGTCAATTACTCACAAAACTATAAACTTTTTGCATGAATTGAAAGCTTAAACATTCATCTATGTTTGGCTAATAAGGGTATTTCATCAGATGAACTCTTCGAATCATGCCAAGCGTTTTAAAAAAATATTTTAAACCGGCATTTTTAAAATGTTAGGGGTAACTTGATCCCCCTTTCAACATTTTGAAGAAATCTTAAGCAAAATGTTTCTTATTCATCCAAACTTTTAATTTTCTATAAGTTACAGCAATTTCACATAAAAGCTGTACGTTTGTGTTCGAAATTTAACAAGTTTAGTATGTAAAATATTTAAAAACTTAAAATATTATTTTTTAGATCAAAATTAAGCATGTTTACAAAACTGGAAATTTTTGTTTACAAAACTTTTGAAAAAAGGTTCAAACTGCAGTAAGTTATGTACAACTATACTAAAGGAAACTATGGATGAAATCCCAGCCCAATTAATTAATCTTGAGGCTGATTCCAGTGACTGTAAAAATGCAGGGATCAAGTCTCCCTAAACGCACTTTTTTAAACAATTGATTGTAAAAATAGTATGACGATAAATTTAACATCAAATGCATAAGGGTTTTGAAGTTGAGAAGTTTATCAAACAATTCATATATAAAAAATATTTTTTTGAATAATTTTTTAGTGTTTTCTATGCATATCAGAAAAGAAAAAAAGATCTCTTGGAAGTTTTTAGCAGCACGTTTTAGAAAAATGTGTGTAACTCAATCTTAACTTTTTTTTAATTTTTTTCTTTGTTTTCTACAATGAGTTTTAGTTAATTTCGCACAACTTTCTAGAAGAAAGCTAATTGTTTTACCCACATGCTGATGAGATACAGGCTTGGGATCAAGTGTCCCCGGGATTCAAGTCTCCCCACTCTCCCCTAGTGTCATTTACAGTCTGAAGTCAATGATCACTAACGGTGTTTTCTTTTTGTAATTTAAAGTGTATTATTTATTTGTAAACTGTGTCTTAAAAATATTGAATTTCAGCCTAATTTAAATTTAAATTGAATGATTATTTTTTTACATTTCAATGAAAAAATATTGTAAAATGCATAGATACAGTTGTTTTACAATCATTAGTTTTCAAAAAACCAGTCTTTTGAGTTCAAAAAAACACTTCGAAATATTTTTAAACTGTTTTAATCATGCTCAAAGCTATTATCAACGCTGAAAAATGCGATTTATTGTTTTTTTTTTAGATGATTGTACGCTTAATTTGTAACCAAACAGCTTGAAAAATATAAATCTAATGTCTGGTTTGGAAAATGAAAGCAATTATAGATTACAAAGCAAATTTAATTTTAAGTTTTTGCCCCTCAGTTGTAGTCAAGGTCAAGGGGGAGGAAAAAAACTTAATTTTAAAATTCAAGCCTTTTTTCAGAGTTATGATCGAGAAGTAATGCTTTAATCACAAAATATCAATAAATTTATGAAAGATTCGTTTCCGATTTACGGTCCCAATGATTAAAATGTTGTAAAATATAAAAACAAGCTTACTTGACTAAAAACGCATAAAATAGTAGTTTATGCAATAAGTTGCAAAAAGAAGATTTTTGCAGCACGAGTCATACATTTATCCAACGAGGTTAACCGAGTTGGGTAAATATGACAAGTACTGAAAAAGTCAATTTTTGCAACGAATTCCATACAACATTTTTTGCAATTCCGAAAAACACCCTATGAGTGGAATTATAAGTCAAATGCTCATGTATTTTGTCAATTAACCGTTTAAAACAAAATAATGTTGAAAAGTATTACTTTTCGAAACAAGTGCTGAAAAGTTCAACTTTACAGCATCCATTTCAGTGCTGAAAATTACAACTTTTCAGCATTTATTTTGAAAAGTGTTACTATTCGATTCTGTTATTTTTGGTACAGAAAAGAAGGCTTTTTCATCGATCAAAATGACAAAAAAGTAAGTAGTTTCACGACGGAATTGCAAAAAAAAAAACGTTTTTCAATATATACTTTATACCTAGCTAAAATTCAAGTTTTCATGAACCATGAATTAAAATTTTAAACTCAAAATTTTGAAATATATAATGCTTTGGTCCTAATATTTTAGCCCATTGAATTGTGTATGTACCCGTGCTAATTGTTCCACAAACATCCACCACGTACGCCCGGAAGCCTTTGATTATCGCAGTGATAAAAAGGCATAAAATCTATTCGATCGATACCCACCAACACACAGGAAACGCAAGAAACCCTTCAAGCTGGGCCGCAATGATCCCGCAAACAAAAAGAAGGAAATGAATAATTCATTACCCTAACCTGGTCGAAAAAACGAAACGGAAGGTGCATCCCTTCAAATCCTGCCCATTTGTAAATAAATATCGCCTGAAATCGTGGAACATGAATCCTTACCTTCGACTGTGTGTTTGCTCACGGACGAGGACGTTTCGTCACACGTGCGCTGCTCTGCTCTGCGCTGTTAGAGTAGGTCGTAAACCGACTGACGCGCTCTGGCTCTTTTCCGGTGGTGTGCTCCGATGTTTACGTTTCCTGGGGCAGATGTTCTTGCCTTGCTGGTTCGCTTTGCTCTGCTTCACACTTCCTTGCTCAAGAGACGAGGTTGTTCTTCTTTCGTTCTCGAATATCTCGAGAAAACAAGCTGATTATAGCTTCCGGTGTTTCGCTTAATAATTTTCACGAATAAATATGTAATTATGACGCACTCTGGTGAGCAGCAGACACCTCTTTGGGTTGGCGAATTCAGTGTCCGGCGCGATTAAATTAATTCAAAGGAATTCCTCTTTTCTTCTCGTGCACAGTCAGTCGAGTGCAATCACCTTCAGCGTTTCCTGGCTCCAAACGCGCGCGCTGAACTGCTCTGGTTCACAAATTCCGTTCTCAACCGTTGCACACTCAACAACAACGCAAAGAGCTATGAATAATTCAATTCACTGCCAATCAATTAGTTCAACTAGAGACTTAAGGCCTAAACATCTGTCGTTTGCCGATTCACTTCCAAAGTATCACTGATTATCTTCCCTCACACAGTTTCAATTTGAATCACTCACTGAAGACCTTCCATATGTCACGAAATCCAGTTTCAATATCTTTTGTAACACGAGACCAGACCGCAGCCAATTTGAGTGTGTGCCTCTCGATCTCTCCCCGTGTACGACGGCTGCTGGCTGATGATGATGCGTTGGATTTCCTTGAGTCCCTCTCCTTCTAATCTGCTGACCTTCTTTTCGTTGCCTGCGTCCAACACACGCAGCAGACACCAATCTTGCAGCTGTCCTTCACCTTAAACGGGGGCTGCTGCAGCACGCGAATTGTACAGAAAAGCTCAAAAAAAAACGATGCGCTATAGAACTGAATGAGGAGTTTGACCGGTTCGGTTGTCTCGACACGACTGAAACCTGTATTCGATTGCTGGTTGGTTTTGTTGAAGGAAGAAGAGACTCCGACTCGTTGAAGGTTCGGCGATCGTTTCGGGTTTGCTTCGGGTGCGTTCGGGTTCTGTTTGTGAGCACACATATGCTGAAACAGCTGATGATGAAAAGACAGAGATGAATTCAGGGCCTTTGTCAGCATCAAATATCTTAATAAACTAAAACAGAAAAATGACAGACAGTATTGTGATAAAAATGGAATATGACGCAGGTTTCCAAGGTAGAAATAATTAATGTTTCCGTATCAACATGAGTGATACGAACTTATCAGGACATCGAAAGATAACCTCAGGGCCCGAGGAAGACCACCAGAAATCCCGACGCGAGACACGTTATCTCAACTAGACCTTGATGTTCTCTATCCGATCTATCAGTTCCTCTTAGATTCCAAAATATCCATTTAGTTTTTCTCTAGTTAGTTTTCCTTCAGTTAGTATAACTCGCCTTCACACAAAGCCGTCAGCTGAACAGCAGCTGAACACCGAGTTGAGGCTGAGGACAAAAACAAAGGCCAGCAGTGCCAACCAAGACCCCCACACAATCCCCCTTCCCTACTAACCCCGAATAGGCCGCGGGTAATCGGCTCCCCTCCCACTAACATTTACACAGAAGATCCTTTGTAATGACTCTTAGCTTTAAGAAAAATGTAATTACAAAAGCCGACTCGGTCCTAACCAGGTCCCAGTACCGAAAAGGACATAATAAAAATAATTTTATGAAAAAAAAGTTTTAAAGAGGTATCAACCATAACCACCATGCGTCTCCATTTTTGTAATGGAGACGCACGGTTTTTTTTTGGTGAATTATCTATCCAATACTAATGATTTTTCGAATAAAAAATGCCAAACTTTGAAGGTCTGTACCGAGTTTCAGGTTGCTTCAAATTTCAATGTCATATATACCAAAAGATGCGCAAGAATCTGGCGCCAATGATGTTGAATATGAACGCTTCAGTGGCCAATATGCCTCAGCGATTTTTTGAAAAAAAAAAATCTTTTTTACGGGTTAAATCTCATTTAAACTTTAAATTCAAAGCTGTTACGTCCAATCAAGCTCATATTTTGGATTTGGGCTCAATACGCCCACCGGAACAAAACCTTGAATGCCTGCCAAAAAGTCATTTTTGTTACATGCTGATACTGCACCCAAACCAACGATTGCTGCAAAAAGCTATGGATGCTGTCGAAAGCAAATAATCTGTCGAGTTCAGAAACTGATTTCAGAACTGGCGTCCCGTTCCATCTTAAGTACAAGTGCTTCAAAAACATTACTAAAAAAACTCGGATAAAGACAACGTTAACAACGTTGAATGGGTGGAAAAACCCATTAATATTTTAAGAAAGGCACTTGAAAGACCTTTCATATGAGTCAAATAGATTGAAGATCTGACAACCCAATCAAAAGGTCAAGCATTTATGTGTTATTTAAATACTTTATGGAAACCGGATCCGTCAACCCAGATCTGTCAACCCTATTTAAAAGTATGTTTACTGAAATATAATACCGTCAGTGGGGGTGACAGGTTCTTCTGTTATATTGATAAAGATGTCTAAAAGTATGTCTAAATAAATAAAATTGTCATTAAATATCATGTGCCTCTATCAATTCAAGACTTTTATCAGCATTTATTTAAATTAAACCTGATGTAATTTCCAATCTTATAACTAACATGTCGTCTGCTGTGTGCTACCTTGTGGCATTGACCATTTTGGTCGGAAATGAGTTAATGATGACGTTTTGCTATACTTAACAGAAACTACAGGATGATTTATCTGTATATCTGGCATGGCTGCTTGTGGCATAGATCAATTTATCATCAAAATGATCGTGCACACTTGTGACACATTTTTTACTTGTTTTACCAAATTTATGTTGATACACACTTTCTAAAGGCAATGATTTTGAAAATATACTGATTAAGTCAGTTAAACTATTGACTTAAGTCTATTTTAGTTTGTATGGGAATTCTGTGCACACTTGTGACACGTAGTACAATTTTACTTTGGAATCAAACTTGTGACACGTGCTTTTCAGATTTTTGTTTACATAATTTACTGCAGCTTTTAACTGGTGTACCCAAATTAGTTGATACTTGGAGCGTTTGTAAAGCGATAGTATACAAACCAATTGCTTCAAAAAGCTTGGCTCTATCATTCATAGTTTTGAAAATATTTAACATCAAGCTTTAAAAATCGATTTTCTCGAATAGTACTAAATGGTTCCAAATGTCACAAAATAGCACACAACAGATTATTTGACTATTTTGGAGCTGAAAAAAAACAAGAAATCTCGATTAAAATCTATTCCTTGTTATCTGTCATCGAGCTTGAAAAAAGTAAAGAAATCCTCTGAACAGAAACCAAAACCCAAAAATATCCCCAAATCATCTTCTTAAGTCCTGCTAAAAACGGACCGGAATAATTAATAGTCATACATTTTTTTGTGCTCTGCACATGTCACCAGCAGCGTGGTGTTGGCTGGATTGCTATCAGCTTTCAGCATCAGCAACATGCCCAAAAAACCAATGTATGCAGTTGAGCGTGTGCCGGATATGTTTTGTTATGTTGCATCCTCTCGGGTTCTGCCGATTATGCATCCAGGATGATGTTCTTCCCTACAGCACATGATGCTTTACGCTCGTGTTCACTCTGCGGCTCTGACTTGGAAGCTGAGCGAGCATCCTTGTTTCATTCTCTCTTCTTCCTGAAACAGTGAGCAAGTATCTAAAATGTGCGTCACTTTTTTTCACTCCTTCCTCTATTTTTGTATGGGGTACGGAATGGAACGGACGCAGTTTATAATCTTTTCATCGTCCTTTGCCTCTTTTTGGTTATTAGCTGCTGGCTTAAAGACAATTCAACGGAACGGGATGTTTTTTCCTGTTCGTACAACTTTTTCTTGAATAAAATATAACAGGAAGAGATTTTTTTCATCTGGTTTAATCCTCGTTTCCTTCTCTCATTGTGAGCGACGAGGCTTAAGCATAGTAATTATAATCGCACAACAATGATTACCGGGGCAAGGTGCTTTCTTTTCCGTTTTCAGTCCTGAATTTTCTTTTGTGTCCTTTTTCGCCTATGTCATCGGGCAAAGGTAGAAAACCGACTAATTATAACGAGTGTTGGCACTGCAAATGCCTCCGGTGATTATGGGGAAGACCTTCTTTTCCTTTCTCTTCAGGCCGTCATCGGCATCGGTCGTGCGCAAGTGGTTTGATTTAGGGCCGACGATGACGCTTAATCCATTCGTCCTCCTGAAGTGACTGTGTCCTGTGAAATCCAATGTTTTGGATTTCACCTTCTTCAAGAACGGAACAAGTGTGGGAAAACGCCTACGCGCGCTACGTTGATGACAAGGTTTGTTCGTCATTTCAGACCTTCTTTTGTATCTTTTGTGTAACTGGCAGGAAGTCTCGGACAGGATGTAATTCAAACAGGAAATATCAATATCGTTAACAAAGGAAGAAATGTGTCTACCATTGCGAAGTGCGACTGAGATAAACTGTAAGGATTCGAAGGATTGTTGTTGTCATTAACTGTGTTGCAATGCTTTTCTAGCCTTGGTGCTAGAAAAGCATTGCTCTAAGAACTAAGAAAAAGTCATGTAATATTCCGTCTTATTTGGTGCACATTGTAGATTGTAAAATTACATGATTATAAAAACTATCCATATGCTGCAAAACCTTTTTTTTAGATAGTCTCAGGAATAAATCAAAATTTGGTTGTTTGAATGATTTTATTAGCTTCCACATTATCACAATTTAACATTTATCACACTAATTCTTCCTCTTCCTGCTTGTTCCTTTCACCACCTTCAATCGGATTCAAATGATTTGAAATGATTTGAAATGATGAATATGAACGCAAAATCTAAGTCGCTGGAGGCGGGGTTCGATCCTCCGTCCTTTGGATTGGTAAGCAAAAATGCTAACCACTAGGCCATGACGACTTTATGAACGTGGACTGAAATTAGAAATGCTGTTACAGAGAGCGAACTTTGGCGCTATAACCAAGGCAAATAGTGTCCAGGGCATTCGTGCAAATACAATGTCCCATCCCAGAGGGTCCCGGAGTACCAAACCTTCTTAGCATGGTGCTCCCAACGAATACAATCAAATCTCGGAGCGTATCGTGGTGCTCCTCACCTGTCGATTCAGAATTGTGTTGATGTTCGAACACTCAGTGCTCAAACTCAACCCACTTCAAACGAATCATGTCTCTGCGATACGACTTTACGCAGTAGGACTGGCCACTTTAACGCTTGTGATGTTTCAATGCATTCTAACGCAATGGCGCACTACAAATGTTAATAATTGATCAGAAGAGTGCTAGGCGTCATCCTGGGTGCTGAATAGTGGTTCGCAAAACGGCCTCAATTTTGAACTGTCAAAGTAGAACCAATTTACTGTTCGCCAAAAGTAACAAGTATTGTTGTCAATCATTAAAAATTTTTTTTTTCAAGAATGAAAAATTTGTGGCTATTGAGGAACTGGAGTTGATGTCAAGAAATCTTTAAAAAGTTGAAGGCGAGATTGTGACTTTTTCATAATTATGAATGGATGTTGTTTATGGAGTCGATGCGATTGTATCCATCCAGAAACTATCCTAATCTTAATTTGATTCCGTTTGAAAACCTACTGGTTTAGTGAGAATCTTCTCTGTTTGTTGGATCAGCTTCACTAGAATTAGCGATGTGTTTCATTGGACCAAGTTGTCTGCCTGTGTGGATCAATCGGACCGCGCACTGGACTCACAATCCAGAGGTCGCCGGTTCGAATCCCGGGGCGGACGCAAAAAATTCTAAGTGTAAATATAGGTATTCGGTGCCCTCTCCCCGTGCCCATACCTTCACACTTAGGAGACCCGGGAGGCGGAGTCTTGTCGCAAAAAGAACGATACACGCCTGTGGATCCGTTGACGAAACCGCAAGGTTTAAGAGGGCCACATTATAAGGTGTTACGTCGATTCCGTTCCGTTTTTCATTGGACCAGGAAGAGCTGTAGGAATCCAAAATCAGCGACATCCCAGAATGACACTCTTGCCGCAGTTCTTCGTCATCCGTAAAAAAGAAAAACCTCTTCTAACCGATCCAAACTTGAAAAAACACACACAATTTTCCAGCAAAAAATATTGAAAACTAGCCAAAATGAAATATAAATAACTGATTATAAAACAGCTCATTTACAAGTAAGAAAAAAGTCATGCTTGTGCTTGAACATCTCCCTACTTTGTAGATGTAAACAAAGTGGGATCATTCGAAAATCACGTTACGCATTCGCTCTATTCATCACCCAGGCGTCATCTAACCTAAGGCACTCTCCAGGATCCCTTCGAAAGATTGGCTGCGCTAGGGTCTGATTAGATTAGATTAGAAAAGTGATGAACAGAGAAATCTTTTCAACACAAAATATTGCACCAAATTATGTACAAAAGTTTCATACTTTTCAACAGTCTGCAAAAAATGGAGTATTTTTTTTTATTGACGCATTTTTTTCTTTGTAAACACTTTCCTACAATTTTGTTACTTGATTTGATTTTGATTTGATGTGGTAACCAACAAGGCAGGACTTTTCTACAATTTCGTTACTTGTCATACAAAATAGGCATGTGAATATTCGAGATTCCGTATCTTGAGAAGAGATTCGTTGATCGATTGGTGTCCTCGGCAGAATTGTAAGTTAGGTACCATAAGAATAAAGATTAAAATAGAAAAATAACCAATTTTAGAAAAATCAGGTCTAATTGAGTGACTCTAAGAAAAACTTCTTCCTAACCAAATTTTTAATCCATGAGTATTTATCTCAGTAATCAGCTGGTCGATCAACATAGACTTAAAAGGAAAATTGTAAAAATTTCTCAAATGCCTAAAAAATTGTAATTATAGGTTGCACATTTGACTAGGCATCTTATAATTATTTTTAAAATTTTGGAAAGCCGACGATGTAATGCATAACTTTTTTTGTATTTATTTATAAAGGTGTTCTTACATTTTTTCGCTTTTTGAAGGTATTTAATATGATTTTTTAAACAAATAATCCTTTATGAGCCGTTTTTGTGTTTTACCGAGTTTTTAGATTTCGATCAAAGTAGGCTTCTTTTGCGATCAAAATAGGGCCCAGGTAAAATTTTCATCGAAATCGGTGCAGATTTGGCAATTTGGTAAAACAAAAAGAACAGTTTAATGATGATTTTCGGTATTAAAAAAAATCAAACTATGATAACAGAGGCCGGTAAACTATTAATAAAGAAAATGCTGTTTTTATTCAATTATTCTGAAAAGACTATCAAATTGGTCAGAATGGAACAAAGACATTTTTTGCCAAATTTAATCTTGAATATCAATTGGTTAATCCTTGGGAAAAAATCACATAAATTACAACAAAACCTCTTTCTGCTTGCTTACCACTTTAGATGTCATACATTAAATTAAAAAAAAACTGCAACTGTTTAAACTGCAATTTAGAGAAGGTGTTTTTTTTATTTCAAAATCTCTGCAAGCAATTTAATGAATCTTACTGTCGACTGATCAAACAAACCTTAAAATTTTGTCAACCTCGATCATTCCAAGCTAACAATTCAAGATACTGATCCCATCCGATGTATTGTTGGCATGGTCAAAGCAAAATAGAATCCCAAATTGATCTTTTCAATTCCAACTTCCCGTGTTAGAACTTCCGACTTATTCACCACGGCAATATCAATTTGTCGGAATAGATTTTTTCATTTCTTTTTAAGGTTTAGCTTTTACAACAATCGACCTTTTCGTGACAGTTCAATTTGCCGCCAAGAAGTGAACGCAAAGAAACAGGACATGTTGAATATTTCAATACTCTATCAGCATCCGTTTCCAGAGTTGGTCTTGTCCTTAAATGGATACCGATGCAACGAGACACAATCAAAGAGGAAGTAAATTTCACACAAACTCCGGCAATGCTGAAAAATCAAAACCTTTGGTAAAATCCCGAATGTATTGTTTTTATGCAAATTTGGCAGGATCTTCCATCTCCGAGTTCGAGACCCGAAGGAAGTGTCAATTCAATTGTTTCGCTCTAAGCCACCCCAGGGATGTCGGTCATATGGAGGCATAAAAGGGCCGAAACCTAAACGAAACCAATCAGCAATCACCGCATGGTGCTGTAAATCGAAAAATAAACATTCAGTATCCTGGAAAATAGGCCTCAGACCATGTTCCTTCTGGTTTTTATGTTCGTTCGTTTAGGCCTGTTTTTTTGTGCGTATCGCAGAAAGGACGTGATTTTATGAATGAAACCAGTGCACACAGCATTCAGTTGTAAAAATTATCATAATAACAATACAAGTGAAGAAAGGATGGCAGAAAGCAAAAAGGTAAAGGATATCCTTTCATTTGTTCGTCGTCCTTAAACGACCGGGAACAGGAAACAAAGCGGGACGTTTTGGGTTTGTTTGGATTTCTTTCCTGTGGAATGGTCCAAGGATATTTTTAATTAGACTGGAGGAAAAAATGGCGAAATTTTTAGATGCAGCATCTTTTCAAGATTGTAGTCAACTTGGTCGAAGTTGACTGAGCAGAAAAAGTACAATGAAAAGAAACAGAAACTTTTCAATTATGCCATTTCTATAAAATGCATTTAAGGAAGATTTCCTTCGCTTAACAATGAAAAAGCTAGTCATGGTGAGTTGCCAGACATGACTTTCATCTAAGAACAGGAAGCGACTCGAGACACGGTTCCAACCTGAAATACCATTTTCATCTGTTTCTCGTCCATCCTAATTTAATCTCCAATTAACTGCCACATTAGGCAAGCGTTTCCGATTAGCCGGAGATTCAAAGTTTCGTTTCCAGGAACCATGAATGGCCAAAACAAGGATACAGCTGCAAGTGGAACAAAAAACTCAATCTTCTCTCTTTCTAGCGGAAGGACTCGGCCGATTCGGGAGAAAACATAAAAACACATTCTATTTACATAATCCCTTCTTCAATTGTCAACGGAAATCTGCCGCATCCCGTCGAAAGGATACTTTTTTGAATATCTTTGAGCGGCTGAACCAACCGACGAGTGACGAGGATGTCGAGAGCAAAAAAGTGCATCGTAAACATGTGCCAGGAATTTGAGGTTTCGAACTTTTGAACATTATTTGTACACACTTCACAGAACTGGATACGCGCTGTGGAGGCTGACAGGATAGAGACACACTTCACTCATTAATTGGTTTTCGTTATGTTTGCCACCAAGAGTGTTAACCACCCGGAAGCTTGGTGCAGGCTGGTTTGGTCGTCGTTGAAAACTGCTTGAGCTGCTGGAAAGTGTCACATTTCCAAGCATAAGAAGCACATCGAGTGCCTTTCTGCCGTGGGTGGGTGAAGTCACTGGAATAGCAAACATTAGATCCTTAAGTTTTATGATAAAATGGAGTTGTATTACTGTGGCACTAATAAAAATTTACTTAACGATTCAACGACCATTAAATTCTTGCCATTTCAGAGAAAAATGTCTAAAGCCAACCCTTGATTTCTTATCAGAGTGCGGACATTTTTCTTTGAATCGACTATAATGTTGGCATTCTTGCAAAGATGCCGTTTAATCTATAGTGTACCGTCAGTGGGGGTGATTATGGGTCAAAAAACGATACACCTCTCGTTTTTTTTGCTCTTAGATAGTTTACTAGACACATTCCGCCGTGACGTTGCAACGGTTTGACTTTTCTTTTTTCAGTATTTCGGCTGTAACTCAAAAAATACATAAAAAAGGTATATATGTGATTACAGATTCGGAAAGGGCATTAAATTTACTATAAGAAACAGTGTTGAAACATTATTTTAAGCAAATATTCTGTTTTTGAGAGAGGAATATGTAGCGTGACGTTGAAACGCGTGACTTTTTCACAATCCTGACCCAATTCATGTTTCGCCATTAACTCTGCTCTGTTAAACGGCAAATTTTTAGTTCTTCTTCCATTTTTAATGTAAAATTGGCCAACAAATCGAATGCAATCATAAGTTTTTCGAAAAAATCAAACCCCGATTTTTAAAGACCACTTACATTTCGTGACGTTGCAACGCTCTGTTTTTGAAAACAGGGTTTTTCGTTGCGTTGCAACGTCACGAAATTTTAGTTTCAAAATAAATCATAGTTTTTGTTAGTTTTAACAACTGTACGTTAAAATTTTATTATAAGACATTGTTAGACAGTACAAGGACATGTGAATTGATTGACCCGCCCATGTTAGACCCCCTCTTTCTATACCACACAGCAGTAGTACGATTTACGATGTTTTTCAAAGGGCTTTCAAAGTAAAAATAAATATTTGTATTATTCCATTATCACGAAGGACACCCCTCCCTCCTCCTCTATCCATGTAATGGGACGTCCATGCATTACGTGACGGCGTTATATCAAGGGGGAGGAGGGGGATTCGATGATTTAAACCAAAAAATGCATCGGAAATGTATTACCAGGGGGTGGAGGGTCTAAAAATATAAATGTTTTGTTACGTAATGCAAGAACGCTCCTTAATATTTTAATAGTTTTGAGCAATTCACAAAACACGTGGAAGTTTTAGAAGGGAGGTAAGGAGCTTCAAGTTTTCAGGAGGGCTGAAATTTATAAATAAAGTGCCCATATCGTTTGTTGATGGCCCCTAAGGGGTGATCTGCAAACAACGTAACTTATTTTGTTGACTTTTATGCTTTTTAAATAAAATTTGAGGAAATAGTAACAGTGTTTATCTGCGCAACATAACATTTTTAATTTCGAAAAACTAAACTTTGCATACAACTTATTTATGTAAGGGATCGTCCAACAACAAAGTGACAAAAATTTGTAAAAAAAACAATAGAATCACTTGATTTTTATTATTTAGTGAATTTCACTGTAATTTGGCCAACATAAGGGTTTGGAATAAAAACAAATTGGTTGCGTTGTATTAGAATGAACCCTCACGTAAATCAGTTTATCATAAAGGAGCCATCCAGTAACCACGTGATTACTTTTTGAAAGTTTTAGAATTTTCCCCCTTGTGAACATTGGTCTATTTTGATTTGTTCAACAAGTTTCATAAAATACCTTCTTTTTTCGAGTTGCATACAAACTTAAGTGACGGAATTTGTGAATGACCCATGTACAATTCTTCTGTAAATATGCTCGGAAACATTATATAAAAAATATATAATATTTAGTAGCCCTTTATCTTCAACAATCAACTACGCATACACTTTTTTTGCCATGTGACCAACATGATTTAAAATTTCGTGACGTTGCAACGCAAACTTAAACCTGTTGTAACTTTGGATCTAGACAACCAATTTAGTCGCTCTAGGTTGCATTTGAAAGCTCTTTCCAAATACAAAGAGCATCCGAAATATCAAAATGATTGAATATTTAGTTTTTTGTTGGCATAAACAACTGTACCTTTTTCGTGACGTTGCAACGCAATAAAATGGTAAACTTACACTAGTTCGAAAAAATACTTAACTTAAGATAAAATGCAAATCCATGAAATTTCCATTTAGTACATCTATAAACCAACAAAATGCAATCAAAAGACTAATTTTTGGATTTTATTTCGCTGAAAACCAGGAGTTTTTAGAAAAATGTTTTAAAACGATGATTTTATCACGAATTGATGCATAACTTAACCAACTTGTACAAAATGATATTCAAATGATCAATTAATGAAAACCATGATTTTTGAAGCTTCAAGTAGTCTAGAATCGAGGAAAAATATCCAAATAGCTCATACACGCTTTTCAAAATTTCATTCTCAGGTGTACATTGCTGGAGAATGTGTCACTAACATTTTCCCAAAATATGGTAGAATTTGATGAACTCTACTTTAATTGCCAATCGTTTGAAAATTGACCCAATCTCATCCCTTAGAGGGAGTGACATTGGGTCAAATGAAACTAAAATGCTGCTCATATACAACGATATGGTAAAAACAAGTCATCCAACAGTGTTTCTTGTTCGAGAGAATCGTATTGACATGCTACATTGTTTGAAGTAGAGATTTTGACAAAAAATACTAAAAGGTGATTTTGAGAGGTCATTTCTGGCCAAAAACGTATTTTTACTTTAGACTGCTGCCAGAATGACAGGATTTGTTCTAGGAATGAGATATTTTCAGCTAAGTCAGCTGATGTCCCTTGCGCAACCCTTTTAACAGAATTTAGTTCAATTGAGAAGAACCGGAGAAATGGTAAAATTCGTAGAAAAAAACACTTTGACCCAATCTCACCCCCACTTACGGTAATGCAATTCCGATTTCATTCGATTCTGATAAGATTTGATTAAACCAAAACTTTTTGTGTGATTCGTTTAGTTGAGGGTTGCAATTGTCCCAGTAAGATGTTCGACTCATGGAGAAGAATTTTAAGAATCGTTCAATTGAATTAACTAGCTTGAATTGAACCAGCCAACATATTGACCTAATTTTTTTATTCGCCTTTTAAATTAGGTCAATGCTAATTTTGGTTCAAGTTGTTGCCCCCCCCTCTTTTTCAACATTTTCCCGCAAAGTCAGGGGGCAATAAAATAATTATTACTAAAAAATTAAATTACAAAGAAAAAAAATTGTACAGCTCGACATTTTTAAAGTTGAAGTCAGAACAAGAATTGAAATTTTGTGAATTCCCTATTAGGCTGTTGGCCCTTATAGATTGGTACGAAAAATCTGGGGGTATAAACATATTTTTTCATTAAACTGAAAATTTTCAATGGAAATAGAAGTCTAAGTAGCTCAAAATAATCTAAAATACCTTTTTCTGAATTCTATTTCATTTTATTCAGCTTGTTTGGGCTCGTTTAAAAATATTTTAAACTATTGTGAAATTAAAATGTTCAGAACCGCAAAAGCATTTTTTCACAAATATATTTTTTTTGTTAATACTTAGATATTTTAGAAACTTGTGATGTTTTGCACTGGACTGGACAGGTGTAAAATGCATTTTAAAACACTTATTTCATTCAAATGTTGTAATTTTATTTTTGTTACTTTTTTTGCAAACCATGATTTTTTCGATTCCACAAGAATCTTTTGATATTTTGAAATGTTTGCATTGAAGTTTAGCGTTGATTCAACAAAAAATAAAACGTGATATTCAAATCAACAGAACGTTCTGTATGCCTTATTTTTCTGCATGTCTGTATCTGGTTATGTTAGAATGAAGTACCTTCCCATTCATGGCGTTCTATTAGGATTCTACCAGAGTTCTATCAGATGTGGATAATATGATATTATTTATATTTCATACAAGCCTTACCCGACAAACTTCGTTCTGCCTTTTTTTTGTTTGTTGACGTTTTATGATTTTTTGCTTATTCAGCCTCCTGTGATCAAAATTTGATTTTACGTAACTTTCTCCATACAATTTGCCGATGCTCCGGAATCGGTTCCAGAGTGGCCAAAGTGTCAATTAGTTAGCGTAAGAACCTTCCTTGGGCTTGTACGAACCCAACGCAACAAAAAGCACCTCGATCCGACGCTCCGTATTGAACTGATTCGCGTTCGAACAAAACCGTCGAAATTTTTTATATGTATAGATAAGATATAGATATAGCTTATTAATATTATTATTAATATTTATCCAATTTTTTGAAAAAAAAAAATCCAATCTTTGAAGGCCTGTACCGAGCTCTAGAATGCTCAAAACTTCAATGTTATATATACCAAAAGATGCGCAAGGATCTGGTTGAAAAGAAACGCTTCCGCGGCCAAAATGCCTCAAAAATTTGCATTTTTGAAAAATACATTTTTAAGGGTTAAATCCTATTTAGAATTGAAGGGAGGAGCGCCAGCTCCTGTTACATCCGAGCAAGCTCATATTTGGGGTTTGGGCTCAGTACGCCCACCGAAGGCAGCCCCTGAATGCCCGCCAAAAAGTCATTTTTGTTACATCCTAATATACACAAATTGTATAGAGCGTGGATGATTGCAAACCACTATCGCAAACAACAACATTAAAAATTGGAAAACATCACAAAAAAAATGATTCTATCCCCAAAAAAAAACATTGAATTCAATTGCAATTTAAGATTCGAAAATCTTTTACAACTAGTTAGCGTTCTTTTATTACGTGACGCAAAAAATCGGATTTCTAGACCCCCTCGTCCCCCTCGAAAAAAATCTCCACACAAATTTAAAAAAAGTGTATGGAGCGTAACATGGCCTCCGACCCCTCCTCCCCCCAACTGCGTTACGTCATTAAAGAACGCTCCCTTATTACAACAACGTATTGAATTTTTTTGAAACGGTTACTTAAAATGATGTTTCACTACAGAACTTTTACTAAATCAATCCAGATGTCGCCGGTTCCAATTCCGAGGCAGACGCAAAAATTCTAAGTGTTAATAGAGGTATTTGGTGCCCTCTCCCTTCACACTTATGATACCAGGGAGGCGGAGTCTTGTCGCAAAAAGAATGATACACGCCTGTGGATCCGTTGACGAAACCGCAAGGTTTAAGTCTCTGGAAGGCATCATCCCCAATGGGCCGTTTGGAGGCCATGTTTGTTTTAGAAAAACATTCAAATCTTGATTCAGAATGTTTCAATCAAAAAACGATTTTCTGTGTGTTGTTTGTAGAAACATTTTACATATAGTGATTATTTTTTCATTTCAATTTACTATTTCTGGACCTTGAATTTAGAACCATCATTGACAGTCATTGCCCCAAAAGTGAAGGACACCATCTACCACCTAAAGAGGGCCACATTATTAGGTGTTACGTCGATTCCATCACTAAATGAACTTGAGTTAATTTCATCGTAATAAAGGTAACAAATTTCTTTCAAACTGTTGGCAATATATCGATAATTTTGAGAAAAAAAAATCTAAAATTTCCGGGTCCCATGAATTCCCGGGAAATAGCAAAATTCAACTATCGATTCTCGGAAAAATTAAAATTATGAGAATCGCCATCCACTATCTACAGACCCTTTCTTAGAAACTAAGAAACCCATGGAGACGCTTGGTATCTTAAAATGATTCCACATACTTTAGCTCCGAATTGTGTTATGTTTAGAACTGATTTGAAAAGAAATAAAAATAAAAGTAATCCTGTATGTTGCAATGGTTCCAGGAAGTTAAATTTTAACAGATCATGACAAAAAAACAGGAGCATGCGATTGAAGTTTCAATGGACTTTAACCAGGTAAAATCTAAGCTTTCTTGTTTTGAAATTTTTGAATCTCTGAACGGTTTTTGTATCGTGTCCCAAAGAACAAAAACATCTATGCAAATTGTCAACCTTGGGAAAAAACAGTGTATAATATCACCCATCAAAGCTCAATTTTTTTTCAAGTTCTTCTGGTAGCACTATCTGCTTGCATAGTTGCATACGTTTAATTTCCCTAGCAACGACCCCGAAGCCAATCGTTTCGACAGCAGCAGCAAGTGCTGCCATTTAAGCTTGTAAGAATAGTTTGAGATTTGAGTGCTGAGGTATTCGAGATTAGTCCACCATTGGGTATCTGAAATTTTCGCAAAATTTCCTCTTTTTGTGACATCCTCATTTAGATTCCATATGGACTATTTGAAAAAATCGATTTGAACAAATCAACTAAATAAATCAACATTCTCGTTGCATCATCTGCAGTACACCCCTCACAAGAACATTCAATGAGCACGGAAATCGCTCTCCGAATTTCTCTTCTACCCATTGAGAGACATTTTGCTTGATGAGCATAATTGCAACGAGGCAATCGCCGTCGCGGTCCCGTCGTCATCGTCGTCATGTGTCGTCCGTACGCGAAATCTGCAGCCCGCCGAAGTCGGTTCTGTTCTGTTCCGCTCGCCAAGGTTCATCGTCGCTTCTTTCCCATTCACATGCTCATTCAGTTCGCGGGTTTCTTTGCTCGCGCGAGCTCTCTCTCTCTCTCTCTCTCTCTCTCTCTCTCTCTCTCTCTCTGTCAATTGAATTGGCACTGCTCTTCTCCTAGGAGTTCTTTGGTGGTGGTCATTCAGCATGTTGTGTGTTTGTGCACGAGACGGTCAGTTGCCTTTTGTTTGGCCACACCACTACTACTACTACTACTACCAGCGACTTGGACCAGTTGGTATCAGCAGCTGTACTAAGTGGTTATACGAGCGAATCGACGACTAATAGAAGTGAGTTCCGTGCGGCCCACACGCTGGTTGGACACTATCCAGCGGCAGTCCAAGTCTCGAGTCCTCGCCGTTTAGTTGTATCACGGCACATTTGGGAGGGCAGTTGTCGCGCAGTGTTGTGCCAAGTAATCTGGCCAAGAAGAAGGAAGAATTGGATGGTTGTCAACGAAGGCAGTGTGGCTTAATTCGCACTTTTCGATTCGACTGTGACCTCGAGTCGAGAGAATTCCTGCTTGAGATATTGCTTATCTGCTGTGGCGATGTGGTGCTGGGGCTGCTGCTGCTGTAGTGGATAGTGGGGAACAGTGGTCAACAGTGGGTGTGCAGAGCAGTGGTTGGTGATAAAGGTTACGGTTTGCGAGGCCAAAGCATACAAAAAGCACACACCTTCGTGCGGGTTAGGTTCGTGGAACAGATATTGTACTATGCTGTCGTGTTTTGATAAAGTGACGTATGCACAAGTACTAACGTTGTCACAGCACAGGGTTTAGATGAATTTACCGATATAGTACCGTGCGTCTCCTTTAAATTACTTCCTACTTGATATTCGTTTCATGGAGGCGCATGATTATTAGGCTAGAATCCAAATCAGCAACATATTTATTTTGGTTCTTTCTATGACCCAAAACATCTTCCCAAAATTTGGAAGCGATTGGTTGAGCCCCCAATTGGCGAGAAGCGATTGAAAAATCTAAAGACAAAAACACATATTTTTTCTAATGCAAACTCCCATACTAAGTTCAGTCGCTTTGCGGCAATAGGGGTTCAACCAATCGCTCTCAAATTTTGGAAGGTGGGTAATTCTCCACCAACTCACACGATATCGGAAAAAGTTGCCTCGATCACTCTTCGATTTTCGTGAAACTTTGCTCTTGGTCACTGATCATGAATCCGAGGTCCATTTTTCGATATTTAGTGACGGTGGGGCGGTACGACCCCTTTCATTTTTCTGGTTTTTGCCTTCCTCACTGAGGTAAGGCTATAATCCTGCTCTAAAAATGAACATTGTATAAAAACGTCGTAGACCCACCTTCATGTATACGGGTCTAGCTCATTTCCCCGAATGCCATTTCCCCGAAAATCATTTCCCCTAATTGACCACATCCCCGAATACCACTTCCCCTAATCAGCCACATCCCCGAATGCCATTTCCCCGAATATCATTTCCCCTAATCGGCTATATCCCCGAATGCCATTTCCCCTAATCGGCCATTTCCCCGAATACCATTTCCCCGAATACCATTTCCCCGAATACCATTTCCCCGAATTCCATTTCCCCGAAGTGACACTTACGCCAATTGCCGTTTATTTAAATTTAATTTTCCCGAATTTTCATATGGGACCATCCATAAACCACGTGGACACTTTTTTGGGAAGCTGTTACCAACCCCCTCGTGGCCAATTGCCTATACAAAAAAACTTTTTGTATGCTCGTCATACTTAAGTTCGACAATAAAAAATTAGGTATCGATTTTTTTTTTCCGTGAAATTTTTCCGAGGCCTTCGGATAAATATTATTTTATTTGAAATAAATCGAGTCTGGACTGCACTAGATTTTTTTTGTTCAATTAACATTTGTATTGAACCGCATAATTAGATGATGTTTTTGAGAATTTTGCAAGGAAATTTGTCTTTTTTCGAATTTTGTTCAAGAACCCAAAAATCGAACAAATAGGTAAAAAAGGCTGGTACAAACTTAATTTAAATTTAAATTTAATTTAAATTTTTCACCAGATCCCAAACCAGCAATGTGAATAAAATGATCAGTGTGAACGGGGTTCTGTACTACGAAAATCGCACGGTATGTTTTTTGAATCATAAACAATAACAAAACTTCTATTGCATTATTATTATAATGTCTATAAGAAAAAAGTATTTGTTTTCAGAATATATATAAAAAAAGTCTGTAAAAATATTTATTGTATTTGAATGAATAGTACCAAACCATTCAACACCCCTTCCCCCCCAAAATGCTACGTCTCTTTCGAATGAAGCCAAAAATTAAGTTGATCATTCAAGGCCAATACGAACCGTTTGGTTTATGTTATAAAAATTGCCATCATTTTTTTTAAAATGCTATTTCCCGAACGCGGTCAAGCGAAACGCCCGGTGCCCAGGAGCGCGCGCTCCAGGGCACCGGGCATTTCCGCTTGACCGCGTTCGGGAAATGGCATTCAGAAATGACTTTTCAGGGATATGACTAATCGGGTAAGTGGCATTCGGGATTGTGGCCCATTCGGGAAAATGGCATTCGGGGATGTGGACGATTAGGGGAAATGGGAAATTCGGGTAAACGGAATTCGGGGAAATAACTATTAGGGGAAGTGTCTTTTCGGGGAAGTGGCATTCGGGGAAATGTCCCTTCGGTAATATGGGTTTCGGGGAAATGTCATAGATTCGTATGTAAACTATGTCCGGGTCCATCATCCGACCCATCGTTGGTTAGGTTATTAAAAGACCTTTCCAACGAGTCCAAAACATTGAAGATCTGGCAACCCTGTCTGGAGATATGGCCACTTAAGTGATATTAATATACTTTTTTGAAGCCGGATCTCACTTAAATGTATGTAAACTATGTCCGGGTCCATTATCGGATCTATCGTTGGTTAGATTATCAAAATACCTTTCCAACGAGTCTAAAACATTGAAGATCTGGCAACCCTGTCTCGAGATATGGCCACTTAAGTGATATTGATGTACTTTTTTGAAGCCGGATCTCACTTAAATGTATGTAAACTATGTCCGGGTCCATTATCGGATCTATCGTTGGTTAGATTATCAAAATACCTTTCCAACGAGTCTAAAACATTGAAGATCTGGCAACCCTGTCTCGAGATATGGCCACTTAAGTGATATTGATGTACTTTTTTGAAGCCGGATCTCACTTAAATGTATGTAAACTATGTCCGGGTCCATCATCCGACCCATCGTTGGTTAGGTTATTAAAAGACCTTTCCAACGAGTCCAAAACATTGAAGATCTGGCAACCCTGTCTGGAGATATGGCCACTTAAGTGATATTAATATACTTTTTTGAAGCCGGATCTCACTTAAATGTATGTAAACTATGTCCGGGTCCATTATCGGATCTATCGTTGGTTAGATTATCAAAATACCTTTCCAACGAGTCTAAAACATTGAAGATCTGGCAACCCTGTCTCGAGATATGGCCACTTAAGTGATATTGATATATTTTTTTGAAGCCGGATCTCACTTAAATGTATGTAAACTATGTCCGGGTCCATCATCGGACCCATCGTTGGTAAGGTTATCAAAAGACCTTTCCAACGATTCCAAAATATTGAAGATCTGGCAACCCTGTCTGGAGATATGTTCCCTTAAGTGATATTGATGTACTTTTTTGAAGCCGGATCTCACTTAAATGTATGTAAACTATGTCCGGGTCCATTATCGGATCTATCGTTGGTTAGATTATCAAAATACCTTTCCAACGAGTCTAAAACATTGAAGATCTGGCAACCCTGTCTCGAGATATGGCCACTTAAGTGATATTGATGTACTTTTTTGAAGCCGGATCTCACTTAAATGTATGTAAACTATGTCCGGGTCCATCATCCGACCCATCGTTGGTTAGGTTATTAAAAGACCTTTCCAACGAGTCCAAAACATTGAAGATCTGGCAACCCTGTCTGGAGATATGGCCACTTAAGTGATATTAATATACTTTTTTGAAGCCGGATCTCACTTAAATGTATGTAAACTATGTCCGGGTCCATTATCGGATCTATCGTTGGTTAGATTATCAAAATACCTTTCCAACGAGTGTAAAACATTGAAGATCTGGCAACCCTGTCTCGAGATATGGCCACTTAAGTGATATTGATGTACTTTTTTGAAGCCGGATCTCACTTAAATGTATGTAAACTATGTCCGGGTCCATTATCGGATCTATCGTTGGTTAGATTATCAAAATACCTTTCCAACGAGTCTAAAACATTGAAGATCTGGCAACCCTGTCTCGAGATATGGCCACTTAAGTGATATTGATGTACTTTTTTGAAGCCGGATCTCACTTAAATGTATGTAAACTATGTCCGGCTCCACTTTCCGACCCGACGTTGGTTAGTTTATCAAAATACCTTTCCAACGAGTCCAAAACATTGAAGATCTGGCAACCCTGTCTGGAGATATGTTCCCTTAAGTGATATTGATGTACTTTTTTGAAGCCGGATCTCACTTAAATGTATGTAAACTATGTCCGGCTCCACTATCCGACCCGACGTTGGTTAGATTATCAAAATACCTTTCCAACGAGTCTAAAACATTGAAGATCTGGCAACCCTGTCTCGAGATATGGCCACTTAAGGTGAAGCCGTTGATCATTTTCGAAGTAAATTGATCATCACTATAAAATATTCTGTATTAAATTCATTTTAACGAATTTCAGCACCAAAAGGAATCAGCATGTGCCGGTTGTTGCCATTTTGAAGCCACTAAAAGAATTTTTGATCTAAATCAAATGTGCTTCAAAATTTATATAATTTTGTGACACAGTCATTGGCGTCCTAGTTGGCAATCATTGATTAATGACGATTTCCATAACTTTACAAGGAATGGGATAATCGTTACCAAAAGGAATCAGCATGTGTAAGGTTCTATTCTTAACAACTTGTAGAAGGAATTTTGTCAAAATATTGAAAGCGACGCAAAATTTATATCTTTGAACGAAAAATTATGACAATGATGGAAGTCTTCACGTTAAGTGATATTGATATATTTTTTTGAAGCCGGATCTCACTTAAATGTATGTAAACTATGTCCGGGTCCATCATCGGACCCATCGTTGGTAAGGTTATCAAAAGACCTTTCCAACGAGTCCAAAACATTGAAGATCTGGCAACCCTGTCTGGAGATATGGCCCTTAAGTGATATTGATGTACTTTTTGAAGCCGGATCTCACTTAAATGTATGTAAACTATGTCCGGCTCCACTATCCGACCCGACGTTGGTTAGTTTATCAAAATACCTTTCCAACGAGTCTAAAACATTGAAGATCTGGCAACCCTGTCTCGAGATATGGCCACTTAAGTGATATTGATGTACTTTTTTGAAGCCGGATCTCACTTAAATGTATGTAAACTATGTCCGGATCCACCATCCAACCTTTTGTTGGTTAGGTTATCAAAAGAACTTTCCAACGAGTGCAAAACATTGAAGATCTGACAACCCTGTCTCGAGATATGGCCACTTAAGTGATATTGATATACTTTTTTGATGCCGGATCTCACTTAAATGTATGTAAACTATGTCCGGGTCCATCATCCGACCCAACGTTGGTTAGGTTATCAAAAGACCTTTCCAACGAGTCTAAAACATTGAAGATCTGGCAACCCTGTCTCGAGATATGGCCACTTAAGTGATATCGATGTACTTTTTGGAAGCCGGATCTAAAAAATAGATGAAACTGTGTACAGCCATTGTTGTGAGGAAGGCTCCAACCACATAGGTGGATTAAGTTAGTTTTTTACTAAGACACGTTTTTCAGTGATTTGTAGCTCGCGACCGTTAAGAGATAGAAATTTGGTGTCAAAGGGACTTTTGTGTAAAATTAGACGCCCGATTTGATGGCGTACTCAAAATTCCGAAAAAAAAACGTATTTTTCACCAAAAAAGTTAAAAATTAGTTTTAAAATCGCTGCCATTTCCCGTTATTCAACTGTCAAAAAATGTGAAACATGTCATTTTATGGGAAATTTAATGTACTTTTCGAATCTGAAATAACCTAGAAGAGTCATTTTTTCATTTAGAACAAAAATTTTCATTTTAAAATTACGCGTTTTTTCTAACTTTGCAGGGTTACATTTCAATGTGTAACAATGTTCTACAAAGTTGTAGAGCAGACAAAAAAAGATTTATAGACTTCTCATGCAAAATTAGCTGAGCTTTCCAAAAAAATACTTTCAAAAGCACACGATTGAGTTTTAGAGGTTAAAAATTCGAAAAACTCGTCAAAAATGGTCAAAATCGTAACTTTTTCAAAAAACTTTTTTGTATAATTCTGATAACTCGTGAATACATGCAAACCCCTTATGTCTATGTATCAAAATTTTTGGTTTTGTCTGCTCTACAACTTTGTAGAACATTATTACACTCTAAAATGTAACCCTGCAAAGTCAGAAAAAACACGTAATTTTAAAATGAAAATTTTTGTTCTAAATGAAAAAATGACCCTTCTAGGTTATTTCAGATTCGAAAAGTACATCAAATTTCCCATATAATGGTATGTCTCACGATTTCTGACAGTTGAGTTACGGGAAATGGCAGTGATTTTAAAACTATTTTTTAACTTTTTTTGATGAAAAATACGTTTTTTCGGAATTTTGAATACGCCATCAAATCGGGCGTCTAATTTTACACAAAAGTCCTTTTGACACCAAATTTCTATCTCTCAACGGTTGCGAGCTACAAATCACTAAAAAACGTGTCTTAGTAAAAACAAACCCGAAAAATGAAAGGGGTCGTACCGCCCCACCGTCACTAAATATCGAGAAATGGACCTCGGATTCGTGATCAGGGACCAAAATAACCCCTTAGAGCAAAGTTTCACGCAAATTGAAGAGGGGTCGGGGCAACTGATGTGTGAGTTGGCGGAGAATGACCCATGCCCTAGAAAGAACCAAAAAATATGTTGCTGATTTGATCTGACGGATTTTAAATTTTCTCATATAACTCGATTCTACCCTAATGATAATGGGTTTTTCATGGATTTGCACAAATGCCTTATTTGAAAAGGTAAATATGTTAACTTTCTCAAAAATTAATTTTCAGGAAATAATAATTTGAGGAATTTTCAAACCTTTTCAGAAATCATTAAAAAATTCTAAATTATCGGTCAATTTTGTGCAAAAAGGTTTATTTATTAAACTTTAGATACCATCAACTGGGCGAATCGGGATACATGGGGCGATTTGGGACAGCAGTTTTAACAATGTTAGAGCACAATATTTTAATTTTTCTGGTTGTTTTCGGATAGAAAAGACTCAGACCAACAAAATGTGTGCATCCATTTCCAAACTTAAAACCTGTGAGTGCTCTAAACAATTCTGTCCCTATTAAGACTGTAGTCCCGATTCACCCCAGATGACGGTAGGTGATTTCATCATCTAAAGCTACTTTATTTTGAAATAAAAGTAACTGAGTTAACAATGTTGATTGTAATACAAAGAGGTTCACATAAATGACTTATATGCCAAAACAACAAACAAAGTAAAACACAGGGCAATTTTTCCCACCAAAAAAGTTAATATTTTGTTAAAAGTAAAGTTTGTATTTTGTCAATAATTAGTGCGAAGTACAAACTTTTCGTAGGTTTTCCGAAAGTTGGTATGATTCTGAATCAGTTAATTGCCCATGTTTACATAAACGTCCCATTTTAATTTGCCTCACTTTAGAGTTCAGGGGTTACGTAGATCTCGAAATTTTGTATTACAGAAAATTTATTAAATCCACTCTTAAATTTCGAACCCCTGAAATTTCATGAAGATATTGACATTGTCATGTTATGATTAAAGTATGTAACCGACGATATTTCTAACTGAAATATATTTACAACAAATATGAAAAATTCAAGACAGTTTTTAAAATTTCGCTCAACCAGCCTAGACTTGAAATGGTACGTACGTCACTTTGTCAAAATACGACCACAGCATACAATGTACGAGATACGTATTATTCTGGTTCCTCCTCTCACACACTTTATGTTCTTCAATTGCACAGGATGATGAATGGTCGCAGCGGTGTGCGTGTGCGGGCTCAAGTGCCTCTCCATTCAAGAGTATGCGTACTGATGTGAAAAGTAAATCGAAATAATGAATTAAAAATTCTTGAATCAATGACAGTGTGTTATATCATGCACAGGAGAGCAGAATCGACCAACACGCAGCAGCAGCGGGCATGGAGTGCAAATTTGCCGTAGTTTGGTTGCGAAGTGCGTGCGTGCGTGACAGTGACAAACAGTGACAGTCATCAGTGGTGGTTGGCGTTCAATGCAGTGGATCGGGAAGACTACGATAGGATCTCGAAGCTCGAACCAACAGTGTAAAGTGCTCGCCATAGAGAAACAGATGATCCCAGTTCTGAATGGGTCCACACGATAGTAAAGTGTCGCCATCTTGCATGTATTCGCGCAAATCTTCCTCTCTTCCAATTGGAATCAGTCGTAGTGTTGCTGTTGCTGCTGCTGCTGCTGCTGCTGATGTCGTCACAAATATCTTTTCATGTGTGATTTCTGTGTGGTGGCATGAAGGAGTGAATGAGACGACGGCGACGAGTTGGAAAATTTTGTAGCTCGTGTTTTGTCGTATAAAAATCAATGTTCTGCAAATGTAAAATAGTTCAAACGATGTCGTAATGCCTAGTGATTGTCGAATAATTATCCGCAGTGCAGCAGGAAATGTGAAAAAGGTTTAAAAAATGAGTGAAAACTTCGCGGCTGCTTCCGCCGCAAAACAAATGCCAATCGAAAAGTTGGTACGTGTTGGATATTACGAACTGGACAAAACGATCGGGAAAGGAAACTTTGCAGTCGTCAAGCTTGCATCCAACGTGATAACCAACTCAAAGGTAACATTTTGCTGCAAAATCATCCCATTTCATGCCATTTTTATCATTTTATGCTTGAATCGAACAGGATTTTGACAGGCAGCCATTACTATGTGCGAAACATCGATTTCGAATCTTGGGAAGTGATTATCACGACGACGACGAGCACACGCACACCATCAAGGTGCACCCCTTAATACGAACGACTATGTTTCGAACAGAAACGTCAAACGTTGTGTGTTTTGAACTATCCAAAACAATTCCATGTGTATTTTGATACCGACCTGCAAAAATGCAATCGAATATGCAATTGATTTTGCTATTTCACAATTTAAACAATGTTTTATAAACACGTTTTTCCCAATTTCTTTCCACAACACCTTCATGAGTATCTTTGTATTCATGCTAGCGAAGGCAGCATTTAGCAGTGGAATTTTCCTACCGACGATTTGACATAATGAAATAGTGTTGAACAATGTGGTGACGCAAATTATGAAACAAATTTTATCTCCTCGTATGTCTTCCCCTTGCGAGGGGATTATGTTTGTAGAGGAATTTTGATAACTAAATAAAACGTTTGGGACAATCTGATTCCGATTATTTTTGAATGTTCTCTAAATTGTTAGCAGCCATGCGTCTCCATCATAGTTGGCTTTCGTTGAACATGGAGACGTAAGGTTGTTTGATGCAAGTTGATGCAAGTTGATCTGTTGAGTTCGTTGTTTGTCTTGGTTGAAAATTGCCTGAATTAAGTAGACAACTAAAAAAATGTTGACGATACAGGGTTGTGATCAACTGATTTCGGAAGGCTTGTATTTCCCATTTTTTCTGAATCTTTGTAGGGATTTCCAACAACGTTGTTACGAGTTGGTACTGAACTTCAAAGAAAAATCAATTTCATCGATCTAAATATTTAGGCAAAAGCATGTTCGATTGATAATAAATTGATATATTGCTCAGTATTGAAGAAAATGTCACCAGTTCACAAAATTTTAAAGCTTATAATCAACTCAATTTCTAAATCACATTAAGTCGGTTAATAACCAAACCGTCTCAGTTGAAACAAACTATGGTAATGACCAAGTCCTGCAAAGACGGGGGTATTAATACATACATACATACATACATACATACATACAACTCAATTTGTAAACCACATTATTTTCTTATAAGCTATAAATGACTGTTTTCAGACAGGGTGTTCTGGATATTGTACAATTATCTTTCAAAAATTGCATTCGAATGGTTTGTTTTTTTTTTTTTTATGAAAGTGCTAGTTTCTAAAAAATCGTAGACTGTGATGAAAGCGTCGTCTTGAATAATTTTCCGAAAAAAAAACTGCCCGCTCCGTACAAGGGGGGGTTTATTTTGTATTGTATTGAAAGTTTCTATTGGTTTATGGATGGTCCTTACAATACATAAAAGCTAAAATCTAACTTTGGCTCTATCTACTATTGACTAACTAAATTAACTTCACGCATTCATCGAGGTTGGCTTTAATATGAATACTTTATAATTTCAATGATTTCTATAATTGACTATTTTTATACATCATTAATTGTTATAACATTCCTTGATTTTTCTTTGAATTATGTGTCATTTTTTATCTTGCTTGTTAAATAATTGTTATAACACAACTTGACATTGTTAAAGCTGTTTCCTGTAAACGCTTCAAATCGACTGAATTGAATTTTAGTGGATTCACTGCCAATAAATAACATTGTAAATTTCGAGTACAAACGCTATGGAATTATCTTAAGCAAACATGTGCAACCAGGTTTGTGTATTGTTCGATAATTAAAGACTATTCTTAAAATAAACCGTGGTTTGCTGAAGCAAATCTTTATGTTGTTAAATTTTTTTGTAAACGTTCAAAAGTTTAAGAAATTGCGAGTTTTGGAATTATTACACTCAAAGATACCATTTGTTAATTTAGATTTTCACATGCATTACATAGCATTTGAAATTTTAAATGAATAAACATATTTGTATGGAATTTACAAAGAACAATAATTGATAATTAACTTTGAACTGAGGCAAAACTAAAAAAATATTTAAAATTAGCAAATCGTTCGGCCAGATCAAAAAGCAATTCAATGTAAAAAGGCTGCTATTTTCATCCTTAAATTTCGTACAAATCCGTATTCTACGAAAAAATCAGTACCAAAATCCGGCTTGTTAAAAATTTGCGAAGAGGCACGTAAATCTGTACATTAAGGAAAAAATCCGTACAGTTGGTAACCTAATTCTCGAATTTACAATTTTATTTATTGGCAAGTAATTCACTGAAACTCAATTATGTCAATAAGAGCGTGTTTGGCAGGGAGTTTATATCTTACATACCATGTAAAAAAAATGAAGCGTGTTTTGACATTAACCTCGAAAATGTCGAGTTGTTCATATGTATTGTAAGATCAAATGAGATAATTGTGCGAACCGGGCAGTTTGAATGCTTGTAAGCCACAGGGAAGGAGAATTGTGATTTTATCTTACAATAAGCATTAAAATTTCATCAATGTAATATAACATTAACAATTCATAGAAGTTATCAAAGTATCATAAATAAAAAGCTTAATTAAGAGAAAATTTGTGCAAAATAAAAATCGTTGAAGGCCTTTTTTAAATTGACGATTGATCTAATCTTTAATATCTTTAATTTTCCATTGTGTTCAATGCAAAAAGACTAATCGTACTTCTATTTATAATTTATTTAAAATACATGCTCTATGGTCAATGCGTTGCTTTTTATTCCTTCCATCCAAAGTCAGTTTACTTGCATCCCAAGTTTTGAATAATCAATAATGTGCCGAGTACTCCTTGCGAATTATTTCAGCAACCGTGGTTCTAAAGCGACAACTTTTTTTTTATTTCCCTGGTTATTTCTGGTCCACTTTGCCAGTGGAAGGTGGACACATATATTTCTTTCCTCCTTGAAAACGAGGCTACTCGCGCCTCCCTGGACAAAAGCCTTCAAGGATGCAGGATATCAATATGTCGTACACTGTTTTAAGGCACAACCTATTTTGGTCACATTTATGTGCGGTGGATTTATTTAATCCTTTACCAAGCATGAATCACTATCATGTCGAGAATTTCAAACATTTTGCAAAACTTCACAGCATCACTATTCAACAGCACGCTAACAAATTCGTAAGTGTGACAAACTTAAATTGCTGTTAATGAATGGTGATTGGCGTCGAAGAAGCTCAGCACTCCGTTAAGTGATATGTGATTTAAAGAGTTTATTTGGTGTTGGCAGAGAAAACAACGCAGAACCAAATCCTCACTTTAGACGCGTTTGGCAACGAGATCTAACTTTTAAATCTGAACTGTTGGGTCAAACCTTTTAGGCCACTGTTGGAGCAAGCAACCTTGGGGTAGTTAATTTACATTTGTTACGCTCAATGTCAGGCTGAGTCCGATTTGCATAGTGGGAAGGAAGGAAGGAGTGTCAAAAGCATGCCTTTTTCAATTAGGAATACTCTCTACATTTTATAAAACAACAAAGAGAAATTTGTAAAAATATATTCGTTCTAAAATCAACTCGGAATTTTATATAAGAATTTCACACTTGACTATGATCCGATACATGGTTTGATAAAAGTAAGTAAATCTTTCCCTGTTCCTGAGGGGAACACCCTTGAAGAGTATCGGGGCCTGCATTTACAAAGCGGATTCAGTGGCAGTTTTCAATTTAACTAATGTTAACATGTTAAGGTTAATGTTAACATTCCATAGGTCGCCTTCCTAAGGTGTCGTTGATAAGGTCCAGCTTGTGACGATGCACTACTTGCCTTTACTAAGCAATCGAATCCAGAAAGAAACGATCACCAGTTGTGTTGGTCCGAGCCGGGATTTGAACCCCGATCTACCGCTTACAAGGCGGAAGCACTTTGATCATAAATTACAGCCTTCATAAAGTGTTTTTGACTGTTCCAAAGTAATAAATAGCTCAAATAAAAGTGAGCAAGCAACTCTCCATTGTTGATACATCTGAAAATGTTGATTTAATATCGGAAAAAGTGATGAGAATTGGTCGAACGGCTTAGAGTGATTAAAATGGGTATATTTCCCCTATCTCTATTTTGTTAAATCTATGTAATTTTTTGGACAAAACATTTTTTTAGCCAGGAAAACCGTGCAAACCAAACAATTGTTGTCACCAGAGTTCAAATCCAAAGTCACCAAAGTTTGAAACTCAACGTGAACTTGGGTTTGTGTTCGAACATCCGCACAAAAGAGAATCGGAAAAGAGTTGCTGTTTGGACGCGGGTGACAAAATTTAAACAGAAGTTCAAACAATGAACGGTTCGGCCAATGACTGATTCCAGGTGTGGGAGTCGTCTCCCTGCTATAAAGACAAACAACACACCAATCCAAGCCTGCTTCGGTGGCATCGCTGGCGGTAATTGGACTCGCAATCCAAAGGTCGTCAGTTCGAACCCTGGGGTGGAAGGTTCCTTGGAGTAGAAAGAGGTTTGGGTGCCATCCCCATTCAAGCCTTTGGACTGCTAGGTTCGAGCAGAAACTTGCAATAGAGACCACAAAAGCCCTTTGGGGTCGTTAATGTGGATGGTTTGGTTTTTTTTGATCTTATTATAATCCAAAAGCTACGTGGAGTTTGTTGTGAAAAATCAAAGCCTAGCTTACTTAACCCATTTGGCTTATATTTGGTACTATGTTCTATCTAAGGAATTAAAAAAAGATGTTGGGCATATTGGTATCATCTCATTGTGTATCGTTATCAAATCAAACAGTAAACACTACTTCATAACAACATTCACAAAAGGACGATTCAGAACTAATTTCTTTCAACTTCTTTCCTCATGGCGGCTCCCGTTCTTGTGTCGTCATGCCGGTCATCGCAACAACAACGGCTCGAACGATATAATAGGTTGCAATTAAAATAATCGATAAAACATGTCTCGACGAGGAGAACCTGGCGAAAACGTTTCGCGAAATATCGATACTGAAGGTGTTGCATCATCCGCACATAACACGCTTGTACGAGGTCATGGAATCACGTAACAAAATCTACCTGGTGACGGAACACGCGGCCCGGGGTGAAATTTTCGACCACCTGGTCGCGAATGGGCGCATGAAGGAGGAGGAAGCGGCCCGAATCTTCTCCCAGATTATCTCCGCCGTGGACTACTGTCACTGTAAGGGAATTGTCCATCGCGATTTGAAGGCGGAGAACGTGCTGTTGGATAACGAGATGAACGTTAAGCTGGCGGACTTTGGTTTCAGCAATACCTTTTCCGAGGGAACTCCGCTGCGAACTTGGTGCGGTTCACCGCCGTACGCGGCCCCTGAGGTATTCCAGGGTGTCGAGTATGACGGGCCAAAGTCCGATATCTGGAGCTTGGGAGTGGTGTTGTATGTGCTCGTTTGTGGTGCCCTCCCGTTCGATGGTGCAACGTTACACGACCTGCGGAGCGTGGTAGTCGCGGGCAAGTTTCGCATTCCCTTCTTCATGTCGCAAGAGTGCGAACACCTAATCAGGCATATGCTGGTCGTGGAACCGGAGAAACGGTATGCGTTGAAGCAGATCGCCAATCACAAGTGGTTGGAGATGTATAACGCGATTCCGATGCTTGACTCGGGGCCTTTCATACCGACGGAGAGCGCCAACCTGGACACCATTGTAATGACCCACATGTTACAACTCCCTGGACTTACGGCCGATATGATCGCACAATCTGTACATGAGAATCGGTTCGACCACATTTATGCCATTTACTATCTGCTGGTGGACAAGTTGAAACAAAAACGAAAAGAGAAGAACCGACTCCAGCATCACGCCAGCCTAGCGTACTCACGGTCTCGGAAAACGAGCATTACTACCGGCGTTGTAGATCGAACTGAGGTCATCAAGAATGACTCACAAGAGCGACTAAGTCCACTGACCAGTTCGGGATCAACCATCCTAAACATGTCGGCTGGACTTGGTACGTCGGAGGAGTTGGAAAAGTACGACCTTGAAGCGGCAAACTCCGCCAAGACACCCGAATCTACCGACCATCTGTTTCCGCCTACGTGCGCCAACGCTTCGGCCAACACTCGACGGCACACCGTGGGACCCGGTGACGTGGCACACGAACAGGCCCTGGCCAATCCAAACGCACCAATCAACTTCAAGACAACTGAACAGCAACCTCCGACGCAGAACGTTCCCATCAACATCCCGATGCTGCAGAACCAACCGATTCACAACCTTACCATCAAGGATCAACATCTGCTGAAGCCTCCAATGGTCATGGGCGCAAGTGAGTATGCTCGAAATTTCGTCTCTCAGCTCCAGTAACAATAACTCGATCTTCCCTTCCCTCACTCTAACAGGTGCCTTCGGAAGACGCGCTTCGGACGGAGGAGCCAATCTGCACATCTTCTATCCAACAACGCCAAATTTCAACGAACAACCGGTCGGTGAAGCGATCTACGGAAGTCAGGCGGCAGCCCACGCCGCCATGGCCGCAGCCGCCGCCGGTGTTGGTGTGATGGGCGACCACCCGATGCCAACGGTGTGCGGAGTCGACGGTCCGGACGATACCAGCGACGAGATTCAAAGGTAGATTTGTGGGATTGCTTGCTAAGATAATTAGGAACGTTATTGTTTGTTTTTAGGTACATGCACGGTCGGGGATGCACGAAGCGTCATACCGTCGGTTGCACCGATGATCTTTCGGCCGGAAATCCCGGAACGATGGAACCTCCCCAGGCACACTCACCAGCGCCATCCACGGCCGCTGCCGCAGGAGGTGGAGGTCGCACTCGGAGAACTGGTCTGCTCACCGTCATGGAAAGGCCGCCAGGTAAGCCGATGGAAACCTTTGGCTACATAAAGAAATACACAAATTTTCGATGTAGACGCAGAAGATTTAAAATTTTGCATGCTTTGTACATGAATGCGATATCCGTTGATTTATTTTACTTAATTTTCGTTTTATTTTATTTCTTTTCGTTTGATTTTGATACGTTGTTCGATGTTGTAATACCTTTGATATCTGAATTAAAACCGTGTAGTGATTAGTCCTGATTTGGTACGCGAAGTAGAGGCACGAATGAACCGCAACTACTTACCCCCATCGCTAATGACCGCACCGCCGTCAATGGCCGCTCCACCGCCGGCGCACATGTCCTCCTCCGTATCAGCAGGGGCAGTAGCAGCAACTGCACCTCCTGCGAGGCCAACGACACTAGCGACCACACCGGCGATGGTCGCTGCCGGCTTTGCAGGTTTGGGAGGAGGCTACGAGCAATGTTCGGTGATGTCTCCTCCGTCGTCGTCGTCGACGGCGGCGGGGGGGTCTCTCGATGGCATCCCCAACGGCATCTCCCCAACAGCAAAACGCTCCCTGCACTGCACTGCAAAACGTTTGTAGTAGACGCTATGCTAGAACTTGTAAACTGCCCACCGTACAAGAGATTGGTAAGTAGATCGTCTGCGCGCTCGCCTTCACCATTCGTCACGTTTGTCTCCGAAGAACTAACCTCCCGCGCCGGTGGCAGCTTTTGTGTTGGGCGTCTCTCATCAACTAAAATGACTTCGCTCGATCTCTGTTTGGTAGATGTAGTGCTTCTATAGATGATTTGTTTTACATTTCTCATACTCTTTTGGACTTTCTTTTAGTGTTTAAAGTGATACGCTTCTAATGCTAGTCATCTACCTCCCACAGGTCGCTACAGTCCGGTGCGTCGAGCTTCTGAGGGCTCAAAAATCAACACACAATTCCAAGGACCATTCCAGGAGTGCCAGCAGCTCCAGAAGGGCCTGAACGTTGGCACTCAACAACGAAATTTGCTTATCGCACCAAGTCCCCCGCTAGCGGACAACTCGGTGAGTCTGCCGGGCTCGCCAATGCACTGTAAACCATTCGAGGACAGATCTCAGCAGGATATTACACTGCCCCAGGACATGATGCTGTCGTTGCTGCCCGGTTTGGAGAAGCTTGTCCTAGAGAAGCGCATCCAGATCGAGACGGCCAATAACATCATCAGCACAAGAACCGTTCCGTACGAGGTGCGGCAACAGTTGGGCCTGTTTGCCCACGCGGTGATGCCGGATCTCGGGTACGCGTTACAGCAGCAGCTGCAGCACAGTCAGAGTGTCTCGCCCCTCACGGCCAGGCCAGGCACGCTACATCCTAACAACATTGCCGGTAATAGTATAGGGGCGTCCAGCTTTGGCTATTACGGTGGTTTGCCTTATTCACCCTTTGGGACGCCTGGGGCTGTGCCGGGGTTGAACTTTCCCGGAAGTAGCAGCAACAGTGGATGCCCATCACCCGTATACTACAGCGAATGTCCCTCGCCAATCCTACCCGGACCACCGGGAGCGCAGACAGGTGGTGGTGCCTCACCGATGCATCAGATCACACGGGGTTTAAGTATTATGAACACTGGGGGTAGCACAACTTCGGCTGCCGGCGGTTCCATCACTCGTGGAACCAGCGCAGCTTTTCCAGTATCTTGCAATGAACCTTTAGACCTTAGCATGGACGTAGTCAATAGTGTAGAAATAGATTATCATAGGAACAGCTACTCGATAAATCCAGTCGGCACCGCCGGTGGCCCATCATCCCTTAACTATTTTGATATGAAAAATTTTAGCCTTATGCCGCCGCAGCAAATGCGTCTTGTAGCAACGCCCCCAACTTCGCCGAATCTTTGTATCATACAAGAGGAAATACCAAACGTTGCCCCGTTCCAGGGTGGCGTTCCCTACAAGAGCCAATCGGCTGGAGGATCTCCAGAGGACTTGAGCTTTCAACACACCCATCCCCAGATCTGTCTAACGGACGTCCAGGGCAGCGAAATAACCCTGGTAGCGCTGTCTGACTCCAGCCACGACAGTGATGATTCGCTCAACTGTCAGAGTTCATCGGGGTTGGGTTTTCAGGGTCTCCTTATATCCGAACCTTCTAGTGATATGCCCTCAATTACGCGGGGCGTGGGCAGAAAAGCTAGTCTCGAAACCGAAAATAACTCCACGTCGACATCGACCAAGCTGGAAACCGACACGAGCGAATCGTATGCTCGTCGAGGCAGCGACAAGTCGTTAGGTTTTAGCGACGATAGTCTTAGCAACGATTCGAACCACTCCAATCTTTCCCCTAGTCAGGAACCGTCCGCCAGTTCAGGGTTCAAGAGTTGCGACTCTCACTCCGAGCAGGACGCTCGCCTAAGCCCTGACTCCCTATGCGACACCAAGACCCTCACGGACGAGTGTTACGAGCTGCCGTTGCCCCAGGAATGCTCTACGCTGGACTCGTCCCGAATACTGGAGATGGTCAAGCGACGGATCGACTCCAAAATGCCGCCCATGGGTTGTGTGTTCAACGCTGCCAAGACAGTGGACGCCACTGACCTCGGTGGTGGACAACACAGTCGCAGCAGTGATCATGCCGTAGACCACGGAGCATCATCCTCGTTGCCCGTCGGCGGAGACAGTTCAAATCTTAGCCTAGAGTACTCGGGGGGTTTGCAGATCGAGCTGCAGGTGTTCGAGGGTCGCATCAAGGACAGCCATAGCAGCAAGGGGCTGAAACTGCGCCGTATTTCCGGCGACCAAAACGAGTACGGTAAGTTGTGCCAGCAGTTGATCACGTCGCTGACCGTCTGAAAGTATGGGAATCGGCTGACTGCTTAAGGAGATTTTATTGTCATTTGCGGGTAAGTTGATTTTACGTTAACAGGATTCAATCTGATTTTAGTGCTTTTAGTTGGCACGACTTAAACCAGCAATTTTTGGACTTATTTATTTTGCCGAAAAATAAGATTACTCTATTATCCCTAGGAGTTCCGAGTGGTACAAATCCTCCCCATCACTCATGAGCATAGTTCGGTTGGGACGCAGAACTTTTTCGATTTGAACCTTTTCTGCTTTCCCTCTCCTTTTTTCGCCTAGTTAGTGAAGGTGCTATTACACTACGGCAAACATACAAACAAACTCGCACTTTTTGTCAACTTGCCAGAGTGCCTAAATTATTTGTTAGCCTGGATTTGTTTGTACAAACGTTAGCCTGCATAGTTTGAGAGTGTGACAAACACGAAAAAGTGCGAGTTTGTTTGTTTGCGGTAGTGTAATGGCTCCTTGAGTGAACATGCAAACCAAAATGCGTAAGTTTTGGACTCAATAATAAAATTTTCTGCAGAAACTGTGTTTCTGTGCATATTGAGTGAGTGTTGCCGAAAAAACGGAGTGGGCCATGAAATTCATGAAGGATTGCACGGTCACGATCCGTTCCAAGCCTCGGATGATTGAATCGTCAATGAGTGACCAGTGCTCATCGACCCGATAATAATAATCTTTGGTTGTCCTATTCTCTATACGAAATATAAAAAGACATTGTGACTCGTTTTAAGAAGATTTACAATGCTACTTTTTTGCTTTGCTTAACCTGACACTGTTTACCGGAACAGTTATCTAAAGATGTTTCTTTTAATTTTAGAGCTCGGAATTTCATCTTTAATTGGATTTTTTTGAAGCCAAAAATGTTGTATACACAAAACTTTGGAGTGTAAATTGCATCATTGCAATGTTATGAAAAAAGTTAATGCTGGTAATTTTAATGTTTTCAAAACAAGGCAATTTGAATAAAAGTAGGATTATGCCATGCGTCTCTAAACATTAACATTTGTAGTGAACATTTTTTGACTCTTTAGTACTAAAAAATACTGAAACAATCAGTGAACTGGGGTACTCTAACAATTCTTGCAGCGATTCTTTTGCTTGCCATGCATGATCATTGTTTCAATGATTGCAAAATTATATTCAGGAATGACGAAGCGCAGGAATCACATTCTTCGGTCGGTTATGTTGTGTTCTTTCGTTAATCGTAGAGAAAAGTTAGTGGTATAATTAATTTAATCCGTAAGTTTGCGTCGTAAGTTGTAAGATTGGAGCTCAAAAATTATTCGTTGTTACAAAAGCCTTCGGAAGGTAAATTTGCTAAACTTTGTGATTTCCATTTTAGAACAAGAAAGAAAAACAAGAAGAAAAAAAAACAATTAGTTAAGTCTTTTCTAGTGCAATTAAAACGATCAAAAATTTACATTCCAAATGAATAATTGTAAAAACAACTACAGAAACGAGAGTAAACTCTGAGTTAGAAAGAGAAGAAAAAGCAACACGTCTGCTTGAGAAGCCTTCCTTTGTAAATGATTCCATGCATAGATGTTTCGTGTGTATCAAGTCGTGACTTTCTTTTCCTGTTATAACGAGTTTTACCACTCACATAAAGAAACATTCCTGCAATCGCAAAACAAATGAATAAGAAAAATAAGAGATTAGGGAGGATGTTCGCATTTCACAAAACGAAACAAAAACTAAAAATCCTACTGAATGTAATTTGGGTGCGACTTTCAGTGGTGAGCTAGGAAAGCAAACTGCAGCACAATTTTTTAATAGACGCTAAGCCAAATAGTAAAGGAAAACCCGTTCATGAAAGTTGAAACCGCGCTGAACTGATTAAGTAAAACAAAAAGGCCATACCTGTCAATGCAAATACCTCCAAAACCCTCCCGCGCGCACACGTGAGCATGCAATCACGTGCAGAGAACTGTTAGTTTTTGTTCACCTATTGTGTTGTTAGTTTTTTTCCCTTCATTTGCTCTACCGGTTAGCATCCGATGGTTTGCCTACATCTGCAAATGCCATAAGAAGTAAATATTTAATGGAAAGTACATACGGACGTGCAGGACAAGAGTTACTAATTTCAATCTTTCTTGCTACTATCATCAAACTACCACAACTAAATTATGCAAAAATAATAACAACAACAACATATTAGAAATGTAGCAAATCAAAAAACAAAAGATACAAAAAGGAACACATTCAAATGTTGCCCTGTCAGTAATAACAGACAAAATCAAATTTTCATTCAACACTTGGATAACTGGAAAAATATTAACTCCCGCAGAATAATTAAGCTGTTTCAAATCTTTCAAGCATGTAAATATCATAATATTGAGGAAAAATTATCATAAAAAGACTGCTGTGATTTTAACATAAATAAATGAATAAACGATAAAATGATTCTTCAAACGGTGATTATACTGTTTTTCATCCGAAAATTAGTCCATGTATGGAAATCCGAGATGTAACCAAGCCACGAAGCCGAGTGGTATTGCTTTCACCTCGTAAGCGATAGATCGGGGTTCAAATCCCGTCTCGGACCAACACAACGTGTGATCTTTTCCCTTCTGGATTCGATTGCTTAGTAAAGGGAAGGTAGTGTATCATCACAAGCTCGACTTTATCAAGACACTTTAGGAAGACAAATTATGGAATGTTAACATCAACATTAACATGTTAACATTAAGATATTTAATAAACTGTCACTGAATCTGCTTTGAAAATGCCGGCCTCGATACTCTTCACGGTTGTATTTTACTTTATGGAAATAATGTCCATATAACGTGAAGACTTCCATCATTGCCATGATTTTTGGTTCAAAGATATAAATTTTGCGTCGCTTTCAATATTTTGACAAAATTCCTTCAGCAAGTTGTTTAGAATAGTTCCCTACACATGCTGATTCTTTTTGGTAACGATTATCCCTTTCCTTGTAAAGTTATGGAAATCGTCATTAATCAATGATTGCCAACTAGGACGTCAATGACCGCGCCACAAAATTATATAAATTTTGAAGCACAATTGATTTAGATCAAAAATTCCTTCAGTGGCTTCAAGAAGGCAACAACCGGCACATGCTGATTCCTTTTGGTGCTGAATTTCGTTTAATTGAATTTAATACAGCATATTTTATAGTGATGATCAATTTTCTTCGAAAATGATCAACGGATTCACCTTAACTCAAAACCACGGCTAGGGCGTGATAAATAAACAACCATGCGTCTCCGTAAAACTAGTCATTTAACCCTTTCAGGCCTGAATTTTCAAAAAAATATTTTTTTAGTCGATGATGGGAAAATGATTCTTATGACCATACGAAAATTATAGGCTAGTTTTGGAAATTTTGATATTTGGGTCATATATGACCCATCAGGCTCGAAAGGGTTAAATGAAGACACATCATACCCAAGGAACAATATATTTCAGGAGTTCTACAAGAGCTCTTTAAAATATCCAGAGCATATCTGGTTGGACCGCTCTAGGATAACATTTTTCTTCAAATCTTCGGACAAGCTCTCAAAAAGGCATTAGAGTGTGGTGCACCGAGATTTACGATTTAAACATTGCCGGAAACAGGTATTGTCGGCAAACATTTTTATTAATCCTCTGTGCCTACAAAGGATTGACAACTAAATTTAACTGTTTTTTCAAGATTTTTTTTTGTAAGAATTTAGGACCCATTCAACGATTTTCATTTCATTCATTGCATTTTTTGGATTGTTTTGACAAAAACATTAGTGCAGTATTTAACCTAAAGCTAAGCTAATTCAAACGGTGTTAGAGTTTACTGGTACACGGGAGAACAAATGGAGCAGGGGAAGTTACAAAATATCCTTCGAAATTGCTAAAAGGTGGGGGATAGTTAGAGAAAATGAGGTAATTCTTATTCTAATATAGTTTCCGTAACATGGTCAATGTATCCAGTTCAGTATTGTGATGATGTTTTGAACATCTTTATAAAAGCAATCCACTTTAACGACCCCCGGGTCTTTTGTGGGCTCTGTTGCAAGTTTCTGCTCATTTCCAGGCGTCCGAAGGTTATGTGTGGTGAGTCACCCAAAACCTCTTTTACGCAAATGGACCGACATTTTACTTCCCCATCCGATAGAAGACCAGGAGGATAAGGCGGGAATCGAACCCGCGCCCCATAGCAACTTAGGGATCGGCAGCCGAAGCCGCTACCCAAGTAGCACTCATAACTTGTCGACTGTTGAATAATAGTTAGACAGCTGTTTTGGATCAACATACGAGAAAAAATGTCAACGTTAGTTAAATATCAGTTTGTATCACTACTTGTATAACTGACTTATGTAACTCATGAGACGTGTGCCATACAAGTGTTAAAACACAGTCAACTTTACTCTTTTCCAACTTTTACACACAACATAGGGAATATGCACTCGCTCCTAACTCCATCCAATTTGCTGATTTTCACTATTAAAACAATTTATTTTGGAACACTTTTAATAGAAACTTACTTGCTCACTTCCTATTAAGCTATTTATCACTTTATTTCACTCGAAAACACTTTTTATGAGCTGTAATTGAACGTCCAAGTGCTGATATGCCAAGATGCTGTTCCCTCAATGTTTGACTCGAAAACAGTTTGTTGAATAAAAACAATATTGCACTGTTTGTTTCACTGCTTATCCAACATTGTCATGTGACGGCATCTTCTGCAAAATGGACGTGGCCAACCATTCTATAAATAACTTTAGGTTTTCTCGCTTTGTTACACAAATGTTATCGGAGAATAGATTATATAACTGATGCTCAACATACATATTCAACTTGACATTGCGTGTTGTATAGTGGTGTAAATTTGTACATGAGGAATTTAGAGTTTCAATAATGTTTATTCATTGAAGATTACAATAGTTTTGATTGTTGACCGATTCATTTGTGAACATATCGCTGGTAAAAGCTACAACAATTATCAGCTTATAGAGTTTATGATAGAGAAAACGACAAATCAAAATCAAACCGATTTTCAATATTATTCCGTGGTACGGTAATCGAAATGACAGTTGAAACGGTTTGTTATAACAAAGTTATACAATGGAGTTATAAAAACTGCCTTGAAACAAACTTATATAACTTCAATTCCAATGACAGCCTTCGTTCTTTAGCTAACAAAACAGACAGCAACCTTCTTATTGACTATTAGGTCAGCTTATTTACTATGAAGCCCCGTGGAGCAATGCGGAAGAGCGCCTGGACCTGCCGTGGAGATAACAACAAGTCGTCGAAGTCGTCGGATCGAATCTTGGGAAAGAGGAAGTTCATCAAAAAAGGAAAATCTAAAAGTTCGCCATGCAGAAATTTCACCCCAATCACATGCGCGCCATGATTTTTTTTCTTTTTTTATTTTAATTCAATTTCGAATTATTTTAAATAAATCTTGCAGAAACAAGCGTACTTTTTTCATTAGCTTCGTCGTTGATTGAAATTCTAATAGGAAACGTTTGTTTACATGTAAGTTAGTCGACGGTTAGACAGCTGTTTTCTATCTAACTTTCCTTTCCAGTGTGCGCTTTGATTTGACAGCACAGCCGTAAACCACGCCCCCTTTTTTCGTTGAATCTCTTGTTAGATAGCACAGTGTTGTCAAATACATTTGTACAACTTACTCTGATAACTTGCATCTTTTTCTGGCAAGTTATACAACAAAAAAAGTGCGCTTTTTCCAGTTCACAGAAGTTGTAGAACAAGTTGTGATAACGAGGCGAATTGGTTATACAACCAGTTAGGAAATACGTTTATCTGACAAAGTGTGTTGCTTGGGTAACCACCGCGCCACGAGGCCCATCTTTATATTTCATCTTTAGTCAAAGAATGTAAATTCTGTCAATAATTGGCCGGTTGAGACCTTTCTGAAACAGCTGGAATTTAAAAAAAAAACTTTTCAATTATTGAGTTCAAAAATTAAATTTCCATTGCTGATTTAAATGTTCTCTAAGCTACGATCATTTATATCAACAATCAATGATAGCGTTGATTTTAACGACTGGAAGCTCTGCATTTTGCGTATATTTGATTTAGAGGTTTGTAGAACATTGCTGGGTCATCTTTGTCAACTCACACGAAATCCCAAAAATGTTACCTAAACCACCTCTCTTTGATATTCGTAAAAAAAATTCTTGGGGGTAGTTTGTTTTAAAGGAAAAGTTTTACTTTTGTAATTACTTTTACCTTACTGTGAAAAATCGTAAGGCATGTTGTTTTGAAATTTCATGATTTTGTAACAAGCCTATTGTAGATTCGAAAAGTAACCCAAAATTTACATGTCTCACGATTTTTACAGATATGGATTAAAAGTGGCAGAGGTAAAAAAAACTATTTATAAACTATCTGGACGAAAAAAAGCTGGAGTTGTTTGACAAGGGCCCAAAATTACCCGTTAGGATTAAGTTTTACGAAAATTAACGACTCCGACTTTTGTTTCTGGTAATTTAGCGACTCCGATTCAGCTTCTAAGAATTTTCCAACTTAGAGTCTGAGCCTTCGATAAACAGGACTTCACTGACTCCGGCTCTCATTCCACAGATGCTGGTTTTGTTAAATAGTTACCTGTTGTCTAGGAATTTGCAAACTGTTCCAGAAATAAAACATTGTAGTTAATACTCACTTGGTATGGAACCGGACAAGGAAAATTTCAAATGGACAGCAGCGGCAACGATAACAAGCCAGAGAGGGTGAAGAAAAGCTCCAAAAAATCGTTCCGACATGCGTATTGGCCCTAAGTCTGCTGAGTTGGATAAATACGACGAGTGCTGAAAGAAAGTCCGGCAATTTGCATCGAGTTCCATACCAATATCGTATGTCATGTAGTATGCTGTCTTCCATTGGTACACGCAAAACTGCCAATGCGAATTTACTGACCATTGGTACCAAAATTTTGAGCATCGAATGGTCATAAACGATCATGAACGTTCGATGCGCAAAGCGCGTTGACCATCCGATGTTCAACGTGTTTTTCTGACATTTTGACAGCTCTTTTGAATGTGTGCGTGACATCACACGCAGCTTTTTACTGTTTGCACTATTCACCACTTGTGCCGCCACCGTACATCATCACGGCTAGTGCTAGTACCACTTTTCGCCACCAGATGGATTCAGCCATCCCCAGGACGCAAACCAAAAAGTAGCAGAGAATATTTATCAAAACAGACAATTTATTTGCCGTTAAACCAAAATTAAAACTATATCAATCAAAATTACGATTGAGTCAGTTTATTTTTGGTTTATCAAGAACATAAATTGTATGTTTTTCATAAATATTCCTCCCAAAGAGAAAATATTATTTCGAAAAACAAACAACAGGTTTTTATTTGTTATTATATAAGATAAGACAAATTTCTGATTTTTTAAATTAAATTAAACACACAGCTTTTTAGTCATCTCTATGACAAGAATCAAGAGTCAGGAATCCGGTTCTACGCAGTAATTGTCCGCACCTCCGCCGAGTAGTTCCGAAGTAGCACACACGAGATGTTTTTGTTGTTGTCAACCGGTTCCTCGACTTGGTCGTGCCGGCCAGATCTGAGTCTTCTGAATGGACTTTTGAGGGGTGTCTTGATGGAAGAATATCAGAGAGGCGGTGGACAAGACTGGCAGGTATACCGATGGCAAGGGAATACCACGGCAACAGTGGCCTGCCGAAGTACGTATCTTCTTATTCTTCTGGTTCCTTCGGATTGGCTTGTTTTTCGGTTTAACCTCCGCGGTCGTAGATTCTTCCCAGATTTGGTCGTCCTTGGTCCGCTCGGGACGCCTCCGCACAAAAAAACATCGATGCCAAGCTTCTGCAAATTGCGCTGCCGTTTCTTGCGTAGCTCAACCACGTCCTGCCCGTTCGTAGCCAGCGGTTCCAGATTGACATCATCAAGCGAGTTGTCCAAGTTGCTCCCGGCTACGGCCCAGAATTCCGTCGTCCTTGTCCAATGCCGGGAGAGGTTGCAGCTGTAGCTTTGGTTTCCGCTTGCCAACTCGGTCTGCAGCGATTTGATTTGGTGCAGATTGTGCTCGCTAAGGCCAACTCCGTCCACGTAGTGATTGCCTTCCAGCGCTAGTGGAATGATCTTTTCCTCCGGTTTTGGAGTGGACTTTGGCGTGGATTTTGGTGTCTGGGTCAGTTTTTTCGACAACAGATGGGTTGGCGCTTGGACGATACTTGTTACACAAACTGCACTTAACCATCCCGGTGGGCCGCCGCCCAGTAAGCTTGATGACAAATTGACACGACAAGCCCTTGTCCCGCTGCTTGTAGCCATCGCGACGAAGCGTCCCTCCCGGCGTTCGCGAACCCCAATCAAAACAAACCCGACAGCACCGGCACTTCCAGCCGTACTTCGTAATCGACGTCACGTTCCGTGGTAGTGCCGGGGTAGTGGTAGATGCACGGGTAGTAGAACATTTTTGGACAGGACATCTGGGGAAAAATAAATGTTTTGAATCTCTGGACCGCGATGTAGCTTGCGTTTCTACCTTGCACACTAAGCTCGCCCCCTAGCGCGAGCAAAAGTAGCACATTTTGCTTAAGGCCTGCGCCACGGCCTCCTCCAGGTTGCTGAGCGTCCCCGTGGCCGCGCCAAGGCCCACGCCACACGACCAGCTGGCACACGACCGATGAGTGTAAAAGTATCCGCCGTTCTCGATCGAGGCGAACTCCACCTCAGTGTGCCGATCTTCTCCAGCTCAATCACGTACTCGGCGTTGATAATTGGGTTTCTGCGGAAGAGAGATAGAGTGTTGAGTTAGATCGCTGGTCATAAGGTCACAACCATACGAACTTGCGTTACGTTCAATCCTTTCTGTCGTTTGTTGCTGCTCAGCAGCGGCGATATTCCGAGCGTGAGGACACTACCACCGCTGCCCGTTTGTCCCCCTGACTGGGACTGCTCCCGGAGAATCCCTCGTCGTCTTCCTAGGACTACAGCGCGGCCGCCATCGTCGCTTCGACACTGTTCTTGATCCGTAGCATTTCGTCCTGGCCCAGCTGGCTGCGTTCGCCGAGCGCGCACTGGGCGCACACATTGCCGGGGTACTTTTCCGGAAAGTAGGGACTCTTCCGGCACGGGCATCAACAGGTCCGTGTCGGTTTCCATCACTTCGGCCGTACTCGGGCCGCCGCGGATTGACTCGTTCGGTGAGGGAAGTTCCAGGCAGCGTTGCCACATGTACAGATTTATCTGTCATGGTACAGATTTTCAGCAAAGATTTGAGTACAGAATCTGTACGTACAGATGACAGATATTTGGGTCACCGTACTGATTTGTACAGATTTTCAGATAAAACAGATTCTTTCTCAAAATGATATTATTGAATAGTTAAGTTATTGCAATTATCTCAACATTTAAAAACTTTTCATTGATCAAATCTAGTTTAACTTTTGAAACATTTAGAAATGGATCAAGCTTATATTTTTTAACGATCTTAGATCCATTTATGCTAGAATATTTTCTCTTAATACTAACCCCCAGTACGCTGCGGGTAATTGGCTCCCTCCCACTAACATTTACACACAAGATCCTCTGTAGTTTTAGGTTTTTCTTAGGTTTAAGAAAACTGCATTTACAAAAGCAGACTCATTGCTAATCAGGTTTCAGTACCGACAAGGACCTAACAAAAATAATGTATAGCATTTCGTTCTAATAAAGTTATAACATAATTTTCAGCATTTCCCATTCTTCTCAAAAATGATTTTAAAATGAAGGAGAACACAGGTAAAATAAAATCTAAAATACTTTAAAAATTTAATAAAAGTTGAACTGAATCATACAGAAAATAATGAGTCATAAAGTTTATTGTATTTTTTTTAATTAATTTGAGTATATTTTTAAATTACATGAAAACAACATGATTTTTTTATATTCATAATCTTGCTATTGCATTTAAAGCTTTTTTTGCAAAAAAAAAGTTTAATAATAAAAATTATCTTTTTAGCATTCCATACTTTACATGCACTAAATTTGAAACATATTTACAACCGCCTTGTAGTTGCCTGAATATTAAAAAAATTAATCCTCGTTTTTCAAAACATTATTATTTGTTTCTTGAAAGGTAACGCCATTATGTCACATTAAACTATTTAATAAATGGAATCTGGTCAAAGTAAATTTTATTGAAAGTTTTCGATAAATCATGTTTTGCACCATCAACTGGGTCAATCGGGACTGCAGTCTGTATGAATATGGATTACAGTCTAACTTAGATTATTTGATTCTTAAGTTCCTGAATTCTGAAATTCTGAAATTCTGAGATTCTAAAATTCTAAAATTCTAAAATTTTAAAATTTTAAAATTCTAAAATTCTAAAATTCCTAAATTCTTAAATTCTTAAATTCTTAAATTCTTAAATTCTTAAATTCTTAAATTCTTAAATTCTTAAATTCTTAAATTCTTAAATTCTTAAATTCTTAAATTCTTAAATTCTTAAATTCTTAAATTCTTAAATTCTTAAATTCTTAAATTCTTAAATTCTTAAATTCTTAAATTCTTAAATTCTTAAATTCTTAAATTCTTAAATTCTTAAATTCTTAAATTCTTAAATTCTTAAATTCTTAAATTCTTAAATTCTTAAATTCTTAAATTCTTAAATTCTTAAATTCTTAAATTCTTAAATTCTTAAATTCTTAAATTCTTAAATTCTTAAATTCTTAAATTCTTAAATTCTTAAATTCATAAATGCTTTAATTCTTGAATTCTTAAACTCTTTGATATTTTTTTATTTTTTAAATTTTAAATCTGGGTATGATTTGAAATTCTAGATTTTAATTTAGAATTTTAAATTTTTTGGATTATAATTTTGAATTTGAAGGAATTTGAATATATGAATTATTGAATTATATTATTTTAATTTTATTTATTTTTAATTATTAGAATTTTAATGCTTTGAATTTGTTATTTTTAAATTTTGTTTTGTATATATATTTCTTTTTATTTTTTTAATCTTAGATTTTTTTAGTTTTAATATTTGTATTTTTGAATCTGTGTGTTTATGGATTTTCTCTTTGGTTTACTTCTTTTCAAGCAAAATACAAAATCCTTCCTTTTAATTTCAAGATTCTGCTTTGTGAGATTCGGTATCAAAAGGCAATTCGGAATTTTCAATATTATAATATCGATTACAAAATTATTGATACATTTATGACTTTCAGTTGCAATAAAATAAACAAATTCTGAATATTTAAGTTTTTTCACTAGAACTTTTGCAAACAATCATCGCGCGAAGTAACGTCACGCGAAGAAACGTCTTTCCTTGGCCGTTTCTTGGGTGTTTTTTATATGGAGTTTTGCGTTCCTTCCGAGCTGCATATCAGCGTTTAGTGTTGTCATAAGATTGTTCAAAATGCATGTTAAAAAAAAGTTTTTTACAAAAAATATACCGTACAGATAATGGTACAGATATTCGCCATGCTTGGTGCAGATAAGACAGATTTTTGGACCCTCTGATACAGACGAGCATGTGGTAACACTGGTTCCAGGGCCAACGACTCGACCAGACTGTCCTATTTCCTATTAAGAATCACGAACAGTTTGCTTAAATCTAAAAACGTTGAAGGGAGAGAGGAGGCTCGACTAATTAGGGGAAAACACTTAACAGTGAACCGAAATGAATTCTCTGGGCTACGGACGGGAACCAATTTCGGACACTCGCGATGCGGTGAGCACAGAATTACCGGCGGAAACTTTCCCGGACCACCTACCGTTGCTGGCCGAACAAAAAAAACATGCAGAGCGAGCACAGCCTACCGCGACAAAAAAAAAAAACAAAACGTCAAACTGATCACAGAGAAGAACGGGCTATTTTAAAGAGGGTGAAGAAGGAATTCTTCGGTTGACAGTACGATTAGCGCAAATATCACGCATACTAGAGCATGAATAAAATCGTATGATTCAGATTGCAGTGGTGTTGGTGATTTTTTAAATGATTTGAACATCCGATGGGAATAAATTTGAACATCGGATGGGTTAGGGCGATTGACCATCCAACGTTCACCGGTATTTCTTTGCGTGTAACGAATTTCACTAGCTGTTCTAACTCAGTAGTCTGTGATTATTGGAATGTTAGCTTCTTGACAACAATAATGCACAAAGTTCTACTTTTCACAATTGTTGTACTTTTCGCAACTCTCATGAGAAGTTTTGGATCTGTTCGAGTGATTCCAAATCTGCAGCCGAAAAACGAAACTATTGGCACTACGCCCCACGGGGCATGGCCTTCCTCTAACGTGGGATTTCTGCTCCAGCGCCTCTGACGAGACAGGAGAAACCGGGACCGACGTTTTACTTCACCATCCGATAGAAGCTCAGTGGATAAGGCGGGAATCGAACCCGCGTCTCATAGCATCATCGGGATCGGCAGCCGAAGCCGCTACCCCTGCACCACGAGACCCCCCCCCCCATCTGCAGCCATTGCCGTTGAATCAGCGGCAAAAAGTTGCAGAGAATACAACACCTCCTGGCTTCAGTCAGCAACCGAGGGCAAACCAACCAGCATCAACGAATGAAGGCAGTAGTGACCTGTTTTCACCACAAGAACTTCTGAACATTTTCATCAAGATGACAACAACACTGCGTGGGTGCAAAACTCGTGCAGAACAAGTAAGAACGCTTGAAATACAGTTCGTTGTTTACTCGTTCTAATGATTTTTAATATTTCAATGAATTTACTTTTTTTAGTTTTAAGTTAGGATTAGTTGTTAAAGATATATTTTTTTCTTCTTTTTTACACAAATGTATTCAATTCAATGCAAAAATGTAAAACAATTTGAAGTAAATAAATGAATGTGAACAGTTAATAATAAAACGAAAAATACTACAAAGATGAAGAGCATTTAGCCATACAACTTAAAATGTAAATGAAATGCAATTATTATAAGAAAGTTCAATAAAGACATATTTAATTTCAATTTTTTCATGAGTACTTTTCAAATCAATTATTTTAGAAGCAAATTAGGAGCATTTTCGTTAATACAGAAGGACAGGAAAAGTTAGTAATTGGACAACGGTGTAATGAAAATGCAATATGTAATATAATTCGGTCCTAAAATGAAGCTTAGATTGCTGATATAATTGTTTACAGCGATAAATCTTATTTTTCTGAGTACAATGACCCTTTTTACGACCACAAAGAGTTGAAAATGGATTTTTAAATCAATTTGGAAAAATTAACCTCACGGCCCTTCTTGATAGAAAAGTCCCTACTTGACAGCTCGTTCCAAAGGGACCATAGTTGATCCATCGAAAAATGTTGTCGTTTCAATATTTTTTTTGCATTAACGAGGCACATCAGCCGGAAAACCATCCTCGAATTTTTTTTTAAACTGGTAGGATCTCGAAAACTACAAAACATATCGATATGATCTTTGATTTAGCCCCTAGAGTTTTAATCTCTGAACAATTTGCAACTAAGCAAAACTATTTTTACAATACCATTGTTTCAATGTTGGGTCCGAGAGTTCAATGTTGCATGCTGTTTTTGCACTCTACATATTGTTTTTTGATCGTGTAACCCCAACAGGGCTATTTTTGCATTTTTTTGCATTAAAATTAAAAAAAAATATGATCAGAAATTGTTTTTAATCGTGTGTTTTACCGTTGTACATAAAAATTAACATGGGGCTTTAGTACCCAATTATGGTTATCCACATTTTTGTAACAAAAATAGGAGCTCTTCCCATATTAAGGCAAGTTTAGCCATATTGGTGAGTTACACTGTCAAAAAATGATCTCACTCATACCACTTCCAATGCTACCTGGGATGTTTTCATGGTTTATGTTATTGACTACTCTACTATACACACTGTGCAAAACAGAAACTGCACATACTGCACTGACGTATGTGTCATTTTCTGTGTTCGCTTGAACCAGATAACAAGCAGCTCACTAAGTTTTTTGCTCAAAACTAAGGGCCCCGCATTATTTGTCCGTGTGTGGCAGTGTTTCGTGCTTGATTCTCCGAATTTTCACTTGATGACGATCAAAAAAATAACTGTGTGAATAGAATAGACTGTTCAAAATGAAGCTTTGCTAGCTTAAACTTGCTGAATTTCAAACGTGAGTTTTACCTGAGAAGACACAATTCGTCCCTGAACCGAACTCTTTGTCCCGCAGCTGAACAAACTTCTTCTCTTCGATTCGGCTGACGTCGAAGGGGAGAAAAACTGCCCTGGAAGTGCATCTGCAACGCGTTGATGTTGCTGTTTCGTTCCGGCAGAAGAATCATGAGCACCAGCTATCCAGATGCCCCGCTCGGTATCCGAATTGTTTCGGCCATCAGCGGCAAACTTTGTCCACGATGGCAGATCAATCGGCTGCTCTGGTGAGTAATACTTTTTAGCCTTTTTTTTGTTTAGTTCTCCCACTTCGTTGGTGCTGGCGATGATGATAACTTGGAACGAGCAAGTCAATGCTCGATTTGGAATGAGATTTTTTTTTGCATTTTAAACATTTGCTGATAACACCTTCACTGGTGATATTATGGGTTGTGATGTTCTTGACATTGAACAACATGCCTGCGAGGAGTGATGAGTTGTTAATCGATTTAAATTTTCACAATTGACAATATTTTAAAATATAACTAATTTTGCAAGTTGTACCATTTCAAAATACTGGAATTTGGGAAGTTTTTATTTTAGGTTCTTAAAACATATCCACTTCAACAACACTTTAAAAATAATTGTGATTTGGTTATTTATTTAATCACTTATTCTTGCAACAAAACGATTGCAATAACAAAGTGTGATCATAAACAGATTTCTTAATTTTAAGTTGTTGCTTATTAAAGGTTATTTAAAAAATGAAATCGGAATGTTCAATTCATGCCCAATTATGTCCAAACATATGCACACGTTTTGCGGTACCACACCTCAATAACAGATATGACGGCAAACATGTTCTCTCACTTCTACTGAATTTGTCAATGGTATAATTATCTATTGAAACTTTGACGCTTATGGTATTTTTTTTAATGAAGCTATTGTTAGATGCATTTTTTGAAATTGCTCGTCATGGTAGTTGAGCAAGAAAAGAGAAATTTGCTTTGTTTTTATTGTTTCACTTAGAATAAAAAAAAATAAAAAAAATAAATATCTCTCGTTCTATTTTTTATAAAGCAAGGAATTTTTCGGGAACAATTTTACTCGACCTTCTCCAATTTCAATAAAAAATTTTATTGTTAAAAAGCATTTTGAAGCACATTCAATACATATATGGAGTCAATTGCATTCGAGAAAGGCAATTGAGAATGGCGTAAGTTAATTCAATATTTTTGTATTTCGTATTTGTATTGATCCAAGACATATTTGTAAAAAATATGATGAGATTTCAGAAAAAAAATACATTGAAATATAAATACACTCAACCCCCCGGTGGTTGGTCACTTTTTCGTTTGACACTTTTTTAGTTTGTACCCCGTTGGTTGGTCAAAGTCAATCTAAAAAGTGACGAACTGTCACTTTTTACAGGGCACTCACGCACACTATCAATACAAACGTTTGGTAGTGTGTGTGAACTCCGTGTAAAAGGGGTGTCAAACTCAAAAGTGAACCCATTCGTTAGACAACAGTTGGTGTCAAACCATCGGGGTTTGAGTGTACACGCTATATCTACGAGAGTTTTAGATTTTAAGGTTTAAAAGTAAAATTTGAAGGTGAGTGCGCGAATTTTTTGCTCTATTTTTAATTTGATTGGCCTAAAATATTGCGAAAAGCCTCACGAAAAATGCTGGGATGTATGCACTTTGGGACCTTCCGGGATGGGACACAACTCGCTCCCTGGATAATATCCTGGCCATTTTTTTGAAAAAATGTCAAACTTTGAAGGTCTGTTACGTGTTATGTCCAATCAAGCTCATATTTTGGATTTGGGCTTAGTATGCCCACCGGAACAAACCCTTGAATGCCCACCAAAAAGTCATTTTTGTTATATCCTAATATCTACTCAGGACCAACATCTGAGCAAATGTATGTGGGTGTGGTGGGATGTTGATAAAAATAATTGCTCTCGATTATCTCGGGACTGGCTGAACCAATTTTTCCGTTTTGGACGCATTCGATCCGTCTTGGGGTCCTTATGAAGTTTAGTTAAGTATCGTCAACGGGGGCGAATCAGGACTACAGTCTGAATAGGGACAGCACGTTTTAGAGCACTTGAAAACTTCATAAATAGTCTAACCGAAACCACATCAAAAAAGCAAAATATAGGGCTGCATCATTGTTAAAACAGCTGTCCCAATTCGCCCCAAGTGTCCCGATTCGCCCCAGATTACGGTTCCGACTTAAAAAGTTATAAACGATTTTGACTAAAGTCTGAAAGATTGTAAAAAGGGTGTTTGTTGTAAAAAAGAGCCTAACACATTAAGGATCTGACATCGCTTTCAAAAGTTATAAGCACTTAAATGCTATTTGTTCCCTTTTTGGAGGCCGGATTGGATGAAAATTGGATTGGATGAAAACGTTGTCCGGATCTGTCATGCAACCGATTGTTGGATAAGTAATTAAAAGACCTTTGCAACGAGTCCAAAAGAATGAAAATCTGATACCCCCACTCCCCCCCCCCTCTCCCTGTCTTTTTTGAAGTCGGATATCAGATTTTTAATGAAAATGTCCGGATCAATCATGCGACCTATCGTTAGATGCGTATTAAAATGACCCTTCCAATGATTACAATAGATTGAACATCTGATAACCCTTTCAAAAGTATATTAAGGTGTAACGGGCCATCATCAAATATGGCGAAAAAACATGGTTGGCAAATTTTCCGGTTCCACCCTAACGATGATACTTTTTTGTTCCACCTTAATCAGCAAAAAATTGCAACGTTTTGGAAGTATTCCTTTTTTTCGAAAAATAAACATGCAGCATATAACATTACATAATCACCATGCACAAAACATTCGTGGGAACCCAGCAAAACAAGCAGCATTGATGAAAAATATTTTTTTTCCTTTAATTTTGACTAGTTTTGACCGCTTCGGCAATCACCTCCAAAAAGACGTTTTATTCACTGTACCTATACAAAAAAGCAATCACCGTGCGTGCTGCAGCCAGGAGAATCTGCCAGTTTCCACCAAATTCCACAAAACCCGCGAAATCCGTCAAAACGTCGTCCTAAACTTACGAAGTGAAACTTTCCGCGAGATAATTTGCATTTTTTTACACGATTCAATACCAGCAACAGTTGCATTAGTATGTGTAGTCATCAAGATTCTTACTACAGGTTGTTGCCAGAATTAATTTTCGAGCACTTTATATTAAGTTACCGCTGTATGGTTTTTTTAATTCTTCTTTTTCAGTTGAACTACCCGATCTAAGAGATTCACACCGCAATTTTAGCAAATCGGACAACTTCGACGTAACGCCCTCGTCTCAACTTTGCTCAGGTAACGCTACATATTCCTGTTTGGCTCCGGATTCCTCCATTCCGTTCATCGAGCAGCGGGAAATTCATTCGAAGCGACCCTAGCTTATTTCTTTCCACAATCAACACGTTCCAGCTCAAAGTGATCCTTCGCGTGGTGTAAAAACTCGTCAAACCTGGTCAAAAGATGGCTTCAAAAAACGAATCTTCAAAAAATCTGAAGTGACGTGTTACAATAAATTTCTTTTTATTAAAAGAAAAATTACATAACTTTATAAAAATAAACGAAAACAGCTTCAGAAATATTCGGAAAATGCCTGCAAAATTTGGTTGATTAATTTTACAAGATTCATTCGGCAAAGGACCTTAAAGTCTGTCCTATTTTAGATCTTCTTCTTTAAAAAAACGTAGTAAATGGTTTATGTTCTTAAAATAATATTCTGCTCTTATTTAAACGGATTTATTGGCTTTCAAATATTCTCTGAATATTTGAATCATATAAAAAAAATCTCAAAATTTAATAAGAGGCCACCCACAAACCACGTGGATACGTGCCCTCGTAGTTTATGGAAGTCCCTAACGTGTTTGTTTAGATCTGTTATTTACCCAAACTGTTACTTCACCAATACAATTACAAAAGATTGACACTATGACTAATACATGCAAATATTAATGATAATCATCACACCAATACGTTTACACTGCACTAATACACTGATACCTTCGATGATGAAGCGTTTCACCTTAATATGGAAGACACCAACCGCTATAAAGTGGATTAAGTAACGTTTTAGTCATAAAAGCTACCGGGAAAGTAAAACCAAGGTTTTTAAGGCCAAACCGAAACATTTGTTTGCTGAACCACTGGATACCATTTTATGCATTTGGATTTTTTCCATTTTTGTTTGAGGATATTTTGTGAAATTGTCCAAAAGGGACTTTTCAAAAAAAAAAAAAAAGCTCAGGGAACATGGTGAACCATTTTCCGAAAGTTTTCACGTATGGAAGAGTCTAGATCATCTATCATCTATCCTTTGAGAACTGAGCCCAATGCTTTCATTTAGCCAGATCATAAACCAAGTCAATTGAGGTAAAACACCAAGCAATGGGATTTGAAACGTGATGCAAGATGTCAGGATTGCATCGCTAAGATCGTAAATTTCCTAACTCTCCCGTTTTATCTTCGTCGTCATAAAACATTACCTGCATCGGATATTTACCCTCAAGTCGTCCCATGTGCGACGTTCACAGCTGGATCAAATTCACGGATTTGCTTCGTGATTGTGCGATAACAACTGTCTCTGCTTTCAGGTTCAAATGCTCGGTGCTCACGCTGACCTACCTGGCGTACATGTGCTACCACATGACACGGAAACCGATCTCGGTGGTCAAATCCGTGCTCCATCGGAACTGTTCCGGGGTGCAGCTGCCGCCGGAGTTTATCAACAACGGGGATGATGTGCCGGGCGGTGACAGCACCTGGTGTGACTATCCACCCTTCGATGGACCGGACTCGGCAGCCCTGCTGGGCACGCTGGATTCGTCGTTTTTGTTCAGCTATGCCATTGCGATGTTCTTTTCGGGTTTCATCGCAGAACGCGTCTCGCTGCGATACTTTTTGGCGCTGGGAATGCTGTTTTCCGGAATTTTCTGCTACCTGTTTGGAGTGGCTAAGGTGTACGACGTGCACTCGTTGATGTACTTTGTGTTTGTTCAAGCCATGGCCGGGATGTTCCAAACGACGGGATGGCCGAGCGTTGTGACCATCGTAAGCCGATGGTTTGGAAAAGCAAAACGGGGGTTGATTTTTGGCATCTGGAACAGTCACACTTCGATTGGGAACATCTTGGGATCGTTGATTGCTGCTCATTACGTGGAACGTGACTGGTCGATGTCGTTTATCGTGCCCGGCTTTCTGATGGGAGTGTTTGGGTTTGTTATGTTTTTGTTCCTGGTCGATCGACCGGAGATCGTGGACTGCCAGGAGAAGGTTGGCGATCGTCGGGCTGGTTATAGACGACTGGACGACGGTAGAACGGCTGATGTGGGTGGTAACTCAGATCCTGAGGATCTTATTGACACTAGAAGTGAACAGGTATGGCATCCGCAAAGAATTTAAACTCTAATTTTATCTAGCTTTGTTTGTTTATTTGCATGTGTTTAATACAACCCTTAGGTTAACCCTTCCCTAAGAAGCTTACACGGCAGCTTCTATTCTAATGTAGTAAGTGCATGTTTTATTATGTTTGGTCAATGTAGTTTAATGTTGAGTAAAGTAGAATTTGAAATATTACATTTTTAGCTATAACAAATGCAATTAGTTTCAACAAATTATACCCTTTTCTTCGTAGGACGTTGATGAACGCACACCGATCATTGGCAGTATTAATCGGGAGCCGGTGGAAGACGATGCGATCGGATTTTGGGAGCCATCAAAATTCCGGGTGTGATTGAGTTTTCCCTCTGTCTATTTTTCTCCAAACTGGTCAGCTACACATTCCTCTACTGGCTGCCGCTGTACATTCAGGCCTCGAGTGAGTATTAAAGAATTGTATTTTAGGGTGGATTTTAATGGACTTTTCGATGACTGACATCGAAAGAACGCTTCATTACGTGCAACGAGATTTAAATTTAATAATTGATTTTTTTTTCTAATACTTTTCCCGATTTCTATCGCTCCAGCCACGCTGAGCGCCGAACTGAGTGCAGATTTATCGACGCTGTTCGATATCGGTGGCATCGTTGGCGCCATCGCGGCCGGCCTGCTGTCCGACTACACCGGAATGTCCGCCACGACCTGCACGGTGATGCTTGCGTTGGCCGCTCCTTCGGTAAATGGCATTTGTGGTTGGGATTGACATTGAGGACTGAAATCGGGATTAATTTTCTAGTTGCTGCTTTATCAACAATGGGGTGCCCTCTCGTTATCGTTCAACATCTGTCTGCTGTTTGTGGCCGGAGTCCTGGTGAACGGGCCGTACGCTCTTATCACCACTTCTGTTAGTGCTGAACTAGGTAAGATGTGCGGGATTAGTTGAATATCTTATTCTAAACCTTACAACTTTTTGCAGGCCAACACAGTTCGCTGAACGGGAATGGAAAGGCGTTAGCTACAGTGACAGCTATAATCGATGGAACTGGTTCCATTGGTAAGAAAACTCCTTTGTTATGTCATTAATTTATTTGTTACAACCAACATTTTAATTTCACTTGAAGGTGCCGCCGTTGGTCCTCTGGTCGCCGGCTTGGTCTCGTCGTCCGGATGGCAGAACGTGTTCTACATGTTGATCGCGTCGGATATTCTTGCCCTCTTGCTGCTGCTGCGGCCAGTTTCCAAAGAGCTCAAACGACGCTCCCGACGGCGCAACGTGCGGATAGAGTAATTAGTCCAAATGTTAAATGTTAGACTGTTTGTTTCGAGGCATGCGGGCCCGATTGGGGCCGGCTTTCGAAACATTTTGACATTTTTTACGCTGTAATTTTCCAATTTATGCCTCGGATATTTTTTAATAATCAGATAAAATATGCTCTGCTATGCGAGAAGCTTTAAATAAAAAGTATTTTTATTTCAAATAGAACACAAAGAATCAATTTTAAATCACAAATCACAATCAACCAGATGGGGCCAGTTGCAAAGAGCAAGCACGGGGTCAAACAGCAATCCGGCCGGACAGGAAAAATCGAACCGACGTCCGTTGGAGTCACAGATGAAGTACTTGTCGCAGACTTCTTCGTTCGGGAACACGCCCTCGGGTGAACAGCCACCAGGAGGAGTCGGAGAGGAACCTGATGGAGGAGGAGTGGCAGTGGTCGTGTTGTTCAACGGTGGTGATTGTCCGTAAATGTGCTCGTAAATGACGCTCATCAGCGCGTATCGCGTATCGTGACAAACGCCATGGAAGTCGTCCGTTTCCAGCGACCAAACCATTACGCCGCCGAGGTTCATTTGGGAGAAGTAGTCCATCTGGAATGTGGCGAGAAATAAATTATTTTTAAATAAATTGTTTAACTTTTCTTGCTTGTTTTGTTTCTTAGATTAAAAAATAAAACAGATCAAGTAAATAATAAAAATGTCCAAAGAACTCATCAAAGGTCATTTGAGGGCTCTTGATTGACAAAAACTTAAGACCGTATATTGCGTTTTTCACTTTTGGGGTAATGACTTTCAATGATGGTTCTGAAATAGTAAATTGAAATAAAAAAAAAATATCACTAGAGTAGCGTGGGACAAAGGTAATCGTTCTGTCGCTGGTGACCTATTTTGACCAATTCCTATTTTGGCAGAAATACTATTTTTTGTGATTTTGAATCAATTTTATCAGAAATAAAAGTTATCCAATGTGTTTGAATTTTCAGGAAAAATAAGAAGAAGAGGAATTTAAAAAAAATTCTTTAAAGGTTGGCAAGGCAATTGGCTAACATTAGTTAAATGGTTTTAAAGATTACGTGAACCTGAAGTTTTGTAAACCTTATTTTGTTCACTTCAAATATTAGATCAAGATGGCTCAAAAGTTACTTTTCCCAATAAATTTCGCAAACTTAAAGGTTATCACTTTATTTTTGAAAATACATAAAATTTACTCTAAGACAAGTCGAAACCCCAAATATGAGCTTTTTAGGTTGAAACTAAGTATTGAAAAGGCTGGTGCGCACTTTTGCCCAGTACTACTCTGTGTGTAAAATGCTTCTACAAACAACACAAAGAAACCCATTTTTTGATTCATACATTCTGAATCAGAGCTTGAATGTTTTTCTAAAACAATCATGGCCACCAAATTGCCGATCGAGGATGATGCCTTTCAGAGCCTTAAAATATATTTCGCAAACTAATTATTGCAAAATAAAATATATATGAAAAAATAATATTTCGCAAACTAATTATTGCAATCCAACTGTTCTACTGTATTTGTATTTGTACTGTACGTTTTGTAGTGAAATGATGAAATTATAGCTTGCTATTTTTTTATAAATATATTATCCCCATCAATTTCTACGGCCAGAGCCGAGGGACAAAAACTTTGAAGAATATTTACATCAGCTTTATTCTGATTTTCAATCAATTTGATGAGAAATCGCTCTTTGTCACAAGTGTGTATTGCGATATGCGGGAATCGGAAGCGAATTTCCAAAATCGGTTTCAAACATCTTGTAGGATTCGTGAGTTTGACAAAACGTCATCATTTACTCATTTTCAACCTAAATGGTCGTTTCAAGATCTATTTTTATGATGATTAAGGAAAAAGCTATAAAAAAGAAAAACTTATTTTAAAATTTTGAAATACAGTCTGATCGTCCGGAACCCTACAATTACACACAAATAATACAAATAATTGCCGGGACTTGTCGTGTAGGGGTAAGCGTGGTTGCCTCTCATCCAGTCGGCCTTGGTTCGATCCCAGAAGATCTCGGTGGCATCTTCGAGACGAGATTTGTCTGATCACGCCTCCCGTCGGATGGAGAAGTAAATGTTGGCCCCGGTCTAACCTAGAGGGTTAGGTCGTTAGCTCAATCCAGGTGTAGGAGTCGTCTCCCTGGGTCCTGCCTCGGTGGAGTCGCTGGTAGGCAGACTCACAATCCAAAGGTCGTCAGTTCGAATCCCGGGTGGATGGAAGCTAAGGTGTAAAAAGAGGTTTGCAATTGCCTCAACAATCAAACCTTCGGACAACTAGTTTCGAGTAGGAATCTCGCAATCGAGAACGCCAAGGCAATGCTGTAGAGCGAATAATTTGATTTGCAATACAATTAATTACACTTTGGAAAATCGAATCACGAAAGAAGTATCTTGTTTTTGGTCGTTGATCTCAAATATGACAAAAAAAAAGTGATTTGAAAACTTTTAATCCAAGATGGCAATGATGAAACATTAAGAAAATGCATTTGGTAATGTTACAGCACAAGTTACAGAACTATGATTTGATGTTAAATATAGAAAAAAACATTTTTTGCCCATGACTAGATTATCCGAAGTTCCTAAGAAACTTGCGGAGAATCGTACTTTGGATTATCAAAAAAAAAAAAAAAAAAATCAAACCATTCACATTAACGACCCCCGGGTCTTTTGTGGTCTCTATTGCAAGTTTCTGCTTGAACCTAGGAGTCCGAAGGCTTGAATGGAGAGAGCACCCAAACCTCTTTTTACTCCAAGGAACCTTCCACCCCAGTGTTTGAACTGACGACCTTTGGATTGCGAGTCCAACCGCCGCCAGCGATTCCACCGGAGTAGGCTTGGTTTGGTGTGTTGTTTGTACTTATGGCATGGAGACAACTCCTACACCTGGAATGACTTAACGGCCTAACAACCAAGGCCGGGACCGACATTTTTACTTCCTCATCCGATGGAAGGTTGCAGCAGATGAGAATCGAACCCAGAATCATCCGCTTACAAAGCGGACAGCGTAACCATTCGGCCACGCACTGCCACACTTTGGATTATCGATATTTATGATAATCGAGTCTTGGCTGTACTGAAATAAAAAGTATGAAGTGACGTCGCTGAAGTAATAGTGGCTAAAATCTTGTTTTTACCTTGTGCGCCACAGATTTGACGTCCTCGAAGCTGATCCACTGATTTCCACTGGTGGCATAGCAGACCAACTGTTTCTCATTGCAAGTAATATCCCATTTTTCCGAAAGAAACTTTTCACATAGTTCATTGTACCCAATCATCCCTGCTTCTCTTGAATACTGTCCGGCCTTTCCCGGACCCGAGGCAGGTGCTTCAACTCCATTGACGCTCGCGTCTACCAGAGTGAAGGTCCTTCCATAGGAAGGAATGCCCATTACGATCTTTTCCTTTGGAGCACCCAGCTCGATCCAATAGTGAATGCTTGCATTTACGTTGAGTTGCTGCTGCAGGTCCGTCACATCCTTAGCTCCGGAGTAGAGTGGGGAATTGAACCCCGTGTAGGGATCCCACGAACCGTGCATATCGTAGGTCATCACGTTGATGAAATGCAGTGCTGCTGAAACCCGTGGAATGTCGTACGACCTGCTGGCGGAAAATTCCGCCGATGCCACTGCAGCAGAAAGGAGGAGTCCTTCACGATCAAATCTAGACGATGATGGTTTGTTTTATTAGAAAACCGATTAAAACTGTTGAACTCACTCACTCTCGTCGTATTTCTTCCAACCAAGTTGCGTGATTTTCACGATCAACTAATTCGTTACCGTCGCGTTGTCCAGGGTACTCCCAGTCCAGATCGATCCCGTCAAAGTTGTGTTTTTTGCAAAATTTGATACTGTCTTTGATGAATCGCTGTCGAAGAGTTGGACTAGCAGCAACCACAGAAAACGGATGAGACCGTTCGTTCCATCCACCGACGGCGGCCATCGTCTTGAGCTTTGGATGCTGTAGTTTAAGCTCGTTGAATCGCTTTATGTGACCTCGGCCCCAGTTTTCCTCCAAATCCAAGTACGGGTCAATAATCCGAATGGTTCCATCTTCATTGATTCCGAAGAAGGCGTACATCAAATGCGTACACAGCGAAGGTTCGATGTTTTCTATGTTGAACGAGCCACGGTTTGGCCTATAAACGGACCACGTTCCCACATAGCACACGATTTTCTCTGAAAATGATTTTCTTCGTAAGCCATTCAAACACTAATCAACAGCAAAACCCTCACTTTCAGTTAATGCCATCGAAATTGATAGAGTAAGAAGCACCAACCCCAGAACAATACTGCCACACTTCATTGTTGAGCAAATTAAAAATCACAGTCCAATCAATAAAACGATACAATCCGTTCACCACGAACGCCACAGACTAGACTAGAACCACCCAACGGGGTCCCGCTTTTATAATCAAAGAATCGTGTTTTGCCGTCAGACAGTCATCGGCACTTTTTCAATTATCAATTGAATCTGGAGTACCCTCCGGTGCGGTATTATGCTGCCTTAGGAAATTAACTCATCGTTGCCGCGTCCGCCACCATCTAGTTCTTTATCAATACAGGTACGATAGGGCGCGGTAATCGCGTAGAAAAAAAAAATCAAGTACCTAGATTAAATAATCTCGCGGAAAGGGACCGACTGCATGGAAAACAATATGAAGTCACCGGATGTTAAATTAGATTAAAGTTAAAGGTAAAGGTTAAATTAGATTAAAGTTAAAGGTGTTTCCTTCCAAGAATGAGCTTTTTTTTGGTAATCATGGTTTTGACTAAACTTTGTGACAATTTTATCTTCTAGCAATGAAGCCAATTTGTATCATTGTTTCGTCCATATAACGATTTTATTTGTGTGGAGCATAGACCAGCTCCAAAACAAATTTCCAAAAATGAGCATGATTGTGTGAATCTAACAGGACCGGGAGCTCAGCCTTTTAGTTTTTTAATTGGATTTAACCAGTAAACAAGTTTCGGTATTGGGGAAGGTGGGGCAAGTGTAACAAGCTAATGATATGCTCGTTGAAACCCATTGAAAACGTAAATAAATCAGTCGGATTTTTTTGATAATCATCATATTTCAGGTCTTGCCCAAGACTTCTGAAAAAATCTGAAAAATTCTGTGTTGTACTATACAAAATTGATTCTAAAATTATTGATTTTTCGTACATTCTACTCAACTAGTGTGGCATGTTTCAAGTACTCAGTGACTGCTGTGCCAGCTGGTGATACGCCAAATTAGGCTCTTATTTAGGCTTTGGGATCAATTTATCTACCGAATCAAGCTCCCAAAGCGTCATTTTTGTTACTCCCTAGTACGCATCCACCGGAGAAGTTGTTGTCTTCTTTTATGTAAATTACTTAATTTAAGGAATCCAATTTGATTGTAAAAATAGTCTGACTTTTTTTGAAAATCGTGTTGTAGACATTCAAGGTTGTACTAAAGACCGTTCCCCTAATAGGATAGTAAAATGTTTGAGGTGGACTAGTGTGACAAAAAGAATGGATTTTAGAGACACCACCTGGCATAATTCCTTTGGTTTAAAATAAAAATAAAAAAGTGGCTGTAAGCCGTGCAAAACTAAAAAGGCAAAATATGTAATGATAGGAGGTGGTGGATCAAGCCAAATACTATCTGATAACATAAATTTAACAAGAAAAATGCAATTAAAAATACTAAGAATGACCTCTTGAATACGGGAAACATATAAAACACGCATTTGTTTATAAATTTGTTTAAAAACATCAATTTTATCATTTATTTCGAAACGATATCTTGTGAGTCAGATTTCCTTTCAGTGCAAGTATGTGTATATTTTGGAATAAAGATTTGGTCAAAAATTGGCTTTATCATTGCAATTAATATTGATTTTAACATTCTACCCTTTCTGGATAGTTACAGCTTAGTATCGAAAGATCAAAATACAATCCTGCCGGGCATTGAAAGCTATGTAGGGTGGCACCCTCGCAGAAATAAAATTTAGAACAATCTTCTGGGTCTCGGAAGTATCCAGTTTCAACACATTTAATCGGGCCAGGATCCTCAGTAGTTGTACTAGTTGATGCCCAGATGCTGGTGGTTCCTTCTTCCGTAGTGGTAGTGCTTTCAGGGTGATGCGTTGAAGTGCTGATAGTAGTTGGTGCGTTGGTGGTTGTACTAGTCACCTCATCATGCTCTAATCCCTTGTTGAGCGTTGAGAGCAGGGCAAACCTTTCACCACATTTGCCGTGAAAATCATCCGTTTCGATTGACCATACCATTGCTCCGGCTAATCCGTATCGCTTAATAAAGTTGGCCTGTGAAATATTAGATTTTAGTTGGAATATATTTGATGTAGCAAGGAATTATGACAAACCTTCAATGTGATGCTTTCTGGGTCGTCGTAGCCAACCCATTGATTCGCACTGTACGCGTAAGGAGCCTGTTGCTCGTTGTCCCAGCAGTGGTTCCACTTCTCAAATTGTAACTTTTCACAAATCTCATTGTAACCAAGAAATCCCGATTCGTACGTATACGGTCCAGCACGGCCAGGTCCACCGGCGGGAGCTCCAATCCCATTGTCACCAGCATTTCGCAGCGTAAATGATCTTCCGTAGAATGCTACCCCCAGGTTAAGCTTCTCGGCAGGAGCACCTTGCCGAATCCAGTAGCTAACACAAGCCTGTACGTTCAGTTGACGTTGAACTTCGGTTTTGTCATTTAAACCAGCGTAGAGAGGCGCGTTTTGACCTGTTACAGATTCCCAAGGACCGTGTAAATCATACGCCATTAGATTTATGAAATCCAAATGTGTCGAAATCCCAGAAATGTTGTACGAAATAGCTGCCGAGTTCTCCGCTGCCGCCACCGCAGCAGTCAGAAGCAGTCCTCGATTGGAGAATTCCTGCTTCAAATCCGACAGCAATTCAACAAAGTTTTCTCGATCAACGCTTGGGTCTCCGTCCCTCTGCCCAGGGTACTCCCAATCTACGTCGAGCCCATCGAATCCCATCCGTTTACAAAATTTCGCGGCATCTTTCGCCAATCGCAACCTCAATGCTGGACTCTGGGCAACGGTTGAAAACTTTAGTGAGCCCTCGTTCCAGCCACCAATCGCTACCAGAGTTTTCAGCTTCGGGTTCACCAGCTTTAAATCGTTGAACTTCCGCATCGTTCCCAAACCCCAATTGTCCTCCAAGTCCAGCCAAGGATCCAGTATCGAGATGGTTCCATTCTGGTGAATTCCGACGAAGGCATAGATGAGGTGCGTGCACAGGAACGGATCGATATGTTCTACTGCGAAACGACCCGCTCCGTTACGGTAGGTGGCCCAAGTTCCGTAATAGCACACAATGTTTCCTGATGGTTCGATTGCAAAAGTTGAAATTATAAGTGCCATCAGTGGTAATCCAATGGCAAAGACTGGTGTCATGATTCTCGAGGTGACGCGATTAGACGTTCGTTGTGGCGTCAAATTCCGATGAAAACTAATCGGAATTGATACTCTACTTCTCTTTATATAAGATTGAATTGGGGGTAATACCATACAGTTGACTGGTGAACTAAATAATTAGAGATATTGACGAATTTTCCTGCTGGGCTAAAGTTTATACACATATAAATGGTACATTTTTGGTTTTCAAATTAAGAAAAAATATTCGAAAATGGCATCTCTGTTTCGAAAACTTGGAAATTTCTTTCGTTTTCTTCAGATACGATTTTTTTTTTCGTTTTAAAAACTACAACACACCATATGAGTACAAAACTTGTTTAAAATCATTTGGATGTTACACTTGTGAAAGTTGTATAGTCAAGATATTTTCTTGTCCAATTTTAAAATTGGAATCTCCAGGTTCTAATGGATTCTGAATGTTCTCGTCATTAAATTGAAGTCATTCAATGAAGAAGTGTCGAATGACCTCTCTAGGTTAAAGTCACGTTAATAAAATAAACAACAACATTCAATGATGTGTTTTTTTTCTAGTATTATTTATTGATCTCTTTGCCAGTTGAATAAATGCATGACATAGCCAAATCCTCCGGTGTTTTCCAGTCAGTTCCGGGTGGTTAACAATGGATACCATTGTATGGCACACCAAAACAAAATTCAGCTTTATCAGAAAAAAATATAATAAATGGAACTTGAAATTGGAAGCTTTTGAATGACTAGTATAATCCACACTGGTCAAGTTCAGTCAATCCGGATTTTCCGTCCCGGATAAAGTTAAATTTTTTTTTTACATTTCAAGTGACATGTAAAAAGCTCTTGTTATACAGTCATCCCACTTATTCGGAACACACACAAACTCGGAACATGTTTGTGATAATTTGTCAATACGCCAAACGTATCTTTACTGTCGACCTTCATTTTCTTTTTGTAAAAATATGGACTCCTGGAAAGAACCAAAGTTTGTTTACATCCGTAAGAACAAAATGTTCCGGATTTGTGGATTTCAAGGGTCAATGTTTTGCCTTCCTCACCTCAATGAGGAAAGGCTATAAAATCACTCAGAAAATGAACTTCCATATTTTACCTCCTATACCCACCTTCATGTATACATATCGACTCAGAATCAAATTCTTAGCGGGTGGTTGGATGTTGATCAACGTAATTGCACTTGATTATCTTGACCGTTTTGGTCTAATTCGGTCCGTATTGGGGTCTCCTAAGTCACTATTTATAAATAATGACGTTTAGTTAAGTACTTCAAAAGTTGTACTGAAAAAACGATTTTGACTGAAGTCCGAAAGATTTAAAAAAGGGTGGTTTTCGTAAGGAAACCCGTCATGTTATACATTTTTAGAAAGGTATTTGGAAGACCTTTCCAACGCGTCCAAAACGATGAAGATCTGATAACCATATAATTAAAGTTATGGTCACTTAAGTGTTAATTATACCGTAATCTGGGGTGAATCGGGACTACAGTCTGAATAGGGACAGAAGTTTTTAGAGCACTTAAAGCTTTTAAATTTGGAAATGGATGTACACATTTTGTTGGCCTAAGTCTGTTCTAACCGAAACCAACCAGAAAAATCAAAATATTGTGCTCCAACATGGTTAAAACTGCTGTCCCAATTCGCCCCATGTGTCCCGATTGACCCCAGTTTACGGTACACTTTTTTGAGGCCGGATCTCGAAAATTTGGATGAAAAAACATGCGTTCACAAATCTGTGTAAAATTCGAAATTTTGAAGACAGAGTATCACCATTCACCAATTTCCATGTTGTATTCACCTCATTATATCCTACGTAACCTGGTTCTAGTGTGTAAGGTCCTGAAACTCCAGCACCGGTAACACTCCATTGTTAGAAACACTCGCCAGCGTGAAAGTTCGGCCGAACCCATAAAACATATGACCCATCGTTGGATAGGTAATCAAAAAACCTTTCCAACGAGCCCAAAACATTGAAAATCTGACAACGCTATCAAAAGTTTGGAGCTATTGTGCTAAAACTTAATTATGACGGATACAAAAAGGGTAAAAATTGCAAAAGATCCGGCTGAGGCAGCACTAAGCTTTATGGAATCAGCCTCGTTGTCCCAAACTTTCTTCATGTTTCAATTGATTTTAGGAAGAAGGCACCAATCACTGAGAAGTTTAAAGTAACGTTTTTAAATACTTGATATAAAACATCATTAATCAATTGAAAGATCACACTAAAAGCTTTCACATGAAGATAAAAGCAAATCATTATGATCAGTTATCGTTTTTCTATGATTTTTTGAACATTGGCCGATATGTTTTCTGATAATATAATTAATTATTAGAATTAGAGGTGGGTAAAAAAAAGACCGAGCCGCTCAAAGAGCCGGTTTACTAAAGCGAACAAACCGTGGCTCAAAAAAAAAGAACCGCGGTTCTTTTTAAACTTCGGTCTTTTGACAGAACCGTTTCAAGATGGCATGATTCATGTTATAAATATAATTTATTGAATTTCGAGAAAAAATAGTTTTAAATTTGTTTTCGAGGATTTAAAATGCTTTTTCAAATATTTCAATGCTAATAAAAATGTATCTCAAAAGTAAATGATTGTCTGAAAAAAAAATGAAAAAAAAATCATTGTACAACTGATTGTACACTAAAGTATTATCAGAATACGAATTTGAGCATTTCAAATTGCATAATTTGTAAAATATTAACAAAAATCTACTGAATAGTTTAGAGATTTTTGAAAAAAATAAAGTAAACCCTTTAGTCCGATTAAATTTTAGCGTTTATAGACTTCATCGATTAAATCAGAATGTAGAAAAGAGTTCACAGACTTTATTCTTCAAATAAAACACCAGCAATAGTTCAATTCTTGCAGAAATAAACGCAATGAAAACAATTTTTCCAGCATCCTAGATTTAAGTTTGGATGCCATTCAATTACTCGAATGTTTAGGTTCGAGTAGAAGTTTCGAAGTTCGAGTCACGAAAAAGAGACCACCAAGACTTATGGTTTCCAAGGGCATCTTCTTGTTTTCAGTTTTAATTTGTTTTCTCAAATAATTTATAAAAGTCCAATGTGAAATAACTTATAAAATCACACGATTCTTTAAAACCCCTTTTATCCAAACTTTGAAAAAGAGCGAAAGAGCCGTTCAAAACAACGGCTCTTTTTAATGAGCGAACGAAAATGAGCGGCTCCTAAAAAAGAGCGATTGTGCCCACCTCTAATTAGAATATAGAAACCAATTCTGTTTTGGCCATCGGCCAAATCCAGTACAGCGTAATGTTTCGAAAGTGCAGTATTTTACTAAATGCTCATTTTACTTTTATATTTTTATCTGCCTTCAACCTAACGCATAATGGTGGAAATGCAAAGGTGCTCTTGATTTGTTTTTTTGGTCAAGGGTGGCGAACCCCATCTATGTAATACCTGCAGCTGATTTATTCACCAGATTGCGCTTGAATCTATATCCAATATTGATATGATTTAAACAGTTGTTATAAGATTGCGGAAAAAAAATCTAGAATAAAATCTCTTTTCACTCACAGTCACAGATGCTATCGGCTTGGATCAATGTACTTTTTCGAAGATACGTTGCTATGGCTAGTCTATTTACTCAACTGTTTGAAATTATTTGGCGCGCGAAATTGTTTTACATATTGCAGAAATAAATGATTGTTTGTCAAAAGCTGTTAAATATGTCAGTGTATGCAACCTTGTTGAAAGATATAAAAGAAGTATAATTTCGCAACTTGAACTAAGTCGTTAACAAAAGTTGCTTCAAAACAGTCCAAAAGTCGTAAAATGATCAAGCTTTTATCAGCAATTGTACTACTTCTTGTTGTAGAAGTAAACTTTAGTTTTGCAGGAAGTAAGATTGTATTTATTAGTAAAATATACAGACCAGATTGCTAAAATATTATTTTTTAGAAAATGTCGTCTGCTACTACGGAACATGGGCCAATTACCGAACCGGAGCAGGAAAGTTTACCGTGGAAAACATCGACCCCGCACTTTGCACTCACTTAATTTATTCGTTCTTTGGGCTCAACGCTGACGGTACAGTGGCCATTCTGGACGCGTGGCTCGATCTGCCGGATAACTACGGTTTGAACGCCATTGGAAGGCTAAACAAGCTAAAGACACTAAATCCGTCGCTCAAAACATTGGCCGCCATCGGTGGATGGAACTGGGGCTCGGCCAAATTCTCGACGGTCGCCAAAAGTGCCACGCTGCGCAGGAAATTCGCCTCTGAAGCGCGAGCATTCTGTCAAAAGTACGGATTTGATGGAATCGATATTGACTGGGAATATCCGGCACAACGAGACGGAGATGCTTCGGTGGACAAAGCAAATTTCGTGCTTATGTTGAAAGATTTGAACACTGAGTTGAAAAAGTATGGACTCCTTTTGACGGTGGCCGTTGGAGCTGCTGAAGGTTCTGCTTCGATTTCGTACGACATTCCCAGATATCGAACAACGTTGACTTCATCAACCTGATGGAGTACGATTTTCATATGGCCTCTGACGAAATCACCGGAAACAATGCGCCATTGTATGCCGGGTCGGCAGATGTTACCACGACACAAAAGCAACTCAACGTTCTCAGCAGTGTGCAGTACTGGCTTAGCAAGGGAGCACCGGCGTCCAAGCTTAATCTGGGGATGCCGTTGTACGGCCGAACTTTCACGCTGGCGAGTGCATCTAACAATGGAGTTGGTGCTCCTGTTACCGGTGCTGGAGTTCCAGGACCCTATACACAAGAACCAGGTTACGTGGGATACAATGAGGTGGGGACAACATGGAAATTGGTGAAGGGGGATACTCTGTCTTCAAAATTTCGAATTTTACACAGATTTGTGAACGCAAGCTGACTGGGACTTGGACCGAAGTGTTTGACAACGTGCAAATGGTTCCCTACACTTACAGTGGCAATCAATGGGTTGGGTTTGATAACGTTAAGAGCATTACGGAAAAGGTATAAAAATGACAATGTGTAGTCAGTCAGTTACTCACCAATGGTTCAAATTTCAGTGTAACTTTATCAAAACCAACGGTCTGGCGGGTGGAATGTTCTGGTCGATTGAAACCGATGACTTTCTGGGAAAATGTGGTCCTAAGTTTGGACTCATTTCCACTTTGAAATCTTGCCTTGGAACTAGCACAGGTTCGGGTTCAAGCGGAACAACAACTACATCAACAACCACGACAACGAAACCGGTTACGATTCCTCCGAGCACGACGACAAAAGCGACTTCTTCCGGTGGCTTCACGTGCACGTCGACGGGATACTTCCGGGATCCAGTAGACTGCTCCAAGTTTTACTACTGCCAAGGAACTTACCGGAATGATTTTGTTTGCCCCGCTGGTTTATACTTTGTACCTGCTGCTGTGGCATGTGACTGGCCACAGAATGTGAAATGTCCTTGAGTGTGCAAAATATTTGATTAAAGATACTAAATCATGAAAGCTAACTCAAATAAATAAAATATAGCGAAAACAACAACCATTTCGATGTCTCATTTCTATCTTATTCGGACAGGAAAGGAACAAGCTTAGTACAAAAGAACACAGAGGAACTGAACATTATTGCTGTTCTGGAGTTGAGTTAGGGATAATTTTGGCTGACTAAATCAAATCAGCAACATGGTTTTTGTTTTATTGTCATTAAACGCTTCAGTTTTGTCAAGGTATGATAGATTTGGGCTCCCTGAACATGTTTTAATCAAATGAATTGGATTTGAGTAAATTTTCTGCTAATAAATAAAATTGTAAATTAATTTTTCAAAAAATCATCACTCCGTGTAATTTCCAAATGAAAGGTGATTTGTTTACCTTCCAAGAAAAAATAATTTTAAATCCGAAAAAACAGCCGTGTCTGGATCAAAAAGCCTATGTCCGAAAATATTTGTGTCAGATTCCTCGGACACATAACATATCCAAAAATTGGTGATGTCGATCTGTACGATCCCGAGTTATGACTTTTCATTTACGTCCAAAACAGCTAAAATCGCTTGAAACGAAAAACAGAGTTATGATTAGGGCTAGTGATTTTTCACGGCAAAAAAAAAAAAGAAATTACGCGGTGTACATTTCAGAAAACATCCAAATTTCGCAGCGATTTCACGGCTTTTCAAAACTAAGGAAAGAAAATGCAATTAAGTGTTTTTTTCAATACTAAAATAACTAAATACGGCAAACAACTCTTAGCTTTAACAATTCATTTTATTTGCTTGCTTTTTCTGGCTGCTTACGCTTAGATCTTCGAGTTTGTAACAAGAATAGCGTGTGATGCCAAATTGTTTTCTTCAAAGCTCTGCCGGTTTACCGTGTCTACCGTGTTGAATGCACTGACGCTTCGCTCCGCATCTACCGAATTTCCTGGGACAGATAAATACCGGATAGCAATTCGGGACAGATTAGGAAAACGGTCTTTCTGGCTGAACCAGAAGGCAGCTGGTTTGACTCCATCTTCGATCTCGAGAGCGCACAGTTTGTACGCTGCTAGCTTTCCTTCAACTTCCGGCAACTTTTCAGCGCATTCCGGAATACCGTCGCTCAGCCCGTCCAAAGAAAGGATTTTTGCTTGAGCCGGATCGAATCCTCTGACAGTTTCGGTGTTTCGGTGTAGTATTGGTTCAGCTTGGCAGCTGCATCTTGAAACGCCTTCTTGTAGATCTTGTTTTTCTCCTTCTCTCCCTTGGAACCGAACCCTACATTAAAAAAATAAAATTAATTTTCAATTTATAAACTAAAACAAAATCTGTATCTTACCGGCCATCAGGTCAACCACCTTGTTGTAAGCCAAATGGATTGTTACTTGACGGTTCTCGAACCAGGTCAGCAGGTCCATCAATTTGGCCGAGGTCATCATGATAAAGACGACATCGACCCGAACCGAATCCGTTTTAAACAGATCGTTCAGTTCTAGAAGAGCACTGGTTGGGGCGGAAACAAGTAGCTCGGCTTCAATGAACTTCTTATAATGCTCGACGTATTTCGCATGGTGCGCGACAGCTCTGAACCAGCTGTTCCAACGAGTCACGACTGGCACTGGAAGCAAGGGCACTTTAGAGCCGCACTCTCGGCCAATGAATTCCCTGTATCGAAGCTTGCGCGAAGAGCAGTGCACAAAGATAGACTTAAAGCAAGCAATCATTCTATCCACAGCAGGGAAGTTCCGACGAAATGTTTCACCCACCAGACTCAGAATGTGAGCGTTGTATGTGAGGTGAATGCAATTTGGCAGGAGCACTTTCAAGCTGGTCACGGCCTTGGTCATGTAAGTTGCGTTGTCCGTCAGCACGACGACAACCTTGTCAAAATCGACGTCAAACTTGGTCAACGTCTGAATGATAGCTCTCGAAACGGTTGTAGCGTTCACCTTATCCAGAAAAACCAGATCCGCAGTGACTGCCTCCATCTTGTCTTGTTGTCCGGAAGTGACGGGCAGGATAAAAACAATGTGCAAGATAAACCTATCCTGCTGGTCCGAGGCTTCATCAGCGGCAGTCACGATCGAAGAAGCTGCTGCAACAGCTGGACGCAGTTCCTGCTGTGCGACATCGAAAACCTTAGGCAGTACTTGGGATCGGAGGGTCGTGGACTGTGGAAGCACTCCAAGGTTTTTGACATTCCTTGACAGGTAGTCTCGGAGCTTCGGATGATCAAGCTTGTACAGCGGAATGTTTGCAGATGCGAAAGCTTCCACGAGTTCAAATTGCGAAACGTTTCGCGCATCACGAGATGCTGTGGCTTTGTGGAATGCGCTCACCACCGTTGTTTGTTTTTGCACGGAATGCGTTACATCCTTTGGCTGCTTTTGGACCTTTCCGATGTGGGTTTGCGATTTTAGGTGTTTGTCGATGGTGGCCTTTCTGGTATGGTCCAATGTTACGTTGCAAGACGTACAAAATAATTGGCCTTCGTCCGCATATAGTGTTCCTTTTGGGTACTGTTTAGCTCGCTCGACACACGTAATTTTTACTGCTGTTTTCATTTTGTTACCTGCTAAAATGGCTCGCGACGCGCAACTTGGAAAAAAACACCACTTCCGTAAGCAGCTGTCAAAATTCTGGGTGCGCTCGTTACACTGAGAATCAACATTACACATTGTTCAGTTAATTTTTACACATTTGTATGGAATTTATCAGCTCAAGTATGGTAACACACTATTGTGTAATCATAGTTGAACTGAAAATCCCATACAAGTGTGTAAAAGTTAATTGACTAAATGTCTAATGCTGATTATCAGTGTAACAATCGCCAATTACCCAGTCACGAAATAATCTAGCAGAGCTGGTTCTGTCAGAATCCTGCTTCAATGGAGGAACATTTCTGCTACAATTCCGATAGAATATTCAGCTCTGCTAGAATTCTGCCAAAACGCCGTGACTGTGCAAAGATGTGCCAGAGAAATTTTATAAAAATTACGATTTGCATTAGTGTTGGTGCGGTCAGGATTGCTCGACAGCAGTATATTTAATAAAAATATAAATGTCGCGGCATTTCACGGTATACGCCGAATTTCACGGCCAAGACCAAATTTCACGGATTTCGCGGCTTCCGCGAAATCGCGAAAAATCACTAGCCCTAGTTATGATTATTTAAAAAAATGCAAAACGAAGTTGACTTTATAGCTGTCGGCCACCATAAGTACCAACCACTAGTCTCTTCCTTTTAACTACAAGGACTTCGCCGCTCTGGGCTCCTAAGTGTTACACATAGAATTTAAGAGCGCCCGCCGCGGGATTCGAGCCAGCATCATCTGAATTGTGAGTTCAGTGCGCGGTCCGAATGATCCACACGGGTGGAACCAAAATGTGGTTTTGTGAAAATTGCCGTTTTTGGAAACGCCCTAGCACGATATAGGTCACCCTAACGGCAAAAAAAAAAAATATGAGTCTAATTTTTGAGCCCGATCGTAGAACTTTTTTTTTTCGCTTTAGGCTCTTTTGAAATGGAATTGCTGTTTTTTTGTATTACCCTTATCAGCCAAACATAGTTGAATGTTTATCACGGGTCCCCCACAGACCGTTATTATGAAGAAAAAATTTCCACCCAAACCAATGATTGGACATGGTTTCTGGGACCATTCTGCACCTCTGGGCCAAGTTTCAAAATATTTGCCGGCAGAAATTTCGAATACGGTCAGTTTTAGTATTTTTAGTTGAAATTAAGGGGAAATCACTTGTAAAATGCATAGGAAAACTTCAAAGTTTCAATGCTTAAACTCTGAAACGTTACTGATCATGGTTTTAAATTGTACTTACATGTAGCAAAATGATATAAAACGATTTACGGAACTGACTTAGCCGAATTAAGCCGTAGTTAAGTGACTTAAGTACATTATTTACAAGTTTATATCTAAATATTTTTTAAATCTCCTACATTAGGCAATTTTAAGTCTAGGAAGACTAGATTGCATAAAAATAATTAAAATGGGGTGACTTTGAGCCAAGGGGTGACAATGTACTAAAGATTGTTTTGATAAGCATTAAGTTTATGTCAATATTTGTTTGTAGACTGCTTAATTTGGTCTATTTATGTTCCCAAACCCAAAAATAATTTGATGATATTGCTTCGCAGATCGCAAATTAATATGTTTGAATAGGCCTATTGATTTTAAATCGCCTATAAGTGACAGATTTAAAAATTCTGCGCACATGTTCCAGTTCTGAATCGATTCGTTCTGAATACAAATAAAAGAAAAACAATTATGTGACGTGGCAAGTTTGTAGCATTGCATTAATAATAAAATTGTTTTTTTGTTTTAAAACGTTTAGAAATTTGAACCATACGAATGAAATGCAGTGAGTATTTCAGCTATAATTTAGCTCAAACATTTTTGTTGCCCTGTATAATGATTATAATTAGCAAAAGTTTAATGGCACAACTTCCCACAGGATTAATATCTCAAACTAATTATGATTTTGCAAAATTGCAGGTAATCATCATAAAAACTGTATTTTATAATTGATTAATGTATTGTTGATACAGTTTGATCATCAATGAAATTCATCAAAACTTATTATTGATCAGCAAGTACTTTTACTGATAATATATTTAGTTAAAACAAAACCTACTCCTGTCTCATGTGAAAACACAACCACTCATCCACTATTCTAACAACCCCAACATATCTTAAGAAAATGTGAAAATAGTATAGTCTAATATGTATAGGTTATTGAACTTGTAAATATTTACATATGAAGGACGATTTAAGTTTTCAATGTAGTTTGTGTCTTAAAACTCTTGTCAGGCTAGGTTCTTATTTAACTTTTATGGAATTTTTCAAAATTGTGGGAGAGGACAACAATATTTGCAACGAGTAATCCTTACAATTCAAGCTTATCGAGCTTGTTGTTAAGCTATTTAGTTATTAAACAAACGTAAAATTTGGTACAATGTCACCCCTTGGCTCAAAGTCACCCCATTTTAATTATTTTTATGCAATCTAGTCTTCCTAGACTTAAAATTGCCTAATGTAGGAGATTTAAAAAATATTTAGATATAAACTTGTAAATAATGTACTTAAGTCACTTAACTACGACTTAATTCGGTTAAGTCAGTTCCGTAAATCGTTTTATATCATTTTGCTACATGTAAGTACAATTTAAAACCATGATCAGTAACGTTTCAGAGTTTAGGCATTGAAACTTTGAAGTTTTCCTATGCATTTTACATGTGATTTCCCCTTAATTTCAACTAAAATTACTAAAACTGACCGTATTCGAAATTTCTGCCGGCAAATATTTTGAAACTTGGCCCAGAGGTGCAGAATGGTCCCAGAAACCATGTCCAATCATTGGTTTGGGTGGAAATTTTTTCTTCATAATAACGGTCTGTGGGGGACCCGTGTTTATGCAAAATGTTTTATGAGAAATTAAGAGAGTTATGTGCGATACAAAGAAATGGGTCTCCCCACTCTCCATAGCAAAAATAAGTGGGTACGCATGGTTGCTTAAGATGATTCAAGAATAGTACAAGATATTTCAACTTTAAATTAGAAGTTAACAAATTTTAAATCGCTTATTCTTACATTTTATTGCACAAATAATGACACCTAGCGAGACTTGTTTACAAATGGAGTCTAATGACGATAATTAAGTCTAAACAGATCATAGCACAACAACAACATTTACTGCACTATCACCGCACCAAACTGTCCCGGCAGCTGTCGGACACGTCTCCTCTCGGTGTATTGCGATTTGTACCGAAACACGGGCCGGAACAGGTGCGTCTCGGCGACTTCCATGTCACTTTCGTCTGCCGAAACCGACGTCGCAGACGCCGCCGATGCCGGGATGAGCAGGGCAATGGACTGTAATCTGGGAACAAGCACGTCACTCCTCTTCACAACCGCGTGGACGTGGATGGGTTGATCTTCCTGGTTTGGGTTGGTTTCCGTTACGGCTTCGAAGACACCGGACTCCTTGCTGAACGACAGATCGTCATAGTTTACGTAGTCGTGCACGTCGGGACCGTCGTCCGTGATGCTGGCTAATTCCCACGGAAGGGGAGAACAATGGCACTCCCAAAGGTTTAGCGAAATTATGCACTGAAAATTGGTAAACGATTTGTTAGTACACATCTAGTTGGATGGTTGTAGAACTCTTACAAAAACAATAATATTTGCAGACACCATCGTGAATACTTTTTTTTTTATATCCGATTTGTTATCAAGACTTGATCTTCCACCCAGAAAGCCAACAAGGATTCGCTTCACTTAGCTGGATGCAACTGCGCACTGGGCCTCCTTCGATCGCATTTATACGTGATTTTGCCCACGATAATTCTGTCCGTCAAAAGTCACACACCCAGCCTATTATGATTCGAGGAGGTGTGAAGAACGTTCTTACAACCCTTTGCTTTGGTGGACGTGCAAGACGGCGTCGTGTGACGAGTCGACGAGCCCCAATTAGCACCACGGGTTGGTCACCTGGCGGCTCCTTCGAGAGGGTTGGCGATCGTGTAATTGCGTTCAAGTTCTAGTTTACATTGGTGAATAATAGCCAAGAACAATGGTTGCTGTATTTTCCGACCTGGTGAATCACGCTGAGGTGGCGGAATAAAATTAGAATATTATATAGGTTTAGTAACAAATTTAGGATGTAGATCAGAAGGTCGCAGATTTTATCCCATTTTTAGTTTGGAATGCTTTTCAACTTTCACAATCAAGGCATTCTCGGAGCAATCAACTTGTTTGTTTGGTTTTCTTCAAGATGTTGCAATTGTTTTGCAGTCACGCAGAATGAACAAATTTTGCCTTAAGTGTTTATTTCTCATTTTAATAGTATTTTATTACAACAGGTTCCATAACATGGTTGAACTCCTTCTATTTCTAAAGAATTAAGAGGAATTTCGCAATTATTGCACAGGGAGGTTCCCAGAAAATGGTATATTTGATTTTTACATTTTTCGACATTTTATTATTTCCAATTTTTCGACGTTTTAAAAACTAAACCTAAGAATAAATAATCTATTTCCCTATATCTAAATTCTACTTTGTTGTGGTACTTGTGACCGTCGGCTGCCGGATGTGTCTGCGCTCGGAGTTGACCGACTTGTACTTGAAAAGCGGCCGGAACAGATGGGTTTCTGCGACCGCCAAGTCATCCTCATTCTCGTTGTGTTCCGGCTTGAAGGACAGCGAATCACCGTGCTCGTGCTCGTCCACGCCTCGAAGTGGAACGTTTCGTTTTGCCTTAACCTTGCCGTTCGCCTCAACGGGATCTTCGAAGATTTCCGCCAGCTTGATGAACTCGGTAGTGGCCGGTGATCCGTGAACCAGGTCGGATCCGGTGACCAGCAGTGGGGTGGTTGATTCCGATCGAGCTGAAGCCGAAGTACTGTCAGAGCTCACACTGGTGGACCTGCTCGAAGAGGAGGAAGAGGAACTGGTCGGGGTCGTCGAAGTGGTGGCATCATCCGCGACGGAACTCCGCCGGACATCGTGGCGAATTTTGGTGTTTGTAGGCACGGGCGAGCACGAATGTTGCTGAACGAATATGCACAGGAAGAACTGTGAAGTAGAGAAAGCACTTTTGTCAGCAACCGTATGTTCTAGGCTACAGCAAAAGATGTCCTTACATATATTGTTGCTCGAGAAATCATTGTTCTGAGAATGCGCTTTATTACTATCACGGATTAGTCCCTTCAATTGCTTAAACTTGTATCACTTGCTTGTTAGGTTTCAACGCACTACGCATTGGACGACCTGTTTCTTTCTTTTTATATCGTCCGATTTTTGATGATAATTTTACATATTTGCCAACGTACGAGCAGTATTGTGATCGCACGTAGCTGTAGAAATGTTCAGAAAAATTGAATTTCTAACTTCTACGACTTCTGACTGACTAAACTGCTTCAATAAAATGAAAAAAAAAAATAAATCTCTGTAAAATAACAACACTTTGTGAAAAATTACCTCATTTTTATAAAAAGACAATTTAACACTATTTCTTGGTTTCTTGGATTGAGTGCATTTGATAGAATTTTTGCGTAACTTTTTGCGTTTCTCTTTGTTTCGTCGATCGTGGCTGTCGCGGGTGACCATGAACGGCCATGATCGATGACGACCAACTTTTTCAAAACTTTTTTTCGTAAAATCGCGATAACTCGTGATGTTTATTAGCAAACCCCTTATGTCTATATATCAACATTTTTTTAATTGTCTGCTCTACAACTTTGTAGAACATTTTTACACTCTAAAAAATTACCCTGCAAAGTTAGAAAAACACGAAATTTTAAAATGAAAAATTTTGTTCTAAATGAAAAATGACCCTTCTGGGTCAATGTAGATTCGAAAAGTACATTAAATTTCCCATAAAATGACATATTCCAAATTTTTTTACAGTCGAGTAACGGAAAATGGGAGAATTTTTAAAACTTTTTTTAAGTGTTTTTTTGATGAAAAATACGTTTTTTCGGAATTCTGAGTACGCCATGGGTAATTCTCTACCAACTCACACGAAATCGGGAAAAGTTGCCCCGACCCCTCTTCGATTTGCGTGAAACTTTGTCCTAAGGGGTAACTTTTGTCCCTGATCACGAATCCGAGGTCCGTTTTTGATATCTCGTGACGGAGGGCGGTACGACCCCTTCCATTTTTGAACATGCGAAAAAAGAGGTGTTTTTCAATAATTTGTAGCCTGAAACGGTGATGAGATAGAAATTTGGTGTCAAAGGGACTTTTATGTAAAATTAGACGCCCGATTTGATGGCGTACTCAGAATTCCAAAAACGTATTTTCATCGAAAAAACACTAAAAAGTTTTAAAAATTCTCCCATTTTCCGTTACTCGACTGTAAAAAATTTTGGAACATGTCATTTTATGGGAAATTTAATGTACTTTTCGAATCTACATTGTTCCAGAAGGGTCATTTTTTCATTTAGAACAAAATTTTTCATTTTAAAATTTCGTGTTTTTTCTAACTTTGCAGGGTTATTTTTTAGAGTGTAACAATGTTCTACAAAGTTGTAGAGGAGACAATTACAAAAATGTTGATATATAGACATAAGGGGTTTGCTTATAAACATCACGAGTTATCGCGATTTTACGAAAAAAAGTTTTGAAAAAGTTATTTTTTGCGTTTCTCTTTGTTTCGTCGTCCGTGTCTGTCGCGGGTGACCATGAACGGCCATGATCGATGACGACCAACTTTTTCAAAACTTTTTTTCGTAAAATCGCGATAACTCGTGATGTTTATAAGCAAACCCCTTATGTCTATATATCAACATTTTTGTAATTGTCTGCTCTACAACTTTGTAGAACATTGTTACACTCTAAAAAATAACCCTGCAAAGTTAGAAAAAACACGAAATTTTAAAATGAAAAATTTTGTTCTAAATGAAAAAATGACCCTTCTGGGACAATGTAGATTCGAAAAGTACATTAAATTTCCCATAAAATGACATGTTCCAAATTTTTTACAGTCGAGTAACGGAAAATGGGAGAATTTTTAAAAATTTTTTAGTGTTTTTTTCGATGAAAAATACGTTTTTTTCGGAATTCTGAGTACGCCATCAAATCGGGCGTCTAATTTTACATAAAAGTCCCTTTGACACCAAATTTCTATCTCATCACCGTTTCAGGCTGCAAATTATTGAAAAACACCTCTTTTTCGCATGTTCAAAAATGGAAGGGGTCGTACCGCCCCTCCGTCACGAGATATCAAAAAACGGACCTCGGATTCGTGATCAGGGACAAAAGTTACCCCTTAGGACAAAGTTTCACGCAAATCGAAGAGGGGTCGGGGCAACTGCTGTGTGAGTTGGCGGAGAATTACCCACTAATTCACTTGAACGTCTGAAATTTCTCACACATCACTTCATTTCTCTCTACTGGTCGCTACGTATTTTTCTGAAACCAATGGTGATTGGGATTTTCAATGACGAATAAAAAATCTAATTCAAACCCAGAATAAACAAAATATATATTTAGGTATTGAACGGCGGAAGGATGGGACAAATCAAAGTGTTGCAAAATTTTAGACAGGGTTGAGAACGGAATAAAAAGCTACTACACTTAACCACATTTAACATATTGTGGCCAATCACACCTATTTATAGCAGGTGAATAGTATAAACTAGCAGGACAAACAAAATCATTCCGGTAAGTTCCTTGGCAGTAGTAAAACTTGGTGCAGTCCACTGGATCCCTGAAGTATCCGGTCGTCGTGCACTTGAAGTTACTGGGTGTAGTTGGCTTCTTAGTTGTAGTAGTAGTGGTAGTAGTAACCGTTAACGGGTTCGTTATCGCGCCTGTTCCTGTTCCAAGACAAGATTTTAAGGCGGAAATGAGCGCAAATTTGGTTCCACATTTTCCCAAAAAGTCATCGGTTTCGATCGACCAGAACATTCCGCCCGCCAGACCGTTGGTTTTGATAAAGTTGCACTGAAATTTGAACCGATTTTTAGTTACTGTTTTTCTACACCTTGTCGTTGTTCATACCTTTTCCGTGATGCTCTTAACGTTATCATATCCAATCCATTGGTTGCCACTGTAAGCGTAGGGAACCATTTGCTCGTTGTCAAACACTTCTTTCCACGTTCCAGTCAGCTTGCGTTCACAAATCTGTTCACAAATTGGAAAATTAAAATATTATAGAAATGCCACACATCTCTAGTTTTTCTTCACCTCGTTGTATCCCAAGGTACCATCAGCTCGTGTGTAGGGCCCTTTAACTCCGGGACCTGTAACAGGAGCTCCAACTCCATTATTAGATGCACTCGCCAAGGTGAAAGTGTGACCATACAACGGCATTCCCAGATTAAGCTTGGACGCCGGTGCTCCCTTGCTAAGCCAGTACTGCACACTACTGTAAACATTGAGTTCATTCTTCCACGTGTTTAACTCTGCGGATCTGGCTTTCAACGGAGCATTATGTCCAGTGACTCCCTCCGACGCCATATGAAAGTCGTACTCCATCAGGTTGATGAAGTCAACGTTGTTCGATATCTGGGGAATGTCGTACGATTGTGAAGCAGAACTTTCAGCAGCTCCAACGGCCACCGTCAGCAGCAGTCCGTACTTTTTCAATTCGGTTTTCAAATCTTTCAACATAAGCACGAAATTTGCCTTGTCCATCGAAGGATCTCCGTCCTGCTGCGCCGGATATTCCCAGTCGATATCGATTCCATCAAAACCGAACTTTTGACAGAATACTCGCGCCTCGGTGGCGAATTTGCTGCGCAACGTGGCACTTTTGGCGACCGTCGAGAATTTGGCGGAGCCCCAGTTCCATCCACCGATGGCGGCCAATGTTTTGAGCGATGGATTTTTCCTTTTTAAGTTGTTAAACCTGGCGATGGCATTTAAACCGCCGTTAACTGGCAAATCGTTCCACGTGTCTATAAAGTCCACGGTACCATCGGATTTGAGCCCGAAAAACGCATACATTAAGTGGGTGCAAAGGTTGGGGTCGATGTTTTCCACGTCAAACTTTCCATCTCCAGGTCGATAAGTGGCCCATGTTGCGTAGTAGCAGACAACATTTTCTGGAAATTTAAAATGTAATAAAATGTGTGTTAACTTAAAGTCCTTATTAACTCTTTCTTCCTGCAAAACTGAAATTGACTTCTAAAACAAGAAGAAACACTATTGTAGATAAAAACTTTATCATTTCAAGACTTTTGGACTGCCTTGAACAAATGTTTTGAAATGACTTAATTAAGATTGAAAAACAGAATCCTATTTATAGTCGTACAAAATCACAATACATCTATCTGCTTATATTATGAATATGTTTTTACCTAAAACGACGAATTAAATAATTTCACACGTAAAATTATTTTAAACAGTTGAATAAATAAAACAAGTAGCAACACCTTGTTCAAAAATTACAGTATCTAAGATGACGGTGATATAATATTGCATTATCGTTTTACCGTATTAAATCAGATTTTGTTCTGCAACATTTGCGTGCGGGGTTTTCCACAATCAGGATACAACTGTTTAAATCTTATGAACGATTTAATCAGACAGACATATGAATTTCTGCAAATAATACATGTTTTGGAAACTAATAATCTATACGGTAAAAAAATAAAACATTTCGAAATTCTTTTGGGACCAGTCAAAATTTGCCTTAACCAAGACATTTTGAATTGAATACATAGAATACATTTGGGTTAAAAAGAGAAAAAAATCTTTTAAAATTAATTCTAAATTATAATTAAAAAAAATGACTCATTGAAATATTCAAAATTATTAAAACGAGTAATCTACGAACTGTATTCTAAGATGAATGCTCCAAGAGTTCTTACTTGTTCCTGACGAGTTTTGCAACCACGCAGTGTTGTTGTCATCAAGATGAAAATGTTCAGAAGTTCTTGTGGTGAAAACAGGTCACTACTGCCTTCCCCTGTTGATGTTGGTTGGTTTTCCCTCGGTTGCTGACTGAAGCCAGGAGGTGTTGTATTCTCAGCAACTTTTTGCCGCTGATTCAACGGCAATGGCTGCAGATTTGGAACCACTCGAACAGACCCCGCTCCTGGTGACGCCAAAGCAGGAAAATCCACGTCCGTGAATGCTGGTGGTGTTTTACGACGATTTGGTTGGTGCGAATTTTTACAAACTCAGCTCGCTTTGAGCAGCTCCGATTCTTGGTCGAATGGTCGCCACCGCAATTGAAGCATTTGGCTTCGATGTTCTCGTTGATTTTGTTGCAAGCTTGAGTTTTGTGCTCACCTCCACAGGTTGCACAATGACAGTTCCGTCCACCATGTCCAAACTACAAGCAGTTCGAACATTGCGTCACGTCACGGTGCACTGGACGATAACGTTCCCAAGTCACGATGATGTTGAAAATTGCCCGAACTGCTTTCAGCTCAGACGGCGTTGTCGATCCTTTCTCGAGATGAACCAGGTACAGTTGATCACGATACTTGATGCCCTTGTAGTGTCTCGTCATCTTGAAGACTTCGGTCACGTTCAACTTCAGAGTTTTTAGCTCTTTTTTCAGCACAATCACATCCATGTCGTACAGGCCTCGAAAGACCGTTTACCTGGATCGTCATGGCTGTAGTATTAAAAGTATTTGTGTTGTTCAAGAAATTCCGAACGTAGTTGTAATCCTTTTTGGTAAGTAGCAGAATTTTGAGTCCATCAGCACACAAGCGAATGGATTGAGCACCAGACTTAATAAACCCGGTCAGCCACTTTTGCACCGAGTCCGATGACGTTGTTTTCACCAAAAAGGGTTGAACCTTTCCCCGTCGTTTAACTTGTTATCAAATAGTTTCTGGTGGAATTAGTTTCATTTCCAATTTTCAACTCCTAGGCAACCTGGACAAAAAAGTCATCACAGTTATATACAGCAAAATTCAATATGGCACTATGCAATCCGCTTAAATTCCCGCACAGTGGGTGAAATCGTACCCAAAATCGTATTTAATCAAACGCGGCTAGTTCCCATGTATAAAAACTAGTGTCTATTAGGTAAACAACATCCGGGAATCGATTGGTGATAATTATATCCACCGCACGAAACGGCAAAGGTTCCATTTTTTCCAAATTCCCCATTTTCAACAATTTTCTTGAATGTCGCTCTGTATTTAGAAAGCAGGTTTTATGCGGCCATCCAAAATGAACTTATCTTATGTAAACATGTCCCAAAAATCCAGTAAAAACAACCACTTGCACCGCAAAAATAATAAAAAATAAATAAAATCCAGGGCCAATTGAACCCCAATTTTGTTATAAAAGCATTTTCGGACGTTTTCAAATGTTAGATTAAATTTTAAAAACCTGAAAATATCTTTTTTGCAATTCCGTCGTGAAACTACTTACTTCTCCTGTCATTCTTGAACGACGAAATAGCCTTCTTTTCTGTACCAAAAATAACAGAATCGAATAGCAACACTTTTCAAAATAAATGCTGAAAAGTCCTACTTTTCAGCACTCAAATGGGTCCTGAAAAGTTAAACTTTTCAGCACTTGTTAACATTTTTACTTTTTAACATTTTTTTGATTTAAACGATTTATTGACAAAATACATGAAAATTTGACATAAAATTTCACTCAGTGTGTGTTTTTTAGAATTGCAAAAAATGTTGTATGGAGCTCGTTGCAAAACTTGATTTTTTCAACACTCGGTGAACCTCGTTGGATAAATGTACGACTCGTGCTGAAAAAATCCTCTTTTTGCAACTTGTTGCATAAACTACTATATCAGAGAAATTATCTGATTCACATAAAAATGACTATTTGCACATGATTGTTTGACACATTTATACTGATATCAATGAATAGATAAAAATTATGCAAACGGCAGTTTATTCTGCGCCAGGGTTGTTGCCGATAAAGGTATTTTCAGATTTTTAAAATCTGACCAAACATCTGAAAACGTCCAAAAATGCTTTTATAGTGGAATTGGGGTTAAATGGGCCTTTGATGATTTTTTGCGGTGCATGTGGTTATTTTTACTGCCTTCCTGGGACATTTTTACATAAATTAAGTGCATTTTGGATGGCCGCAATCCTGCTTTCTAAATACAGAGCGACATTTAAGAAAAATTGTTGAAAATGGGGAATTGGGGCAAGTTGACCCTTTGCTGTTTCGTGCGGTGGATAAAATTATCACCTATCGATTCCCCGAATTATTTTACATAATATACACTAGTTTTCATACATGGGAATCAGTCGCGTATGAGTAGTACTAAAAAATCCTGTGAATAAAAAAAAACTTTCAAGAGTAATCAGCTTAAAAAATAATAATCCATTTGCCGACATCGTTTTGGCTTATTTTTATCATTTTTATAACATTTTGAATTCCTGTCGATCTCTTGAGAGAAATTTCCAATTCGATACAATAACAAAGCTATGCTACAGCTCGATCAGCCCAATTCGGATTCGCCGGATTTTTTTAGCGCCCGATTAGCACGTGGGAGCGTTTTCGTGGTTGATTGTTTGAGCCAATAAAATTGGATCAAAATATTTCCCTGTTGAGGATGTTGATGTTGATGGCGGTGCCTTGCACTGATGTGATGTGATGTGTTGCAGATAATGATGGAGCCCAAGCGAGGAAGTGCGAAATATTTGTCGAAGAAATTTTCAATTTTTTTTCTCGAAAGCTCTGGCAAAACAACAATGTTAACCCTGATTTCGTGAAAATTGAATTGCGTTCTGGAATTTGGCCTCAAGGTGATGAAGGATTAAACATGTTTTTTTTTATAAAGGTGTGTCTTCTTTGTTGTCCCGCAGCTTTTGGATGGGGAACGTGGACACAATTTGCACTTTTTGTTTTATGTTTAAAGTGTGAAGAAGAGTAGGTTATAATTTCATTATTTAATTATACGTTCGCGATTAATTGCTAAAGGTCTAGATTTAACTGGGTTTTGTTAGCATAGAATTCGTATTGAAAAAAGGTTTTATTCACATAACGTTGTGAAATATATTATCTGAGAAACTGTATCGATGTCAGTAGATTAGTGTTTCAGTAGAATATATTTTGAGCTATTGAATAATAAATTAGGAAACTAGAAACAAATCACACATTCGGAATTAGAATTGAAAGCCAGTTGAAAACAAGCTACACAAAATATGTATATCTTTCAAATTATTTCAATTTGGTTCAACAAACGAGCTTCACACCTACGTTCAATTTGCTTATAGTTAGCACAAATTTTGGTTTACTTGACGTTTTTTCATCCATTTCCGTGCCACAGTGCCCTTGGACATAAATTTGTAGTTTTGAATCCCAAATCCAACTAAATATAGTCAACTACCTGCTTAAGCCGATAACTGACGATTTGCTTCTGTTGGAGGCAATTTTCACAACAGGCTGCGATTTGCGATTCCGGCTCGAACCGGTTTAGTGTGCATCGAACGCAGGTTTGAGCAGAATCTAATTTTCACAGTGCAGATTAATAGACGGCAGCGCAAATAACTAAGCCAACCTGCATCACGAGCCGTGTTTACCGAAATAACCAAAGCAGTGTGTAGCGGTCTGACGCACTTTGTAACCTACGTCTTTGTGGGAGCGCATTTTCTCGCGGACGGGGGAAACCGTTGGGCTGTTTGGGAAATCAATTTAATGTCACAGGCGAAGAGAGTTGGCGTGATGCAGGTGCTTTTAAAGTTCCAGGACTTACCACAAAGCCGTTGTTATATTGCAAATTAGCAAGGAAATCCATGAAAAACGATTTGCTTAGTTGGATTTAAATTATAAAAGTGAACAACTGTGCACATAAAGTTTGTAAAAATCTTTTTTTTTATTACAAATAATGGAGTTGGTCACTAGGATGTAACAAAAATGACTTTTTGGCGGGCATTCAGGGTTTTGTTCCACTGGGCATACTGAGCCCAAATCCCAAATATGAGCTTGGTTGGACGTAAAAGGAGCTGGCGCTCTGCATTTGAATTTTAAATGGGATTTAACTCGTAAAAAGATATTTTTTTTTGAATATCAATTTTTGAGGCACTTTGGCCACGTTTTTGTTGATTTTTCGAAAAAGCGCCAAACTTTGAAGGTCTATACCAAGCTCCTGGGGACTCCAAACTTCAATATTATATGTACCAAAAGATGCGCCAGTGATGTTGAACATAAACGCTTCAGTCGCAAAAGTGCCTTAAAAATTGACATTTAAAAAAAAAATATCTTTTTACGAGTTAAATCCCATTTAAAATTCAAATGCAGAGCGCCAGCTCCTTTTACGTCCAACCAAGCTCATATTTGGGATTTGGGCTCAGTATGCCCAGTGGAACAAAACCCTGAATGCCCGCCAAAAAGTCATTTTTGCTAAACTCTATCGGTCACATAAAAAGTTTAAAATCATTTTTCCGATCTGTGGTTCCGAAATTCAAAATTCGAGCATTTAATATTAAAAATAATTAAATAAGGGTTATATACTATTTTTTATTTTTTACAGCTGATTTTACAAGTTTTTTTTTAATACAAATGTAATGTTTGAATAATAATTTTGATGATATTTAGAAAAAAATGTGTTTCGGAAAAAGCTTCAGAAAATTTAATTTATCAGCATTTTTATTTATTTAACTTTTTTTCCTGAATAGTCCTCATCAATACCTAATTTTGCCTTTCGTACCATTTCTATATAGGCAGCTGCAAAAACTGAGTGGGTGAACCAATGACACAAAATGGCCTCTTTGGTCATGGGGAAGGCCACTACGAAGTTTGAGCCTAATCGAAAAATATAAATTATAGATTCGCTCTTATGCAAAATATTCCGAAATTGATCAGACAATAAATGTTGAATATTTCATAGAAATAATACATCATCAATAATTTACAAATGATTTGAGATTGACAATTTGGTATAGAGTGCGTCTCTAGTTGAATTGAAACTTGAATTCCATTAGAAAAATATATGTTTTAGTTGCCGAAACCAAACGGCTGTAATTTCATTCCAAAGGGAAATTGCATTTCAAAAATTTGGTGACGTGCTAAATAAAAACTACTTTTCGAAACATGTTGACATAAATTACTATTTGTTCAGATAATTTTAAGGCCCTTTCGAAGGGATTTTTTGTTTTAAATATTTGGCATTGTTTTTGATGTTGTTGTATTAGGTGTTATTTTAAATATTTATTTATTTCTGAATTTGAAAAAATCTTTGTTTTAAAATTCAAGATTCATCAAAAAGAAAAAATACCACAAAACACGATTCTACAACAGCCAAAAAATCAGAAATATCTTGAAATTCATACACACATTTTTTATGTTATTTTTTTTACATTTTTAGATCAGTGGTATCAAAATTTTCAAAGATTTCAAAACAGACATATTTGATTATTCATTGAAAAATAAACGCTATGTTGAATATATAACTATCAGAAAATTTATCAAGTTTTTAGCAATTAAAAAAAAAAATAAAACAAGAATAGTTATGATTTAAAAAATGAGGCAAACTTAGGAAGAGAGAACAGAGTAGGGTATTTATTAGGGTGGGTACGTTTTTCAAAAAGTTCTCGGATCAAGTTTTAGTATGGTTACCCTTGTAGGGCATGCCCATAGGGACTTTCATGCCAAATATCAGCTCATTTGGTTGTAAACTGGCTGCGCGTATCAGGGTTAAAGTTTACATGGGAATTACTATGGGAAATTGGAACTTTTTGTTCAAACGCTCCTATAGGTCTGGGAAAATCACGCGCCAAATTCTGGTATTGTCAGGCCTATGGGGAATGGTCTGGAGAACACTTTTCCCGAAGAGAGCATATGGATTCGTTGTCCATAGACCTGGCGCATCGGCAAACAATCCGATGTCTCCGGAATCAACGGTTTTCCCTCAAAAAGCATTAAATTTTCCTTAGCATACTATGAAAGCTTGATGAACACCGCGACGCCATATGTCAGACAGCTACCACGTGGGTGAGAAACGGCTGGAATATTTAATTGCAAACCTGCTTTTAAGTAGAAAATGATCATTTCGAGTAATCCTGATATTATTTAGTCGAATTCAAAATCTTTGCAAAGCAAATTTGTATTTTTTTTTGCAAATATTTCAACCACGTGGTAGCTGTCTGACATATGGCGTCGCGGTGTTCATCAAGCTTTCATAGCATGCTAAGGAAAATTTGATGCTTTTTGAGGGAAAACCGTTGATTCCGGAGACATCGGATTGTTTGCCGATGCGCCAGGTCTTGGGACAACGAATCCATATGCTCTCTTCGGGAAAAGTGTTCTCCAGACCATTACCCATTGGCCTGACCATACCAGAAGTTGGCGCGTGATTTTCCCAGACCTGTAGGAGCGTTTGAACAAAAAGTTCCAATTTCCCATAGTAATTCCCATGTAAACTTTAACCCTGATGCGCGCAGCCAGTTTACAACCAAATGAGCTGATATTTGGCATGAAAGTCCCTATGGGCATGCCCTACAAGGGGAACCGTACTAAAACTTGATCCGAGAACTTTTTGAAAAACGTAATCAACCTTGTATTTATATTCGTACATCAAACGTGTAACACCAGCAAATAGCCGTGGAATTGTCGCTCGGATGTTGCGTACTTTGAACTGCTGTAGAGAAGGCAGAAATCGGGAAGAAAAACTTTATTTATAAGTAGAAGTAGCATTTCTTTCAATGGTTAAGGAAAAGATGTTATGTTCCAGATATAATACTTTCTTTTATTTTCAATACAATGGATTTTCATGATTTCAGTTTAAAACATTTTTCAGTATTAGCAACAAATTTTACATATTTTTGCACAAAGTTTATAACTTTTAATTCTTGGCGCTACCACTCCAAAATATACTACCAACACCGCGTGTACCGTGCCATTGTGCATGATTTGTTAATGTTTTCATTTAAAAGATGTGCTGAGGAATAAGTATAGTGAAACGGTGTCGCCTTTTTGCGTGCTCGGCGTAGCATATTTTGACCAGCTGGGGCGCCCTTTAGAGATGACTAATTTATACATTTATTTCTTTTTTTTTTGCGTCATATGACTTGGGTTTATCCACAATACAAAAGCGCCAACACACATGCGCATTCGTGCTTTTGAATAGTTGTTTATGTCTCTTTTTTTCTGTTTTTAGCAAAAAGCTGAAATTCAAAGTAGTATCACATTCACAAATATAGTAACATAAGCTATGTGTAAAACAGCCTTCAACTGGATGTCTTTCCTATTTGCTAACCTATTTAACAAAATTCTTCTTGGCTGATATTTCTAAAAATTAAAGCTATTTGGGGAGAGAACTCAATCGTGATGTGTAAATGTGTATATTGTTGTGTAAGTGTAAAACAGTTTGTAACAACTTAAAACCTAGCCATGCCGGTCCCGGTGGGCCAACCGAAAGGAATTCACATCTAGTAGGTACACAATAAAATAAGGAAGGAAGGAAATGCTACATTCAAACCCTGATCACGGCTTACGGACTAACTTGCTGCACCTCGCGGAAACAGTTCCGGCAGACGGGCACCGGGTTGCCACTTTCATGGCCGGGCAGGGCGGCGGTTTTGTCGATGCACCGGCTGCAAAACACCTCGCCGCACTTCCAACAGTGGTTCTGCTTTAGTGGGGAAACACACACACGTACGTTAGCCATTAATGTGCATTGCGCGGCGGGGCTTTGGGGCTTGGGCACGAGCACGCAACACTACCTACCTTCTTGGTGATCTGATCGAACGGAATCGAGCAGGATGGGCAGTTGGGCACGCTGCGCAGTGGCTTCCAGTCGATCGCGACCGAGTTGATCTCGTCCGTTACCGCGGCCACGTCCACGTTATTCTCGTTGTACTCGGTGGTCTGCGGGGAGAAATACGTTCAAGCTTGACGAAATTAACTCACAAATTGACATTCTTACAGCAAGGTTGGAAAAGGAAAAGTTGGAAGTCTTTAACGGGTGATCGTCGTCCGCGCAGGATAGCTCGCTCAGTCTCTTGTCGTAGTTGTACCGGTTGTCGTTAACCTCGATGCCACGATTATCCACGTACTTGTTACCCTGGAGCCGTTTCGCCGACTTGGAGATCATGTTCTTGAAGCTGTTGATGCGCTGTGGGATTGAATAGTCGTTAAAACACGATTTCTTGAACAGCCATGCGTTTCCATTCAAACGATTTCACTCATAGTATGCCATGGAGACGCATGGTGTTTCAAAAGTAAGCATGGCACACAATCAAATCTTGCATGCAAGTCAAATATCGGCTCACATCCTCCCAACAAAACCACTCACCCTCGTAAGAAGCTGCACGTGGTCATCCAGCGACGTCGAGTGGTCCTTACTGGCAATCAACAAATCGTCTAGCGGTTCTCGCGGATGAATTCCACTCTCGAACCGGCTGTACATTCCGCGCCAAAACTTGATGCACTGCGGCGCCAAATTCGGCCGAATTGTTTCGTCCATTTCCGGGCGGTACAGCGGGTTAATGTACTCGTTCAAGTGGTTCGACATGAAGCCCCACAGCGAAAACGTCTTCTCCGCCAGCCGCAGATCCAGCCGGTCCTTCTCGCAGTTTCCAACGAACGTACCAAACTGGCACGACATCACGTGATCATGCAGGATCAGCAGGAATCGCTCGTTAAACTCGAACGCATCGTTCCGCTGCTGCATCAACTGCCAGGTGCAGTCCAGCAGCTGGGTAAACACCGGCGAGACCTCCTTCGGGTCGTTCTGGATGTGACCGCAGCGGTCGCTAAACTTGTGCCCAAAGGCGAGCCAGTCCTTTTCGATGAGAGCCTGAAACACACGAAAAACCTTAGGATCGTTTAAATTTTCAGTTTCATCGATTAAGTACGCTACCTGAAATCCTTTGATGGTGCGGTAGTACGGATCCAGCATCAGAGCGGCCAGAGAGCAAACTTGAGCGGTTCGATCCCACCCATCCGAGCAGTGCACGACAACGGAAATGCCCTTGTCCACGGCGTTGGCGATGAAGCTGGGAGATAGAAGGGAGAGAAGTTGCATTTGAATTCAATTGTTGGGGAATCAATCAATTGAACAACAGTTATCGACGGAAACAGATCCGTAATTACATATACAATTTTTCAAACAATATTAAGTAAAGGTAAACAGCAGTTCCATATCAAAAGCTAATCAAATAAAAAATAAAGTGCTTCGATTTGGCTCAATTGAAGTTGAGGTCCTTTGGCCGAAATAATTAAACCTGTATTTTTTTGTTCGGTCATTAGTCATTAGACGACGTAGGTGTGTTAGGGCGGTTAAAAAAACCATTTTAATTGATTTTAGCTCTCGTTAATGCAAATTAAAAGTGATTATTTGGACATTCAAGGCAAAATAGTAAAGAACTCAAAAAATCTAGCCTTACGTTTGAAAAAAATTAAAAAAAAATCCCAAAAAATTCAAATTTTTTCACTAAAACTGCGATAATTTTGAAAAACATTTTTGGGTACCGAAAGTACCCTCTTCCAATTACAAAAAAAAAATTACCCAAAAAGTATACGTCATCGTTGAAATTTTTAAGTTATCGCAGTTTTAGTGAAACAGTTGAATTTTTCCACTGAATCGCAGTTTTATTTTCAAAAAATCTTCTCTCGGAATTATGCAAATGAACACCTCCCATTTTTGAGTATGTTACGTAAATTTCTCCAAGGAATCCGATAAAAATATTTTCAGACATAGCCTTTTGGTCCAGAAACTGTCAAAAGTTCCATACGACCTTTTCAAATGGTAGGCTTGATTTGTGAGTCTTGAAACTATCTTTCTTCGAAATCCCAACTAATCACCTTTCATTTGCATCCAAGACAGCTAAAATCGGGTGTACTCCATTTGGCATAACGGGCTTTCGAGAAGGACGTTTGGCATAATTGGTCCAAGGATTTATCACAAAATCAAGTATCTGTGCCATTCCAATAGATGTATTTCATTTCATTTTTTAAATATTTCGCAATAAAGCTTTTTAATGCAATTTTTCATTTTCAATTTCATTTAATTTAAAAAAGAAAAATCTCCTAATATCTGTTTCTACAATGACCAAACATTAACCTATTAGTAAAACTACGGAAACAAGCAAATTGCTTCCAATGCGCATTATCTTGAAGTTCAAAAGTTAATTAAAATTTATGCATCCGACAACCATCAAGCACTCACCCTCCCATTCCCAAGCCATCATATTCCATCAAATTCAATCAACTTATACACAAACACACACACTTTCGCTCTAATGCTAATGCCTTACCTGGAGGTATCCAGTATCGACCGAATGTGCTTGAGCCAGCCGGAAGACTCGAGCGCGCCCAGGAAGCTATTCATCGTGGGTGATTTTTGCTCGCAGCCTGCACGGAAAGAAACAACAACAACGGACAAAAGTGCCATCAGAGAATGAGTTGGTTGGAAACCGCCGTCACCACACACTTACACTCAATCACCTTCTGCAGGCTGGTCCGCATCGTGTGGATGTTTTCGATGCCAAGAAACTGGAACTTGATGTTCTCGTAGTTTGCCTCGTTTTCGTAGCCTTTGCCGGCGGCCCGGTTGGCCATCGCGTTAATCTGAAAGGGGGGAAATGGGGCGATTATAGGTTGTTTGGGGACCTCTGACAGGGTTGCATGCTGCTGATGCCAATCTACAAAACATGTGCTGCAGGAAATTGACGACATGGGAAGATGGGAAGAGGTGGCTGGGTGGAATTTTAAAACTATACAAGTGGACACGACAACAACTTACCCTTGGTCTGGTGTCGACGACGTACATAAATCCACAGTTGGAATTGGTTCGCCGGATGGCCTCGAGCATTTGTTCGTCCTCAAGACAGCGGGCGCTAAATCCAGACAGGGGCTGGCTGCACCGGCAAATGGACGCCCGGTTCGAGTGCAAGTAGGTCAACACCGGCAGGCGCCCCTTGGACCGGAAGCGGGAACTCCCCAGCAGCATTGCGGTGCTAGCCTCCACCGGCACGTACAACTGCTGCGAATACGTGTCACACAGCTCGTAGTTCTGGTTCAGCACACACGGTGCCCACTGGTCGTTCGGGGCGCGCATCCGCCGGAACTCATTCTCCAGCTTAAAGTAATCCCAGCCAGCCGACTTGGGCAGATCCTTCGTTGCCGTCGTGTACTGGAAGCAGTAGAGATTCTTGATGTTGACCGGCTGGTACAGCTTCATCAGCGTCGTGTACACGTCATGGCACTCACGTTCCTTCGGAATGACGAACGTGATCGAGAGGAATGTTTTGCACCGAATCAGCAGCGGCGATCCGGTCGTGCTGAGGGGGAGCTTCTCCACGCCAGCAATGTGCATGTACAGGACCTGCAAAATGCACAGAGAAGAGAACACAATTTGATTAGCACCATCAGTTGGTATTCCATTCCGTGAAAACTAGGTTAAGGGGCGGGCGAAATATTTTGATATTGCTGCCCGAGTTGGAAACTCAAGAGCATGGCGATGGTGATTCGTCGAATAAATGAAAGATGAAATGTATTATCAGAGTTTTAGAAGGGTTCTTTACAAGTTGAACTCTCTTTATCTTCTGAAATGTATTTTTTATAGAGGTTCCCCTTTGAAATATGCTGGCTTAAAAACTCAAGATTAGTTTTACTAAACTGAGGACGAAGAAATACTGAGTAAATGAACTCATCGTTTCTTGGTTAAATATTAATTTTAAAGAATTTTCTTATATTCTGAACACTACTAAACAGCACTTTGTCGTGGTTGTGCTATTCCGTCGCATGTGCATTTTGGGTCAAATGAATACTTTGATCCACAACATCCAATGCGTCACAATTTAACATTCACAGAACGTCTAGCTAAACAAAACGAATTTGTTTATATTTTGTGCTCAAATCTCGTCTCGAAAAATGCCACCGGGACCGTCTGGGATCGAACCCAAGCCGACTGCGTGAGTGGCAACCACGCTTACCCCTACACCACGGATCCCACCTTTAAGATACTCTTCGTTATTTTCCTACTCATTTGGATTCAGTTTGAAAAAATCTGAAGAAATTTCCGTTATCTCAAAAAACTCCATGATATTTCAAGATCAAACAGAGTAAGAGACGATTTAAGCTCAAAATTTTGCCAGGCACAAAGCAAACTTTGTAACTTTGTAAGCGTTTTTCTCTGAATACCGAGTTGATTTACGGGTGCCCCGAAATCTCGAGATGGGATGGACCAAATTGGCTGAAATTTTGGGTGAAGACTCGCAAGACATATCCTATGTGCACGACGAAGCCCGATTTTAGAATTTCGTGTTTAAAAAAAATACAAAATTATTTTTTCTTTTTTATCAAATGAAACCAAATTGAAAATCGGTCTTATTCATGCACACGGGACCAGTTTATCGAGTCTTCACCAACATTTTGAGCCGATTTGGTCAAAACAGTGTTGAGATATAGTGGCACCGGTTCTTTAAAACTGCTATCTTCAATTAGCTATATATCACAAATAGTACTACCAAATGTCTTCAAATTTGTTTTGTTAATTGATGAAAATGTATTTTTTAATGCCCTGTCTCAGTATGTTAGGTAATCAAAAGACGAGTCCAAAACATAGAAGATCTGGCAACCCTGTCTCAAGTTATGACAACTTAAGAGACAACTTAAACGACTTACATTACAAAGGGGATTCAATCGAATTATTTGGCTCTTTTCAAATGTAAATCGTGAATATTTTTTTGCTTATTAACATGATATCTCCTCACAGCGGGGCAGCACGAATTTTTTCATTTTTGAACATGCGAAAAAAATGACGGTTTGGAATTTTTTTGTCAAAGTCCCTTATGTAAAATTGGAAGCTTGATTTCTTGATTTGACGTACTCAGAATGCGAAAAAAAAAACATATTTTTCATTGGTAAAAATACAGAAAAAGTTTCAAAAATTCTGCCATTTGTTACTTAACTATAAAAAAAATTGACACATGTCATTTTATGGGAAATTTAATGTTCTTTTCGAATCTCTATAACGGTGTGTTTTTCCCGATAAAAAATTCGGCATGTCTGATAATCGGCATGGTTACGGCTTCTGCCTCACAAGCAAATCCCGGTCGGTATCGACTCAGAAACAAATGTCTGTGGGGATGTGTGTAGACATGATTTATTTTCCACACTTATTTCCTTATTTGATTCATTTTGAGGTCCCATAAGAACCTATTAAAATTTATTCTGTTTAGTAAAGTATTTAAAAAGTTATGCTAAGAAAAAGATTTTTTTTATTTACAAAAAAGGATGATTTTTTTGCATAACCTCAAAAGGCCGGGTCTTTTTGTTTACGTGCGAGAGTTGCGCCAGATGCGAAACGCCCGGTTGCCACATAGCTTCAAATGAGAGTCTGCATGTTTTCTGGAAAAACCTGTATCAGGTATATATTTTTTCATAAACTTATTTTCATTATTACTTTGTAAATGTGAGGAAGGCACCAACCACCTAATGGTGGATTAAGAAACGTTTTTTCATTTAAAACAACTGCGCTGTGAGTTGGTGGAGAATCGCCCAATATTCTAATCGAGAAATTCATCCAATTTCGCATTAAATTTCATTTTCTTACGCATGAGCTGAAGTTTAAAAAAAAGGTTTCATCCTACAAAATAAAATAAAAAGCCTCCATTACATTTCAAAACAGCCACCGGAACATACCGGTGGCTTTACCGACCCAAGATTAAAGCATAATTCGCCTTGTACTCCAACATCCAAGCTCAGAAGATAACCATCTGAAGTAATTCAGGCAAGTATGCAGATTTGAAGGAGAATAAAAGAACAAACCTCCGTGCTTTTGGAATGCCAAGCGCTTGCCAACAAGCGAAGCTGAAAAAGGGTTGAACCACAAAATTGTCCAAAATACAACTCTGGCAAGTCCCCACAGCATCGTAACGAAAGTATGCGGCGGCCGGGGTTTATCTACTTAATCGACGCCGGCAAAGATATGCCGCAGATATGCGTCCCGGAACTCTCGTTCGGCGGTGCGTGGGCGGCAAAGAAAATTGTAATAATGGTGAGCGTCTGGCACATGTAAGTCCAAATATAGACGGGATTTACTTTCGGGCGCTTGAAGTTCTCCGTGTACGGCATGCTCCAGCAGCGATCCAGAAGTCATGAGTTCGAATCCAGTGTTATCATGTAATATTCAAAAGAGAACGAAACTTTTCTTCTCAGAGAAAATATCATTACCGATTCTTTATCACTCCCCAAACAGAAAATTCATTGCGGAAACCCAGCCAAAGTGTCAGCACATTTTCATTCCGGTTTTTCGTTTGTTTGTTTGTTTGTATGCTGTGCTTATTTACACATGTGCTTTTGGAGCGTCGCAATTGCATCAATTATTCATCTTTTATTTGGTTTCTCTGCGCTGGATAAACTCAGGGTGGCAGTAACCTTTCTAATCGTACTGGGAAATCCATTTACTGTCGGCCCAGAGGAATGGATAGTATAACCTTGCACGGAAAATGGAGCTTTTCCCATGCAAAACCACTTTAAATGCGGTGTATGGCTACAACAATTGATCGAAAATCAGGATCAGGGATTATATGCCAGTCTAATGGGAAGGGTAGGAATATGATCAGTCAAACTACAATGATTGCTTGGAAATCTGAAAAAAATATCCATGTCAAAAAAATTCTTGATTTATTCGAATCTTATTTTTATTCCTTTAAAAAACGATACACTCTCGTTATTTCTAAACATAACTTAATACAAAAAAAACAATAATGCTCGGATCGGGCTAAATTTGTTCCTAAGGGTTCCCTGGCCGAAATAATTAGACCCGTGTTTTTCTGTTTTGCCATTAGGGTCACCTACGCCTGAAAAATGATCATTTTTGCCAAATACGGCATTTTAAAGTTTCATACGCCCTTTTAATATGTTAGGCTAGATTTTTGAAACATCTTCCCATTATTCTTTGAAAGGCCAACTTATCACCTTACATTTGCGTATAAGAAAATTGAAATCGGTTGAAATGGCGAGGAGTTATGATTTTTCGAAAAAAGTGGTTTTTGCGAAAATAGACGAAAATGGCCATTTTTCAGACCAACCTAACACGGCGTAGGTCACCCTAATGGCCAAACAAAAAAAAAAGGGTCTGATTATTTCGGCCAGAAAAATTTTCAGCCCGATCCGAGCACTTTTGTTTTTTTCCATGCTGTTTTCGTGGGGTGTCCTGCCCGTGTGGGTCAATCGGACCGCGCACTGGACTCACAATCCAGAGGTCACTGGTTTGAATCCCGCGGCGGGCGCTCTAAAAATTCTTTGTGTAAATATGGGTATCCGGCGCCGTCGCTCCGTGCCGTACTCAAACACTTAGGAGCCCAGGGCGGCGAAGTCCTTGTAGTTAAAAGGAAGCCACTAGTGGTTGGTACTAGCAATGGTGGCCGACAGCTATAAAGTCAACTTCGTTTTTTTATCGTGAGGAATTGCTGTATAACAGCGGACTCGGTTCTAATCAGGTCCCACCACCAAAAAGGACCTAATAGCAATTTATGAGTTGAATTTATTATTTATTAATTTTTTTTTATGAAGGTTCTGCCGAGCTGGATAAATACGATGAGTGAATCCTTAAACAATTATTTTCAGGAAAATAGTTGTACTTCATGGCAAATACAAATTTCATTCAAAGGAATCCTAGAAGTTTTAATCTTGTCATACTGTTTTGACACACCCTTATAATGCTGTAAATGCGACAGCTGACCAAAAGGATTTCAGATAAGAACACGTTTGACACACGTGCATGCCTGACTCCCGTAAACATTTGTAATCACTGTAACTCGGGAATCCAGCAACCAAATTCAACCAAACATTGGAACAATGCACAGAATGATCAGCCAAACAAAACGTGTTTGTTATTGTTTACATTGCGTGCTCTATTTTTTGGAACTATGTAGTTGTATTATTTTAGTAGTTTTAAATGTAATAATCCACTTTAGTATTGCAACTAACAGACAGGGATCCAAAAAATCATTTAAAAACCCAGCGAGATCAAGCCAAAATTCTCACTGGGTACACAGAAAAAAAAATTCCGGTAAATTTACATCATTTATGATGTACCAAAAGTGCACGTCATTAATGATGCTAATTTACATTAATTTCATTGGAAATTTACGTTTCATCCGACGTAAATGTGCCTAAGAAATTTTTTTCGCAATCCTGTAAATTTCCGATGAAAATAACGTAAATTTACCCAAACGAAATTTTTTTTTGCCTCGCTGAATCTAGATCCGATGTAATTTTCAGACGCTTTTGTAGATCGTTGCTTTGGATAGCATACTTTTGGATTGCTTTTTTGAACAAAATTGAGCATTATACAAACATGTTTTAATACTCAAGAACGTTCACCAAACAATTCGCAAAAGTATAACTCTCAACTATCAATACAAAAAGTGTTTGAAAATAGAATCGAAATCTAGATTCAACGGGGCAAAATTGAATTCACAAAAGCAATTTTTGTAGTGGAAATTAAATCTCATCTGGTGATTTTTGCAATACGGAATGTACTTACCCAATGATGCATTTGGGTTGTTTGTGCTGCAGAGTCTCCGTTGACCCGCGAAATTCTCAGACTGGGGCTGCACATGACCTAAAAGAAAAGATTAAACTCTTTAGCATAATCCTTTGAAGGCTTAACATTTAGAGAATATACTTACGATGACAGGGAAAACATCGTCTGAGGTACCGGCGGATCCCTCTAGCATCTGGGTGTACCTTGATGGCCTTCAGGACCTCCTCGTCGACGTTCTTCTGGTCGGCCTTGCGCTGCTCCGACGGCACGTTCCTTTTGAAGATGTCCTTCTCAATGTGGCTGGTTTTCTTGCATGCCCGACGAAAGTGGCCGTCGATGATGTGCTTCGGGATATTGACTTTGCGCAGATCGACGCGAGTCTTGGTCGCAATGACGTAGTTCTGCGAGACACGACGAACCAGACAGCTGTTCAGGGCAAAGGACCGGTCATCAGCAGCAGATCCGACTTCAGGGCCATCCGCAGAACGACGCGCTTTCAGGATTACACTTTAGCCTCCTGCTTCATCTAGCGGATGTTGCATTTGTGGTTCCGGAAGCAACAGTTACCGGACCGTATTTTTTAAACCTCTATTTAAAACACCTAAATCAACTCCACAATCCTCCAACACGAGCGGTTCCACGTCCCTATATTTGAACATGTGCACCGACCCCGCCGCCACATTAATCGTCTCATGGTCCGCACTAATCGAAAACTTCGCTTCGTTCTCCTTCGCCCGCACAAACACGTGGCTGTCAAGGTTTGGCACCACCTTGCGGAAGGTCTCATCGTCCTGGAAGCTTCGCGGCATGTGCCGCACCGCCATCTGACTCTTGTAGAAATCCGTCGCAAACTGAAGCTCCCCCGCCGACAGCCGCTTCTCCGTACCGTATCCGCTCCACCTCCATCCGGTGCGCAATGTACAGCATTTCGTTCTTATTCGTACTTGCCAGATTTTCCTCTATTTAAACCAACTGACTCAGCACCATGTCCACGATCGGTTCCTCGTACGGCAAGATTTGCACGGCTAACTTTTCGTTCATCCAGGCGTGCTGAAGTGCGTCCAGAACCTGCTTGGAAGTCATCTGGATCTCATCGCCGTACGACTGATTGTCCTCCTCCTCCTGGGGTGCGGCGTCGGTGCCGACCTCCTCCGACTGGTCCATCTCGGTCAGGAAGCGGTCGTCCTCAGCGCTCAAGCCGTAGCGGGACATTTTGAACACTAAATTTAAGAAAACAGGCACCTCAAAATAAAGTGGCAGCAAACTGTTTATGTGATGGCAAACAGTCTCTACACCTAACGAAAAGTCATGATTTGCTGAGTCCAACAACTCACTTTTTCATACGATTTTTCAGTTTAACTCATATAACCATTTTTATGGTTCTAGACCTGAACTCAAGAAATCGTATGAAAAGTGGGATATTGAACTCAGACAATCATGATTTTTGGTTAGGGTGTAGCCAAACCTTGTTATCCAAGACACCAACCATAGCACTGAGGTACACGTTTTTTTAAGAATACCGAACAAAACAAGAGTTTAGTTTGGTTTCATGACCAACCTCTGTATATTTAACGTGTATTGTTTTTTTGTGCAGATTTTCTACGAATTCTCTTGCAGCGTGCAAAATTTGTTTGTTTTCGGTGTTTTTGCTGTCATCCCGTTGGTTTATCTTTTCCATTCCCTGCCAGAGCAGTTTTTTTTCTGTAAAACAATATATTTTTTAGTTTAAACTTTAGTTTTAAAAATGATTTGTGTTCTTACCGTGAAGTTCTTGAAAGTTTCTCGCGTTGTTTCAGTTGGTGAAGAACCAGTACGACCAACACTGAAGAACTAAGATTCCGCTACACCGATAACTAAAGCTGGCGAGACCGAGTTTCAGGTTGTAGGGTTCGATCGTTGACCGGACCGAGCCCGGAAGCTTGTTCAAAGCATCGATCTTTGTCCTAACCTACGAGTGACCCTCGCTGTCTGGAAAATCCAGACCAAATACGAACTGTACCAAGATAGATCCACCAGAAGTTTGACAAGGACTCCTTGTTTGCCCAGCTCGTCTTCGAACTGCTGTCCGGCCTGACCGCCTCCAGCTGGGTAAAGAACATCTTTAGAAAGGTGAACATATACAAGGTAATTCTGAAGAACAACTACCCGTCGTCCCCCCAGCTCCAGGCATCTTCCCGTTTGGAAACCAATTTCCGCTGCTGACGCTAGAGGCCCTGCCTAAAAATCTATCCCATAGTCTTAATCTCAACTAAACTTTTGTATGTGGTAGAACATCAATTTACCTGTTTTGATGCTGATTCTTGTTGTTTACACCGGCATCTTCCGCACTCAATCACTTTCAACATCTCCACCGCCAAGCCATGCCAAAGACGACCCCAAATGATCTTAAAACGTAAACAAACAAGTTCCCTTTGACTTCCGCCTTCCGGCATAAAATGTTGTGACCTTTCCTTCACCATGCACCAGCGGAATCAGCTACAAACAGTTTAAAAGCTTCAGTTTCATGCGCACAAAACAATCATAACATTGCACTGATTTGTTTTTGCCATCCGCTTGAGCTGTCATTCCATAATAAGGTAGCAATTTCAATTTAAATGTTGTTTGAGTTTACATTTACAACATTTTACATCAAAAATACATTTACATGCTTTTCATACTTTCAGATTTGGCCAATGTCAACAAAATTGAGATCCTTTACATGGGATTTAAAGGTTACATTCAATTTCGATTTACATTTACCCTTTTTAAAAGCAATACAACGATTTACAACGATTTTCAAATTTACATTAAGCATGTTTACATTGAAAACATCCGTTCAGTGTCCTGTAAAATCACACTTTTTTTTCTGTGTATTGTTACTCTAATAGGAAAAAAGCAAAGCAATCCTGGACTTCTGACTATTTTCGCGAGCTTGGTAGTTCGCGGGATAATTTTCTTCATGGCGCGGATTTTGTTAGCTAGATATACCTATCGCTGTTTTAATATTTTTTGGGATTACATATATTTTTTCCTAGCGTCTAAAAAAAAGCAATCCACTTTAATGACCTTCGGGTCTTTTGTGGTCTCTTTTGCTATAGTTTCTGCTCAATTCTAGGCGTCCGAAGGTTATGTGTGGTGAGTCACTCAAAACCTCTTTTCCATTAGGAAAAGTGTACCTAATTATTCCTCTTATCTGATCCTTTTCCATTCCTCAATATCTTTTTCTGTTGTGATACCTCATAAGGGTTTGGTGAACTTCTTCCAAAAACAATGCCTATCTCATCACCAAGCGAAACCATTCCGTGTCATTCAACCAAACGCTCCCAAAAGCTTTTCCTTCTCAAGGGGATGAGAAGGTAATGTTTTGTTTATTTTTCCTAGGCCTCATTCCTCCGCCAGGCGGCGAGCCACTTCACCGATAATGACCGCCGCAGACTGACAGCCCTGACACAGCCATGATGGATTGGTCTGGCGCATCATCCCGGCTATCCAATCCGGAGTCCGGAATCAGAGGTCGGCGGTGGGTTACTGTTTATCCTGTGTATAAAAAATATTTTGCCTTCGGCTGCACAACGGCGTGCTCAAGTGGTGAAAAGATTTCCTCTCTCGCTTTTAGCAAAAGTCTGCAAATGACCAGGCATCCACACCAGAGGCCAGGCAGGCATCAGATGTTTTCAATTAGGCCTGATTCATATCAGCGTACCGCAATTTGTTCAATGGTCTCGGATCTTGAATGAGAGTTTGGTGGTGGAGGAAAGGACGAGAATCCTGGTAGTTTCTCATACTCAACGATAATGTGCCACTAAAGACGTTAAATATTCATTATTTGTTTTGCTTTGCTAATTTTCTTTTGAGCTGGGGTTCCTAGCTTCGAGAAAGCTTTAACCGACAGAAGCTTGTTTTGACCTGTTCGTTGGGTATAATCTCATGGAATTAGCGAAACCAACCATGGATATTAATTATTTATTCAGGACATTTAGTCAGTTTTGTTATTAATCACATGTAACCAAGTTGATAAATGTATGGCAAAAGCTCCGCACACAACACGAGGGTTGAAAATAATATTAGTCAGTTGATAAACAACACAAAACAGCACGTAAAAACACTTTATGGCTTCTTTCACATCTGAATACTGAATGAAGAAAAGAATCGGAAGAAACATGGATGAAAGGGGAGACACTTGTTGTACCACTTGAGCAATTCTCTGCGAAATCGGCCGATTTCAACCCTTTTTATTTTTTGTATTGTTTGATTTGGCTCAAACTTTGTGGAGGCCTTCCCTTTAACCAAAGAGGCCATTTTGTGTTTTTTGGTTCACCATACAGTTATGGCAGTTGTCCATTAGGGTGTTTCATCCAAACAAAAAGTTCTCAGAATCAGGCAAACCGAGGTTCCCCTAGTAGAGGATACCCATAGGGACTCTCATGCTAAATATCAGCCCTTTTGGTTGAGAATTGACCTGTCCCCAGCGGTTTAAAGTTTACATGGAAATTACTATGGAATTTTTGTGCTTTTCGTTCAATCGTTCCTACAGGTCTGGGGTTAACATGGATTCACTCGACATAAAGACAGGTGTGTAGGGGATGGTCCAATGAACAAATTCCAGAAGGAATTAGGGTTGTCCATTCTGTCCCCAAGGTGCGCATTGGATCGACGTCCGGGGTCTCCAGAATCAACGATTCACCCTTCAAATGTACGCATTGTCCCTAGTATGCTATGACGGCTAGCTGAAAATTACGACGCCCCATGTCAACACGTGGCAGAGTATTAACTCAAATTTTGGCTCAGAAACATACTTTAAAGTAATAAAATTATAATTTTTGATGTTCCTGTAACAATTTGCACGATTCCAAATAACGTTACATGATGATTTTGTAATAATAATGCAATCGATGCTTCCCCACAGACGTGCATCCGCTCTAACTCCTCTTTTAGAAGAACTTGTTTGGCATTTGGCGTAGATGATTCCCAGCATGTTGTGCCAGTGTTTAGAGCACACTTATTACGCTAATCTTTAAGGCTCCCGAAGACCCTGAGAGTCTATATAATAAACCAAGTGAGATATAGGTTAAGAACCGTTAGGTGCACTCAAAGAGCTTTTAAGACGTTCTTCTTAAGAGCCTATGAGAACAGTCACATGAAAATATACCTGAAGTCGGTTTTCCCAATGAACCAATGTTTTCTGCACATTATTCATGCTAAAAACAAGACGTTTTTAACTGGCAACAAGCATAACATTACTTTAAACTTAAATGCCAACCAGAACAAATTGAGTGCCGTTAAGAAGAGCTCTTAGTGCCGATGCATTTCTGCTTCCCCACGTGTTCACCGTCTGACATGGGGCGTCGTAATTTTCTGCTAGCCGTCATAGCATACTAAGGACAAGGCGTACATTTGAAGGGTGAATCGTTGATTCTGGAGACCCTGGACGTCGATCCAATGCGCACCTTGGGGACAGAATGGACAACCCTAATTCCTTCTGGAATGTGTTCATTGGACCATCCCCTACACACCTGTCTTTATGCCGAGTGAATCCATGTTGTCCCCAGACCTGTAGGAACGATTGAACGAAAAGCACAAAAATCCCATAGTAATTTCCATGTAAACTTTAAACCGCTGGGGACAGGCCAATTCTCAACCAAAAGGGCTGATATTTAGCATGAGAGTCTCTATGGGTATCCTCTACTAGGGGAACCTCGGTTTGCCTGATTCTGAGAACTTTTTTGTTTGGATGAAACACCCTATTGTCCATACAAACAAAATGGTACGAAAATCTGTAACATTTGAAGCAATGTTCTTATCACGTTGGTGGCTTTGAAGTTATAGGTATTGTTGAGGATTTTTAAGAAAAAATAGGTACACGGAAAAAATGCCGATTTTTTAAATATAACTTTTTTACAGAACCTAAATTTTACGAAATCCATATTTTTTTATTTTTGATTTTTTTGATATGTTTTACGGAACAAAAACTCGCAACTTTTGATCAATAGAGAAGTATGGTAAAAATTTTTGCCGGAGAGTTATAAATTTTTCAAAAAAAGGGATTTTTGAAAAAAAAAAATCAACTTTATACAAAAAAAAAATGTGGACTTCATTTTTTGAAAAATTAAATTTGCAATCGAAAAGTAAGTAGTTAAGATATGCCACTGAAAGTTTGATTTCAGTTAAATATTTGCATTTTTTCGATTTTCAAAAATAGTGACCATGAATGACCACCGCCAAAATTTTTTTTTTGAAAAGTTCAGAAAATTGCTAGAAAATTGTCTAAGAGACAATGAAGATTAGACCTCTGGTTGGTGAAATACAGCGGATTAAAGAAAAAGAAACGGGAAAATTGAAGTTTTCTAAGTTTTACCCAAACAACCCTTCATTTTCTAATGTAGATATCTCAGGAACTAATAGTCCGATTTTCAATGTTACAAAATGAAACATTCGTGAAATTTTCCGATATTTTCAAAAACAATATTTTGAAAGTTTCTGAATCAAGACTAACATTTCAAAGGGGAGCAATTTTCTGAGATTTTGGTCATTCGATTTTTTTTTGTATTTTTTAATCCGGCTGAAACTTTTTTGGTGCCTTCGGTATGCCCAAAGAAGCCATGGAAAATTATATGAACGAACTAATGATGCAATAGTTCGTTTATATAATTTTCCATACAAATTTGGCAGCTGTCCGTACAAAAATGACATGTGAAAATTCAAAAATCTGTATCTTTTGAAGGAATGTTTTGATCGATTTGGTATCTTCGGCAATGTTGTAGGTATGGATATGGACTACACTGAAAAAAAAAAAATGATACACGGAAAACATTTTTTGGTGATATTTAATTTCACTTTTTGTCACTAAAACTTGATTTGCAAAAAAAAACACTACAGTAGTTGTTCGGTAACTGGGCTGAAAACGTAGCCCAGTCACCGAATGTCACTCGTTAACTGGGCTGAACAAAAAATAACGAGGGGTCCCCGATGCATAATATTTTCCAGATGAAATATAAAAATAAAAGTTACTCAAATTAATTTACAATGCTTTTTTTCATATTTCTTTAATTGTAACTTGAAATTAAACAAAAGTTTGAAAAAAGTTTTTTTATTTATCGAATATGAATTTTGCATCCATTAACCCCTTGGTCATTTTGCTTTGTTTTGGTTTTTTGACGTTTGTCTGTTTTTTAACTGGACTACGGCCCAGTTATCGAGCGCCCAGTTAAAAAGCAGCCCAGTTTAACAACGCCCAGTTACCGAACAACTACTGCATTTTTATTTTTTTTATTTTTTGATATGTTTTAGCGGACATAAAAAACCAACTTTTCAGAAATTTCCAGAATGGACAAAAAATCTTTGACCGAGTTATGATTTTTGAATCAATACAGATTTTTCAAGAAATCGAAATATTGGTCGAACATTTTTTTCAACTTCATTTTTAGATGTAAAATGGAATTTGCAATCAAAAAGTACTTTAGTGAAATTTTGGTAAAGTGCACGGTTTTCAAGTTATAGCCATTTTTAGGTAACTTTTTCGAAAATAGTCGCAGTTTTTCATTTTTTTTTAAATTGGTGCCCATGCTTGCCACCTTTGAAAAACATATTTTTGAAATGCTGGGAAAATTCTCTATATTTTGCTTTATTGAACTTTGTTGATACGTCCCTTTGCCATGCAAAGGTTAAAAAACAGGCAAATTGATGTTTTCTTAGTCTCATTTTCTCTTTCTCATGGCATGCATTGTTATTTTCCTTTGCGAATGGAGATTTGAAGCTTTGAAGGGAATTTATCATTAATTTGTTTATACTTGCTGGACACACCGTCTTTTCTATATGAAAATCTATAAGGAAAATTTACACTCACAGACATTTGCTCATTTTCCCCTATGCTTCCTCAGTAAGAAAGACAGAAAGTTTGCAATGGAAATAAAAAAAATGCTCTCTTTATTAAGCAATGTCAATAAATTCAAAATTCAGAATTTGATTAGGTTGTGGAAATGGCAATTCAGAAGAGCCGTACCCGGTTACGTTCCAATTAAAATCATAACAAGCCGGTTCATCAAGTTGAGATTCGGTCGATGAAAATACACTTCATTTTTTCCTTCTTGAAAATATCCAAAAAACCCAGGCCCTTCCCCCAACTCACTAGAACCCATTTCCTGTACTCACCCATGTCTCCTTGTTGGCGTCCGGATCGACGAATATGAGGTGCGTTGCCGTAAGGTACAGTACCCCAACCGTTGGATTTTTGCTGTTGTATCTGTCTATCATCCGCACATTTTCAATCTGGAAAAAATGAGAACCGAAAAAAAACACACATAGACGTGTCAGATGAAACGAAATCAACTCTTTTTGTAGGGTGGTCTGGTCGTATGTTTGCTATTTTTAATCAAAATTCAGAATTATACTGAGCAGCTCGACGCCGACGAAGACGACGAGATTCATAAAACAGATATGAAATCGACGTCATAAAAAACACACGTGAATTTCGATAAAGGTTGTTCTTTTCCCTAAAAGGATGTGGGCGCCTTGGCAAAAGTTTATGTCCGATCGAGGAATTAATTAGCAAAAATGTTCTTCTTGGGAAAGGGAAAAGCCGTGACGTTTTACTTCATCACCTTAAGGTAAGCTTTTTAATTATTCAAAGCTCGACCTCAGACACAGACACCGTGAAAACGGTATTCATTTTTTAGTAGCGAAGAAGCTTTTTCCTGGACCCTAATTAGAGCCTCACTTCTTGGAGTTTGAGTGGGCAACGACGCTCTAATGAGCTTGTTGAAAGGGATAAAAGAATAAATTTACTACGAAAGCATGGGTCAAAATGGATTACAATTATGGTAATGAAGGGTCGTAGAAAAGCGAAAAAGACATATAAAATGGATCGTATTCGTTGTAAATCATATCGTTCCATGAAGCGTGATGTTTCCTAGAATGATATCAGATGATATGATTTATGAAACAGACATTTGAAATTCCCGTTTAATGCTAGGAAGCATATATATTGCTATAGAGGGACAACCAGGAACGTCATGATAAAGCTGCTAAACAAAGTGAATAAAAAAAGTTTTCTTTAAAAATTATTTATTAGGATCACCTTTGAACCGTGTACCCAAATATTACCAAATAACTACCGTGCTTTAAAGCCCACATGATTTGTTGCTGTTGGTTATTGTCGATAGAAAGGACGAGGATGCCCGTATCAGTATCAGGCCACGATAAAAATTCCTTTCAAAGCGATAGAATTTCAATTTAACGTCTGGCTGGAATCTGAACATCGTCACCCATCGAGTGAAAATAGCTGAACTTTAAAGAAAAAAAAGTGTCGAGAGAAAAAAGTATTTAGATCACCGTCATCACCAGTACCATTAAACTACGTTAGCCTTTTGTTGTTTCTCCAATCGTTTCGTTAGTGGGGATGATTTTGGGTATGGGGTGAGATTAGAGCGTCAATTTCCCGTCCGGGAAAAATATCCGGAATTCCGGATTTCCGGAAAAAACATTTCCGTTTCCCGGGAAATTTGTAAATTTCAGGAATTCCCGAATACAAGCAGAAGTATACATTTTCCTACCTTTTGGCACCAATGTTTTGAAATTATACAAAAATAATAGTTGGAGAGCCTGATTTGATTTTATTTATTTCCATCTACTGTTCATATTGAACTAATCAGCTTGTCTGTAAATTTTATGTCAAGGTTTAATTTAGATAATATTTATTTCTGAAGCATTCACCACTAGGAATATTGTTTGCTTATTTGTTGGACAACAAAACTTACGCTGTTATGGAATGAATATAAACTATATTATTTATGACAACTTTTTTTAATGGTTTTTTTTTAATAATATCATTTGAAAAAAAGATATTTACATCTTCCGCCCACGATCAACATTGAGATTTGCTTGACTTTTTTTACCTTGAACAAGTTGGATGGAAATTGAACTGATATAATTAAATTTTTGAAAAAGGTTTGTGTGAGTAGAATTTGTTTCTAAGTATTCGAGAAATTACAGATTGAAGTTATACATTTATGAAGCACGTGAGCTACCAAGGGCGTAAGAGGGTTATATATGAAAAAATTTCGTTGAATTTCAAAAAATTTAAATAATCAAAATTATTTTAATCTAATTAATTTATTAGGCTGAATACCACATACCTAAAATCATATCATAAAACCATGATTAACCATTAAATAACAACTTCCTATCATATGTAATTTACCCAAAGAATACAACTATATTTCAAAAACTCGCTTCAAATATTTGAAAATTTTGAGTTGTGATGTAATGAAATAGTGTTTCAAGTTAAAAAGCGCTAGAAATTCGATTTTAAGGTAAATTCAATGATTATCTATTTATTCCCAAGTTGATTTTTTGGGTTTTTATTTTATTTTAATTTTAAGGTCGCTGAGACAAATTTAAAAGCAACTTTATGGTTGTGGAGTATAGATTTTCACTGTCCAAACACTTTGATTTAAAAAATCCTTCTTAACAAAAATACCAATAATGTTTTTTTTTTTTCATTTGGAACGATTTGAAAGACGACATAAAAATTAGAAAGTTTATATATTTTCTCAAAGTTGCATGATTTTTTATAAGCAGTCAAGCCATTCATTGATCCTCACACTCATTTTGACCATTAAAGTTGCTGTTCTATACAATTTCGTTGCAAAAGAATAATAAGAAACAGGATTAGAATAATTTTCGCTAAATTTAAAATTTCCCGGGAATTCCCGGGATTTCCCGGGAAATTTGTTAAAAATTTCCCGTTTCCCGGAAATTTTGTAACCCCGGGAAATTGGACGCTCTAGGTGAGATCAAAGTGTTTTGCCTTCCCTCACATTACTGACGAATGACTGTAAAATCACTCAAAAATGATCTTCCTTATTTGACCTCCTAGACCCACTTTCACGTATACATACATCTCATTCGATTCGTCTTAGGGTCCCATTAGCCCGCATTGAAAATTATACAGTTTAGTAAAGTGTTTCAAAAGTTATGCTAAAAAAAAGATTTTGACTAAAATCTGGAAAATTGTAAAGAAAACCCGCCACGTTATACATTTTTAGAAAGGTATTTAAAAGACCTTTCTAATGAGTCCAAAACATTGAGGATCAGACAACGCTATCAAAAATTTTAAGTACTTAAGTGTTATTTATACACTTTTCAGAAGCCGGATCTCAGCTATTTTGATGAAAACGTTGTCCGAATCTGTCATGCGACCCATCGTTGGATGGGTAATCAAAAGACCTTTACAACGCGTCCAAAAGATGAAAAATCTGAAAATCCTTTCAAAAGTTATGAGCACTTTAGGCAAAACAATGTAAAAGGGCTCCGGTCAGTTGATGTTTACATTTGGAACGAGCAGGATAGACTCATTGTTTATACTTCGGCCCTAATACAATGTTTTGCTAGAATTAAGTGAAGTGAAGCCGAATCTGACACAGTTAAAAATTTATGGTAAAATTATATATAAAAAAAGGTGTAAATCTTTATGTCTAATCTAATCTAATCTAATCAAATCTAACACAAACGCAGCCAGTCCGATGATAGCATGCTGGAAAGTCTTGTGATTAGGTTACGCCCCAAGCACTTTTCTTGTCATTATTAATAATTGCAGTACATCCGAGAACATCCGAGAATGTATTGCAAAAATTAAAGCGGCCAGCCCTACTACGTTGTGTTAACCGCAAAGAGGATTCTAAGAACGGATCACATTTCACAGAATCTACAGGATGGACCCGGGGGCAGAATGGGCTACCCTTGGTTTTGGGCTTTATAATGGATCTAGACCAACTGTAAGGCAAGGGTCTTATAAAGGACGTCAAATAGCATCACCATACCGAAAACAACGTTTGAATTAATTGTATTTTTCGAATTATGAACAAAAATGTAAATTTATTGACAAAACCACGCAAATGTTGTTTATTTCGAGGTTCTTAATTAAGCTTTCTCGAAAGTTAGATTGGTTGAAAATGTGTAGAATATTACCAGGAGCTATTACAAACAACGGAACCTTCAAATCATTTAGAGGCTTGGTGGTGGTAGTGTTAAATAAAAATCATCTTGGGGGCAGAATGGGCCACCCTTATCCTGCCTTGTAAAAACAATCAAAAGTTACAAATTTTGGATAATTTGGATAATTTCACTTCTGGTAGCTTAACAAATCACGTTTAAGGCAACATTAGTTGATTTTTTTAGTTGTTTTGATGCTTATTTGTAAAAAAAGTGTTTTATTTCAACATAATAACACTGTTTTCAAAAATGTTTGTTTTGGTAAGTGGCTATTTTTATAAAAGTGGTCTAACTTCATGGAAACTATGTTAGAAAGGTCCCTTAACTCATTTATTATCTCCCTTCAACGTTTTATTGGAAGAAATGGCTTGTTTTCTAAGGAGGCCCATTCTGCCCGCACCCTGGAAAAGTAGTCGAAAAACCTTTTTTTTGCATAAAAATAGTTTTAAGCTGAAAATTTGCATCAATCAAGTATACAACATCAATTGAAGAGAACATCCCGAAGCATAAGCCTACGACACTGAATTCATAAATTTGTATGTTTTTCTATGACTTTTGGCGCATTTTACTTAAGCGGGCCATTCAAAAAACAAGTGATAGGATAGGCCCCGAAAATGCTCAAGAAGTTGTTTTCAATAGTGCTTTAAAAATGGATTTGTTAAAAACAGGAGTAAATTTGACAGTCAATGTGTTTCTTACAAAATTTAGCTAGAAAGTGTATACATTGAAGTGATTTGTTCAAATTCACCATTAGAAAGTTTACTTTGAATATTTGATTTAAAAAAAACCTAATTAAATGTTTGATTAACTAAATTTGAGCCAATGCTAATATTTTTGGAAATGTATGTCTTCTCCTCTCCTTCAAAGTTGGTTGCCAAGCTTTTGTTGGCAAACGACATTTTTGCATTTGAAAAGCATCACTTTGTATGGCATAATATTAAACTTTCGTTTACGAGCTTTATCTTGTATTTTATTTGCAACTTCCATGAACACATCTTCCCCATCTCTTTTATAGGTCAAAGATCCCCTGTAGAGGGCCCACTGAACCAACCACTAAGTAGATTAAAAAAAAGTTTCCCTCTCCCGTAAACACTGTAGTTGTGGCGAATTCCAATCACGCACTTTAAATTAGCATCAACACCACCTGGAAAGTTGTACCTTCTTCAGCACGTTGAGCCCCCTGAACTCGATGGGTTGGGGCGGCGACGGGCTGGGAAAGTTTTCCTCCACCCAGGAGACCACTTTGTCGGAGACGAACGGTGGCACGGGAACGCCCCACAGCAGCTTCGGATCCTCCTCGAACTCCGGGGTCACGAGATCAAAGTTCTGCTTGAAGCTGGAACTCGCCGACGGGGACAGTGGCTCGGCCATCACACTTGAGTTTGGAGGAGGGTTTTCCCGGGTGATTTACAGCAACCCGCAACGGTGCACCATTTTATCGCTCCAACGACCAGCACCACCACTGCCAGGACACAACACAATCCCACCCGAAGCACCGGAAGTGAGTGAAGGTCGTCGCCGTAGTCTGTGCGGAAAATCGATTCCAACGTGGTGGCGTAAACAGTCCGTACTACACGCTGAATACGCAATCTCTTTCCCAACTGAAACTCGACTGCAAGGTGCAAAACACTTTACGATGATTTTCGCTCCCGTTTGGCAAAATTCATCATTCGCAAGCAACTTCTCAGCGAGAGAACAACACAAACACTCGCACACGTGGCATCAAAACCGGAGACACACGCGGAACATTGACCGACCTTCGCGCCGTGGGTGGAAAACTCAAACTGACGCAAGCAAGCTGGTGGAGGCCCCAAATCGAATCAGTTGAGTTGTCTCTGCTGTGGTGAGAAGAAAAGTTAATTTTCTCTGGTTGGAGCGTGGTTTTTCCCTTTTTCTGATCGCGCGCGCCTTTTTTCTCTCTCTCGTTTCGGGACTTTATGAGGTGGAAAATAGTCAAAAATGAGAGAGAATACAAACATCATCAGTGTGGGTGGGAAAGCTCTCTCGGGTTTGTGTGTGTGTGTGCGCGTCCATTTGTCACCACACGATGAAAGCTTTGTTTATTTGCTTTGCTCATCCGTGGGGGTTTACTCTTGAACCATGAGTACTAAGAATCTTGGTTCAGAGAATATTATGGGAGTAACAATGCAAAAGGGTTATTCTTAATTTTAAGGATACATTTTACTGAAAGGGTAGGAAAATTTGATGATATTTTTACTATGAAGCTTGAAAAATAAACAGTTTTTGACGTTATTATGGTTACTAGCGCCCTTTCCCAAAGAAATAGCTGAAATATTCAAATGTTGACATCATTTGAAACTAAAAATTATACATTTCACGATTATTATATTTTATACAGTTCAAACTGAACCAATAAATTATGAATTTTTAACAATACAAAAAATTACAATTATTCGGTGACGCCCTGAAAACTTGCCTCACAGTAAACATTTGTCCAATAGCGTGATCCGTTTTTCAAAAGTTTTACGAATCGATCTGAACATTTGGTGGTCGATTTTAGGGTATTTTAACCATTAGTGGCCACCCTAGTAGCGCCGACGAACATTTTTCACAAGTTTTCAATATTTTAAATACCTACTATTTCACCTTTTGTACAGAACTTTTTTTGAAAAGATCTTATAAACATATGAAACACAATTGCTTGTAAGACCTTCTGAAAAAACCTTTTCTTTCATCAATAAATTGCTTTTATGCAGAAAAAAGGCATTTGAAAATAAAGTTTTTTTTGGCATGTTATGGACCTACTTTTCCTATATTGGACCCGGGTCCATAATCCGATTGTGGAACGAGGTCCACAATAGGAAAACTTTCATTTTTATATCAAATTTAACCGATATTTGATGTTTTGAATGATGATAATGAATGAATGAATGATAAAAATATTGCTCAAATACAAAAAAAAATATTAATCGTTGTAGGTTAAATTAATAGGAGTAGGGGTAGGCTTTAGGGAAAGTTATGATTTTCGTTGTCCTATATTGGACCCCGTTTATTTTACTCGAGATTGAACAGTTCCTGGTGTCATTTCACAAATTTTCCTTAAGTTTACATTATTTCAACATACTGAAGTAAATAAACAGTCATAAAAGTCGGGGGTCGTTAAAGTGGATTGCTTTGCTTTTTTTTTAAACTAAGTCTAATTACAAAGAATCTTGTGTGCTAGGGTGGGTACGGATTTTGAAAAGTTTTCAGATCAAGTTCTGGTGTGGTTCCCCTTGTAGGGCATACCTATAGAGACTCTCACGCCAAATTTCAGCTCATTTGGTTGAAAACTGGCTTGTCTCAAGCGGGTTCAAGTTTACATGGAAATTACTATGGGAAATTTAAAATTTTCGTTCATTCGCTCCTACAGGCCTGGGGAAATCATGTAGAAACTTTAAGGATGGCCAGAAATGAGCGGAATCGTCTGGAGAACAACTTTTCGTTAGATACCAGGTCGATTCGTTCAACCCCCATCGAGCTCAACGGCAATACATCCGGGGTTTTCGGAACAATGGTTTTCCCCAGAAAAGCATCAAATTTTCCTTAGCATGCTATGAATGATTGATGAACACCAGCACTTGATCTGAGAACTTTTCAAAATCCGTACCCACCCTAGTGCACATGTTAGTGGGAGGGATCAAAACACCTTCAGAGGGTCTACTTTAGGAAAAAAAATCTATAAAAAATGTCGAGTTTTCGTTTTTCAATCAAAGTATGTGTCTTTGGGGAGTCAAAACATAGCCTTGTGAATCTTAATGTGAAATCCACATTTGCCCATTTACATTATTATGCTTGATACACACTCAAACCTCGATGGTTTGACACCAACTGTTGTGAAACGAACGGGGTCACTTTTAAGTTTGACACCCCTTTTAAACGGCGTTCACACACACTACCAAACGTTTGTTTTGATAGTGTGTGTGAGCGCCGTGTTAAAAGTGACAGTTCGTTATTTTTTCGTTTGACTTTGACCAACCAACGGGGTACCGTCATCTGGGGCGAATCGGGACTACAGACTGAATAGGGACAGCAGTTTTAGTCTGAGTCTGTTCTATCCGAAACCAACCAGAAAATTAAAATTTTGTGCTCTGACATGGTTAAAACTGCTGTCCCAATTCGCCCTATGTGTCCCAATTCGCCCTAGTTGACGGTACAAACTAAAAAAGTGTCAAACGAAAAAGTGACCAACCACCAGAGGTTTAGTGTATTCTGAACATTTTATCTTTATTTTTCAAAGAATTATACTGCCACTATTCGCAAAAATGTCCCATATGCAAATACAGTCAAGGCAAACCTTTCATGAAAAAATTGAATTCTTCTGGTTGTATAAAACAAAGTACTGGATATTTTTGGAATTTCTGAAAGATTTCGAGAAGAGACATGATTTTGAACCAACCTGTATCATTAATTCAGAAGTGATGAAAATACATATGAGACATTAATGCGAATAGGGGCAGTATTAGGGTTTTCAAATGTGTTCAATGTTTTGTTTACGATAGATATCAAGAAACAGTTAAATCTTATCTGTTTTTTATTCAACAAGCTTTTAAAAAATCTGTAAAAAATAAATGACATTAAGGATGCCAATACAGCAAGATTTATGTTAATTTCATATTTTTCTTACTCAATAATTTTATCAAAACTTCACCTGGGTTTAAAAAGGTGAACAAATTCATGCAAGCTTCAATACTAAATATCATGCACTATTTTTTTCCTGACGTGACTTTGTCAAAACCTATAAGGGTACAATCAATATAAATGTTTCAATCAGCAGCGGATGGCATCCAACATATTGCATCCTGCAGAAAAAACGACACTCAATTGCATCCTGTCTGCGGTTGCTCTTTGCGCTGTCAGTTTCTTCTTTTTGGTCATTTAACATCCTTTCACCACGCCTGCAGAATGTCCAATTCGAGGAAAAAGCGTGACCTACTATTCACTCTCTCTCTCTTTCTCTCTTGCTGTCTCTCGTGCTCAGAGAAATGCATCCCTGCTAGCAAGGTCAAGGTCAGGAGAATAATTCTCAACGTGTAGCAATGCATTGGGCTGCTCTTTCCACTGCTGCAATTGTTACGTAACTAAACGGATGCACCCAGAAATGATAATTTTAAAGCTATCTTTTTCTGTGTTTTTCTTGTTTTAAGGAGAACCGAGAAAACTTACAACTCTTCTTATGTCATTTGAACCAATAAAATTGTTGAAATAAAAAAAGACAAGAAGCTGTGGCTCGAAACATTTTTCAACTCTAAATAGCGAACCCAGCGGAGCCAAGAGGAAAGCCAGCCAGAAAATCTTGAATAATGTATCAGTTAAACTCGTAAACTGTTAAGATGTTACCCCAAAGGCTGGTTCGACACTGAGATGGTTTGTGTAATGTGAGTCAGTCGTTGAATCATAAAATAAACCTTATCATTTGTTACGTTATGGCGAAAGGTAAAAAAATGTAAAGAATAAACCAGCCAATGAATCAATTTTAAGGGAACAGCCAAATGCAAGGAAAATATACAAAATTGTGTTTTTACTGATTCACTGTAAAACTTGTCCCTTCCTCACTTCGGTTTTTATGATTTGATTGGAAATTTTCTCATTTTGTTGGAACAAACGAATTCGATGGGAGTTTTAATGACTCAAAATTTAAAAAAAACTCATCAAATGGTCAAATACATTATAGTTTAAATCTCTGCCATTTCAACACTCAAGTTGCTAATCTAATCTAATCTAATCTGACCCTAGCGCAGCCAGTCTTTCGAGGGCATCCTGGAAAATGCCTGAGGTTGATTAACGCCTAGCATCCTCTTGTCATTATTAACAATTGCAGTGCCCCAATGCAATAAATTGCTTTGAAACATCACAAACGTTAAAGCGGCCAGGCCAACTGCGTAAAGTTAACCGCAAAGATGATTCGTTGAATTGCATTGAGTTTGAGCACGAGTGTTCAAACAACAATACATTTCTGAATCTACAGGGGAGGAACACTCAAGTTGCTCGTACAAAAATTCGATTGATGTGTCATTTTCTGGAAAATTTAATGTAGTTGTTCGAGACTTCAACACACCAGACAGTTTTGTTGAAATAACAAAATATTTATTATAATTTTCATGTTTCTGGTACACGCCGGTACATTTCTGGATTTTTTTTAAGTTTTTGCTTTTTGGGAGTTTTTTAACACCCCTGACTAAAAATGGTTTCAAAAACACCCAAAAAGCAAAAACTGGAAATTTGGTTTATTGGACCTTTTCAAAAAATACATAACTCCAGATTTTGTAAAATGATTGAAACTTTCAATTCGTGTTTTGAAACAGATCCCCGGCTCGAAACATCGAAAAACGAACAAAAGATGCGAACCGGAGAAAGTCTTGAAATTTTTAATTTCTGGAAGGCATTAATTACCGTAAACTGGGGTCAATCGGGACACATGGGGTGAATTGGGACAGCAGTTTTAACCATGTTGGAGCACAATATTTTGATTTTTCTGGTTGGTTTCGGTTAGAACAGACTCAGGCCAACAAAATGTGTACATCCATTTCCTAATTTAAAAGCTTTAAGTGTTCTAAAAACTGCTGTCCCTATTCAGACTGTAGTCCCGATTCACCCTAGATTACGGTACCAAATTATCGGTTTACCGCAAGTGTAAAATTTAAATTGTTGCACATTTGATTATTAAAATGAGACATGGTGTTTTGCCGAAAAATCTTGACAAAAATGCTGGAAAATTTTTGAAATTTTTTAAAGAACTTCTTCTGAGCGATAATTTTACAAAATATTAATAATATTGTCAAGATTTTACAGCGAATAAATATGTTAAATATCAAAGAAATAATTCAACAAATAAGCATGAGATTTTCAAATATTCACATTCAAAAATGTACTTAGAAAAATCTATTTGTTTGTATGTTTTAGCAAACAATTATTGCTAATTCAACACTTTATTTCTTTCTTTCATAAATTATTTATTTTATTTTATAATTGTATTTATTTATTGTAATTTTACCAAAAACAAGCAGGTTTTGATGCAGGTATTTTTATAAGCTTTTCCTGTCAAAGGAAATTTGATCAAATAAACTAAACAATCAACCAATCAGTCGAAATAAAAAAAAAGATATGTTTTATTCGCAAAAAAATTTCATACAACTGTTTTTTATCGTTCTGCTTCACCACCACTTCTGAAAAAAAAATGGTTTAGCGCAAAGAATTTGTTTGAAACTATTTGAGCTAATGATGCTGATAATGTTGAACGAATTGTAAAACCTTACAAAAAGAACCTTTTTTAACTGCACTGGAACGCCCAACGCATGTCCAACTTACACGGACGCCCAAGCCTTGTTTTCAGTGATTTGTGATGTCTAGATATTCTAAAATTTAGCAGAACTTGATTTGAACAAATCTGTAATTTCTGCGACCGAATGCATCGTTCCACCTTTTTTGTAACGACTGCCTCTGTGAAGTTTCGATGATTTTATTTTTACACGAAAAAAAAAAATTGTAACAATGTTTTTGATCGCAAAAATTACAGATTTGACCAAATTAGGTTCTGCAAAGTTCTAGGATCATCTAGACATTCTAACACACCACTGGAAAAAAGAATTGTCTTGATTGGTTGAGTAATGCCCGAGAACCAGCGAGTTGAAGTTACCATTCCAACTTTTTTGGAGCCTTGAACAAAAAAAATCGAGACGTTTTTTCTCAAATCTTTTGCATTATTTTCAAAAAATACTCATACATAAAAGTATGTCAAAACCTACAAAAAAAAGCTGTACTCTTTTAAAAGGTATATACAGTCGACTCTCTGGTTGACAATATCCAAGGGACCGTCGAGGAAGAGAATCATCAGTTTACAGAACGATGCAAAATGACGACTCGATTGAAAATATTTTTTTTTTTTTGATACCCAGCTATGGGAGAGAATCATGGCAACGTCCATCAAACAAAAACAAACTAATGTCAAACACCCTTCAAAGCTTCGTTTCGCCAAGAAAAATGTCTATGCAAGCCATGAGAAAGTAAAATTATTGACAACCGGAAGAGATTTTTAAAGCAAACAGAAACCAAGGGACCGTCGAGGAAGAGATCACAGAGTAACCCAGAGGGAGCACTGGCATTTAATTTATGGTTGCGTTACGCGGTACATCGTGGTACATCCCCCCTTTAGCAACACTTTTGATTGTCGTGAGCCTTAGAGTGAACTGACTTTTTAAGCGTTACTTTTTTATCGCAGCAACCAGGTGCAATCTTTAGTTGTCAACATTTTCCAAAAGCTCTACATCAACAAAGGGAATTTACTGACGGCTATCGTGGATAGGTGCTGGAAAAGTTGGAAAAAGAACTTGGAACCACCGCCTTTCACCGGGTGGGCCAATGCCCGCCAAAGAATTAACTGTTTCGAATGCTTCATGCTGGCAACGCTAGGCTTTCTGTACCAGGTTCTCACTGGAGATGTGGCTTCGCGTAATCAATTTCAAGTTCCAATTCCAACAGAATTCCAGTGATATTTTCAGAAAACTAAACTTTCTTCAAAGTGAAAATTTGTGCGGAATTGTTTGGGACAGTTTCCGTGGCCTTAAAATTTCTGACCGAATGCTTAGTCAGAACAATTTCTCTGGTCAGTTTAAGGAACGAAGGAACATACCACTAGGAAAATATGTTTAGCATTGCATATGGAATCTTATTGTTTATATGTTTGATTTTCATTTACAATCCTAATCCTAGTCTGATTTGATAAACAGACTTTTCGACGTTTTGAGACCCTCTCTTTTCTTGTTGACCACACTTTTATTTGTATGGAGCGTGAACAATCGCCAAATGGTCATTAAACCATAATATGACTAACTTCGTAAGATAGCACCTGGACGTTAGGAAAACTGCCTGGGTTAGGCAAAAAGATCCTGCCTAATCCACGGGCAGCAATTTTGACTCGGCAGCATATTCATTATCCATATGAGAGTGAAACAAAAAACCCGAAAGGAAGCAAACCCCACCAGATGCTTTTTTTCCACCGTCAAATCTAAGTTCTTGGGTGGTTCTGATGGACATTGCAGGCTTAGACTGGATTTTAGCTGCTTCCCAAGGTCTTTTTCCCCCAAGGTCTTTTAAATTACAAAAAATCAGAACTTGAACTGAAAGAAATACAAAATCGAAGCCTTGATGGCTGGCACTTGTCAAAACAAACAAATCTTACATATCCTAAGTTTACTATGATGAATAATTTTCTTCATCCAACCCGTAACGCTCAAAACATAACGTCGAGAGCCGCTACCTTTCCAAAGGGTATACTCGTAACCGAGCCACAAATTTTTCTGACAACTGTTCGGACTGTTCTCTCTGGATTACTCTGTGAAGAGATCCTTCAAGCAAGAGAAAATATCGAGGAATAAAGTCAATCGAAGTATGCAGTTTAAAGGGACTGAAGAATTCATCGATAGATGGAGCAATATTGATATCGAGAAGATCGACAGCCAGAGAGTCGACTGTACATGTTAAATTAAAAATAATTTATCAGCGATGAATACACTGGTTACACTCTGCACAGAAAAAAATAATCATGGTAATATTTCATCTGGAAAGGGGTACATCTTTTATGCCAGAAGAAAAAAAAATGTAATTTTACCTCTGAAAATGTGTAATTTTACCACTATTCTGGTGTAATGTCACATTTTCAGTGTAAATTGAGGTAAACTTATATCATAAAAGAGGTAATATTCAATCTTCTAAAATTACACCTTCCAAATTTACACTTATTTTTGCTGTGTGTGATGGATGGATCCGAATAATTTAACATTTGTACAAACATATGTTATTTTACATAAATGTTATTTATTCATTCAAGGTAATGTTAGTGCACATTAGGATGACAAGAAAAGGACAAGGAATTGAATTTCCTACAAAAAAATTACACATGGACAAATTTGATCGATTTACATTTTTTCTTAAAACTGCGCTTAAAAACTTGTGTCGTGGAGTCAATATTGTGGTGCCTCCCGTTTCACCTTAAGTAAGTCGTGGTGGCTAATCGGGTCACATGGGGTGAGTCGGGACATCTATTTAAGCCGTGTTTAACAATCCTTTGATTATTTTTTCATAGATGTGTTTCAAACTGGCACTAGCAGGATATCGGTCGAATAAAATTATAACTACAATTAGTTATAAACAACAGAAGCAAAGAGTTATTTCCTGGCATTTGGTTTCCGTCAAGGAGTATTAAATCAGGATAAAACTAATAAACAGCGTCTATCTGCATTCCAGTTCCTTCTACAAGTGACCTCCACGGTTAACCCCACAACAAAACTAATAAACCTTCATGCAGTGGTGGATAGTTTCTACAAACTGCAAGCAAAGCCTTTAGGCTGTCTGCTGGAATGTAACAACCACCAGTGCAGTGATAATTTGCAGCCTATGTGCCTTGTGCTGCAGTTCATACATAGCTGACATGTTTTCCAGGTGAGTGGTTCTCCAAGTAGGCGTGCCAGTTTTTTTTGTGATCCAACCCAGTGCCTTTGATCGACCTACCTTTGGCGTGGTAATATGCTCCATGATTGATATCTATCGATCCACTCTGATAACAGGAACTCTAGCAGCTGTCGCCTTAAAAACACTGACACTCACACAAATTTCCGATGAGTTTTGCGACCAAACGTCTTTCTTCGCGGTTTAACTTAGCCACAACCCCACAAACAATCGTAGATTGAGTCCCTAATCACCCGAAGGTGATAATTAAAGGGTTGAAAATAGGTTTATCACTAAGAACTGGCGAAAACATTCACGCAAACACGAATTGGAAATAATTTTCACCTGAACAAGCACAGACTGCTTGACAGGGGTAGAAGACGTCAGATTGACACAAGCTGTTTGCTGGATTTGACGATATCTTGCGGCACTGCGGCGAACTAAACTGCGCTGAAAATGTTGTGTGCGAGTTTTTGATGAAGCGCGCAATATGATCGTTGGCACGTGTTGCGGAGGAATAGAATAAGTTAAAATGTTAATAAACTACAGAGCGGATTCGTTCATTCGGATTTCGCTACTTCGAATGTCCGCTAATTCGAACGTATTCGAATTAAAAAACAATCAACCGTCAAAACCAGTTGTCAAACTGATGTTGACGTTTCAACACCATTGTGTGGCAATTTTCGAACACGTGGTTCCAAGCTTTTGACAACTGTCAGTCGTTCCAATTAGCGAAATTGGATTCGCTCATTCGATTGCAGTTCCATTCGAATTAGCGAATCCGCTCTGTAACTCATCGGTCTTTTTGAAAATATGAAATAGGGATATATCATTGGGTTTGGTCTATGTTTGGGTAAGAAGTTACTAAATGGGTAAACATTTCGGGAATTTCAGCACATGATTTTTTGGTAAACTGAGCCAGAATCTCGAAAAATTACGAAACCAATTTTACAAGATTTATTTCTTGCTCTCTTTGGAATTTTCATAAAAAATAAAGTTGAGCAATTTGTCATGAAAATGCACCAACCAATTACCCGGATTAAAATGGGAGCATTGAGGTTTCCAAAACTTTTTTTCAAATCCTTTTTTTCATTGATGCCCCATGACTATTTGACACATTTTCGAAACCATACAATTGTTGAAAAACCAGTTGTAGAACAGGTCTGGCACAAATATTTTTTCAACAGACTTTAAAAATTATAATACAATTGGGTCCTAAAATTAGGCTTTAATTTGTGATATTATTGTTCACAACGATAAAGTTTATTTTTCTGAGTACAATGATCCTTTGTACAACCCTGAAGGATTTAAAATGGATTTTTAAATCAATTTTTAGAAAAATAACTTCTAGGCCCTCCTTGGCAGAAAATGTCCTACTTGACAGCTCGTTCCAAAGTGACGTAGTTAATCCATCGAAAAAATGTTGTCTCGTCAATTTATTTTTTTGCGTTAAAATGAAAAAAGAAGTGATAAGAAATGGTTTTTAATCATGTTTTTTACTGTTGTACATAAAAAGATTACATAAGACTTTAGGATCCTAATCAACTGAAAACAGTTTTAAATGCAATATCCGCGTTGAAATTCATATTGAGCGTACCATCATCAGGTTACATTGGGTCTGGGTTTGAGATTGGGTCATTCAAAAATGCTGAAATTTGTATGACCCAATCTCACCCCCAGACCCTATTTCACCCCTGATGTCGGTATTTGAATACAAGAGTCATATCAACATTAGTTTTTGCCTTTCTTACAAAAGCAAGATTTAAGGTTTGCTTTTAAAAAAAATGTTTTTTTTTCAGAAATCTCAAAAAAATCGTGCTCGGTGGGAAATCGTTCCAGAAAAAAGTCCTATTACTAATTTGAAGGTTATGATGCCCTCTTTCGATTGAATTTTGGCCCGAAACCCGGAACTCAAAGCCTGATATTTTAGTGCTCTTTTTCTGAAATACTTGGGCGATGTCTGTACCGCTCTTAAAAATTTGTGTCTTCCATCATTGGAAAACCACTCGTAAACCCGCCATTTTTATATTTCAGATTTGTAGCCGTGGGGTCGGAGACGAACATTTTATTTTTCGATTCACAATTGTCGACCAGTAAATGTGGTCAAAGCCATTTTTAGAGGTATTTTTTGGACTATTTTACAGATAACACTATCAAATTACAAGAAATCAGTTTTCGCAATTCGCAATTTTCAGTGTAAGAACGGGCCTTGACCGATCTTATGCACTAGGTTCCCGACGAACACGCACTGCCCTTACACCTACATCTCACCCTTGCTCTGAGTCAGTACGAGCAGCACGCTAGAACACGCTTTGAGTGTTCGTGCCACCTTCTTTTCCGGTTACGCATTTTAACTCGGCCGGGGGTGGTACATTAAGTAGGGTTTGATGTAAGTATAAGAGCCTAACCATTTATAGTGTGCCTATCAACTTTCATTAAAGCAAAAACTGTTTCATTTTTAGTTTGAATTCAAAAACTTATTGTTATTCAAAAACTTATTGTTGTTTTCTCTTGAAATCTTCCCTATTGTTGAGTCTGTTTATCTGTTGCTATTTCTTTTGTCGCGGTGTTTTGTTACAATTTTTGGTCCTAAGCATGTTATAAAAGTTTACGAAAAATACAATAGTAATATTTGTGTTAATCCTTTAACCATTCCATAAATTGAGTAAGGGCTCAACCTCACTTGTTTGAAAAAAAGGGTGAAGATTGAAAACAATAGACAGTAAAAGAGAATTTATTTTATAAAAATCAAGTATCAATAGTAAGAGAATGATGAGCGTATTTTGAAGAATAAAAATGAGAAGCTGGATGTATTAGATGTAAAATTAGACAATAGTTAATAAATAGTGTATCTCTATTTATTAACTATTGTCTAATTTTCTAATTCTAAGCAAGCTTAGATTATAGTAATGATAATTTATAGGACAGATAAAGAATTATTCAAATAAATAAATTCGCAATAAAATCAAAAAAGATTAGGCGAATGATAAATAGACTTGATATTACTAGTACATTAAGGAAAAGTATATTTTTAAGGGGAAAAAAAACAAAGCAAAGTTTGTTACAGCAGTATCAATTGATAGAAAAGAGTGGAAAAGCTTTGAGAGATAAGAGAATCAAATGTTAGTAAAATTAAAATCAAATGTTGGATATTAAATAGAAGAATCAGTGAAGAATTGGGAATCAGAAGAGCAAAATAAAAATAGGAGATAGGTGGTAGCTGAGAATGAAGAGAAGAGAAACCCCGTTGTGCGATGTTTCAGGTACATCCACAGCAGTTGACTCAACATACTGCGAATCAAAACAATACCATCTACAATCACAAATTACTTCCCTTTCCCACATTGTCGCGCCCCTTTCTTTTAGCCGTCTCGACTCTGACCCGCGGTGGTCAAAGGTTTACGATCCGTTTCCACAGGCCACCAGCTAGGTCATCATGAAAACCAAGCCAACGTGGAGGTAAGAAAATAGGACACTCGCAAGGAACCAGAGCTATACTGTTCTGATCAAGATAATTCGGATGATCTAACAGAACTACGGATGTAGTTAGTTACGCTCCTTCCAGGGTGTTTCTTACGTGGACGTCAACCGAAGAGCACGCAACAAGGTCAGTGCCATTGCATGCTCTTAGGTATCAATCCTTGGCCTGCTACAAGAAATCAGTTTCAAACAAAAAGCCATTCGAAAACATGCGCCATAAACTGCTTGGGCCCAAAATTTGAAGCTTTTCCAAAATGTATTTCCAGATATATATCCATTTAAGTGTTTTTTGTGCAGTACAGAATCATATACTGAACATCAAATTCGAAGTTCCGTCTCGTTCTCGCTCGAAAGATCGACAAGTCGTCAAGTCGAAGCATAAACGCCAGCACATTTACGCTTGCGCGTTTTACGCTGCGCGTTAAAGTGTTTTTCTGGCTTCTCATAATAGATCGACAAAGTGCAATATCGATACATATTTTTTTAACTTAATCATAGCCTAACAGGAAAGATTTAGTACCCTTTATATTTTTCTAATAATGTCAATCCAATATGTTTTCTTAATTAAATTTTAATACCTTGCGACCCATAATGTACCTCTGAAATAAAAAAAAAAGTTATTCGAGGTTTAGCCTAAAAAGATTCGAAGCTTTAGGTCAAATTCTCACTGGGTGGTATCATTATGTTTCTGAAAAAATAATTGCATCAATATATTTTTCGGAGTTTCATCATTTTGTAAGAAAGGCTCTATTTCACTTCTGGTGATATTAAATCGTTTTTTTTTTCTCAATTTTCTATGTTGCATTTCTGCAGTTATTTTTAATTGCACGAAAAGATATGGGTTTATAAACGATAACACAAATAATGTTACTTCCATGGGACCAAAGTTCGCCAAATACAATTGGACAAAATAAAACAGCGCGCGATCTTCGCAACCGACTAAGCAAAGAAATTAAGTTTGTACTTGTACAAACTCCAACATACGACCACACGTTAGGCCCCGTGAACAGATTTTGTTGTTTTCGTTCGTCACGTATTTGCGCATAAGCTCTCTACGCACAACACCGCAGTCGCTTATCAAGCGCCGGTCTGGGTGGTTGTAGAATAGTACTTGACTCTTCACAGGGGACTGCATATTGATTAGTTTAAATAAGTGCAATATTATGGACAGTCTAAAGCGGGTTTGTGTCGAACGGGCTCCCCATCGGCTGGAGGAAGCTCACGGTGAACTTTTCACCCAAGGTGTCCTCGGATTCTTGGCCGAACTGCTCGCCGAATTTGATGACGACGTTGAAAAGGTGAGCCGAGTATTATCAGGAGGGTTGTGTTTAATTACGGAATCATTGTGGTCCAGTATCTTATCGCGTTAAATAATACTTGCACTTTCAGCTTTTGAGACGCAGATTGGAGCGTCGGCTGCACATCAAACAGGGTCGATGGAAGCCGGAATTCCGGAACAGCAGTGAGGACCAGGATTGGAAGATCGAGGAGCTTCCGGCGAGACTGCGCAATCGAAAGCTTGATTTGGGTGATGTAAGCCCGGCGAACACGACCAACTTTGTGGACTGTCTGTACGCCAAGGTTCAAGGCATTCAGGTGGACTTTGACGATGGACACTGTCCGACGTGGCGGAACACGGTGCAAGGGTTGTACAATGTTACGAGAGCGGTTCACGCGAGGCTACCTGGGGCGCCGGCAGATATTCAGCAGTGTCCGGTGTTGATGCTAAGACCGAGGGCGTTCAACATGATCGAGCATCACTGCATGGTCAATGGGAAGGAAGTGGTTGGGCCGTTGTTTGATTTTGCCATATTGATGTACCATAATGCGAAGTTGATGGCCAGTTTGGACGTTGGACCTTACTTTTATTTGTCGAAGGTAATTTGTGCGTTGGTACAATTCAAACATGATCCTATACAAATTATTACAGATCGAAGGCCCCAACGAAACTCAACTGTGGAACAAGATCTTCACTTGGACCGAGCATCGCCTTGGTCTCCGCCGGGGAACCATTAAAGCTTGCGTCCTGATCGAGAACATTTTGGCTGCGTACCGCATGGAGGACATTCTGTACTCACTCCGGGAGCATGCCATAGGGCTGAACTGCGGCATTTGGGACTATTCGGCGAGTATCATCGCAAAGTTTGGCGACAGTCCGGACTTTTTGATTCCGGACCGGAACAAGTACGTGAATATGGGTCAACCGTTTCTGGCGAATTACATGCGCCTGTTGATCAACGTTTGCCATAGGCGAGGAGCGCTGGCCACCGGTGGAATGGCCGCCAAGTTACTGCCCTGTGGGAAGGGGTCGAACAGTTTGTACGATTTTTTTTTTGATAGATTTCTTAAAATAACGATTCTTCTTTTATTTCAGAGCGGACGAAATTACAGAGAGCGTAAAACAAGCCAAGTCAGTGGAAATTGACGCTGGAGTTGATGGTTTCATGGTTTACGATCTTCGTATTGTTGACGCCGTCAACGAAATGTGGCAGAGAAAATGTCCAGGCGACAACCAACTATCGATCCTCCCAGATGTAGATCGGATCACTGCAGCTAGTCTCGTAAAGATTCCGGAAGGTGGAGTCACAATTGAAGGGCTCAAGTAAGAGTTGATCCGATTATCATTTCTAGCCACATGCTCACCTCATTCTTACCCACTTTCAGTCACAACATATCGGTAGCCTTACTCTTTATCTACCACTGGTTTACCGGAAGTGGAGTGTTCTATCTGAACGGCGCCGTGGAAGATTCAGCAACGGCGGAGATTTCCCGATCACAGATTTGGCAGTGGATTCGCCATCGGGCCGCCATCGAGGGCAAACCGGACGTGCTTGTGACGCGTTCGCTGGTGTACACCATGCTCGATGGGATTATTTCCCGGGCGTACAAGTCCTGGTGCACGTCGATTCCGGACAGGAAGAGGTTACTCTCGTCCAAGTACGTACTGCTGGAGATTATCTCGGCGAGGGAGTACATTGAGTACATCACGACTTATTTGAACGATAGCCACAAGTTTAGAACGCTGCACAACAAGAACGATGGGCTGGAGTCGAAGTTGTGAGCTGAAAATTGTTGTGTGATTTTGATATTGATTGCATTTGTTTCAAGCATTTTTTGGTAGGTTTATCCTTGGTTCTAAGAACATTTTAGAATAACGAAGTCAATTCGTGCAATACTGTGAATCAGACGCATTTGTTAAATATAATGTTATTGTTGAAAGAATTACAAAACGTTTAGTTACATTTCAAACATGTTGTTTCCTTTATTTTAGATTACGTTTCGGCTTTCGGTCACTTGGTAAAATCAAACACCAGTTTGCTTTCTTCTCCGACGTTTCGGTTCATATAGAACCTTTTTCAAGGAATCGAAAAGAAGGTGCTTTCGATTCCTTGAAAAAGGTTCTATATGAACCGAAACGTCGGAGAAGAAAGCAAACTGGTGTTTGATTTTACCAAGTGACCGAAAGCCGAAACGTAATCTAAAATAATTGTAACGGTCGTGAAAAACTACATGTTGTTTCCCTCACCGTGTATGATATTAGGGAAAATATACCCGGTGGTGTTTGAATGATGCCGGATAATCTGAAATTTTCTAAAACCAAGTACACTAACGAGTACAGCAACTTTTTATGAACATTTTTGTTTATTTTCACTTTTACTAAAAGTTATTGTAAAAATTAAATTGAAAAAAGCTTAGTTCTTTTTTTTTCTTCCAGCGCTCTTTTGGGTCGGCTTAGTGCTGCCAATTTTGATGAAATTTTAAGCGAACACTCACGAAAAGTAGCATTTATAGACAAAGTTTCCTGACATCACTGGCTCTCTCCAAAAGCCGCTGCTGGCGGTGTTGGTGGCCACCCTTTGTTCCTTATTTGCCTTCGCCTCTCGCTTGGTTTTCTTCAGCCTTCGATTGGAATGGGTATAAACGTCAAAAGACTCGACACGTTTGTTTTTCTTGATGGCGCTTGCTTATTATTTACAAGATTCGAGTTTATTTTTCAAGCGAGTGACTAACTAGTGTGCAATAGTACATGTTGCCGAAAGTTATGAGCAGTTTTGTATCGAAAGCGCTGTGAAAAAGTAAGCGAAATTGAAAAGATGATTTTGATTTTTGCGGTGTGCAAACAAAATGATGAGAAATGGTCTCGCAAAAGTGCATTAAATTTGATCTTTTTCGCCAATAAGTGGCGTACATTTGCGTACTTGCTCGAGGCGGTGCTGTTGCTGGTATGTTTATAGCCTAAATAGCATCAAACTCTCCATATGGCGAAGATAGGTGTTTGATTAGAAAGGGTATATTTCCCCTCCTTCTATGAATTGTCAATGGTATTCTGAAAACCCGCCCGTGTGGATCAATCGGACCGCGCACTGGACTCACAATCCAGAGGTCGCCGGTTCGAATCCCGCGGCGGGCGCTCTAAAATTCTTTGTGTAAAGTGGGTATTCGGCGCCGTCGCTCGATGCCATACTTTCATACACTTAGGAGCCCAGGGCGGCGAAGTCCTTGTAGATAAAAGGAAGACACTAGTGGTTGGTACTAGCAATGGTGGCCGACAGCTATAAAGTCAACTTCGTTTTTTTTTTCATTCTGAAAACCTCTGAAAACTAAGAGGAAGCTAAATAATTTTGAAAATGTTTGTTGGATTAAAAATGTAACGGCTTAAAAATATCCTGCTTATTTGACGTGGAATAGTTGAATATCCTGCTTACTTTTTCAAAAGGTCCAATGTACATAAGAAAGCCACGGCGCATTGGTTGTTTTGGAATATTACTCAAGATATTAGCATGGCATTTCAATCAAGTAGGTTTTCCATACTAATAGGCTACATATTTGATGGTGTAATATTACATAGCATTTCATAGAAAAAATTACACGGGATTAGATTACTAGTTTTTTGCTGTGTATTATTAGCAGTTCAATTGGACGTAATGGTTTCTGCTGTCCATGTTCATTCGGAATGCTTTAGTATAAAACAATCAATGTTCTTAGGATAAAGCAAAATGTTTATTATTAAATTTATGTGTAAATAAATCAAAAAGAAAAAATAAGTAACAATTAGCTCAAACCTTTGGCAACCGACGAAGTGCCACAAATTTCGGCCATGCTTTGGGCTGCAGAAAGTAGGACTGTTCCTTGCAGCAAAGCAGAGCATTCCGGAAGCAGCTCGCATGTTTGTCTGGTATCTTAGCGTGATTGTACAGATGATACAGAAACTCGTAAATCTGAAAGAATGATGGCAGTTGAAGGTGAAAAGTATCATGAATGAAGTTATTCTACCAACCTTATTTTCAACTTCTCTCCACAAATTGTGCTTGAAAACCATAATGAGACTAGCCGGGAATAGAGACAGCCGTTTGTCCAGGTTCTCAAAGAGCGCACTCTCTCCAGCCAAACAGACGTACCCGGATAAAGCGATTACGACCATCATGAAGATATCCAGCATGAACATAATTTCCTTCATTACCATCGACTGCTCGGCCAAGTCAGACTGGATGTACCCGATCAGCTCGACGATCCATTCCGTCAGAACCTTTTGGCTGCCAAACTTCAGGATGTACTGGACGAAGGACTGTCCAAAGTAACGCTGAACCTCGTTCGCGACGTCGAACTCCAACCGCATGACGGTCTTCAGGATGTCACTGAGCCCTAGCAGGTGCACTTCGGGACTTACATTCTCGTACGATTGAATGACAAACTGCAGTCGAATAACTTTCTTAAGCTTCCTCACGTTGCGTTTATCCATCCAAGTGCTTGGTTTGAGGAGGGAGGTCAGGTGCCTGGTCGGTAGCAAAGCCAGCACTCCGATGTAGTCCTCGAACAGCTTGCTGTCAAGTTCGAACCGACTGAACAGATTCTCCAGAGTTTCGCAGAGGTACTCGTAGTTTTCATCATTTTGGTATGTCTTCTGAACCGCAACTTTCAAGAATGGAACTGCACGCCCGAACGGATCCGGACCGTCAAAACGGCCTCCTTCGGAACGTTCCAGCAGGAATTGTAGCGCCAGGTGGACAAATCTCTTAAAAATGTCCACGTTCGTCGCTTCTGTGACAACATCGAGCGATTCCAAGATGATCAACACGTCGGTCGCCACCATGTCACCTTCGATCATTTCCGTGAGGTAGTTCTCCACGATCCGTTTGGCCGTGCCCGAGTGTGGCATTTGCTTCAGCGCGATTTGCAGGCAGAACTTCTTCATTTCCTCTCCGCGGTGGAAGTAATCGTGCAGGAAGCACCAGTTCAGTGGAGGGATTGGTTTGGAGTATTTCTTTGCGACGACTCTTAGCAGATTGGCGAGCACAAGATCGTTGCCGTCCCGTTTGTCGCTCTGGTTGATCAGATGATGGATGATGGTCACAAGAATGGTTTTGTTCGGGAGATATTTCAAGCTTGTCGGTTCGGGACGCCCCTCCGGTGTGAGGTAGACACCTCCGCGGAAGGCCTGTATCTCGGTGCGGATGTGATGAGCGACCAGATCTCCGGCGTCTTCAATCGCACTGTGGTTCACGTACTGTATCAGCTGAATCCAGCACTCGCCGGGGATCTCCCGGGCCTCCAACCGTTCGTCGTCCTTATCTGGCAGCTGAATCTTCTGTCGGAAAATATCCGGAACGTGAAATATGTTCATCATTTCCGGTGGAAAGGATTTCAATGCCTCTAGAGCCGCTACGATCACTTCACGATCGTCAAAGTCCGTTACAAAGTGCCACAGCGTTGTGATGATCTCGTTAACAAGCTTCTCCTGCTCAATGGAGTTCACCTTGATCGAGGGAACGTTCGAGAAAAAGTTGCACAAGCTGCGGATGATCCGTGGGCGCTTTTCCTGGGAGAACTTGAAGCCCAAAACCTTCCACGTTGAAACGATATTCACGACGTGGTTTTCACACAGAACGGCAATGGCATCGATGGCCAACGCAACGGCAGCTTCATTGTTTGCATCTTCCGGATGGCTCAGGATCTCGGAAAAGAGGTTCACCAGGTCTGCACCGTGTTGCTGGGGTCTGGAATAAAATTAATCAGTGATTAAACGGACAAGGTGAATCAAACGATCAACCTACTTGATCAAGCAAATCTCCCGAATCGTAAAAGTCCTTGCGAAGGAAACTTCCCACGGATCTTCCCGCGGTCTGACCGCCGTGTCCTTCAGAATGTCGTACAGAAACGGATAGGTACGTGGTTCCGCCTTCCACAGCCGCAAGTACAAATCCAAGCTCGTTGCGCGATCGATGTCCTTCGAGAGGGCTTTCAGCACACCCAACACGTGATCCTTGGCGCCCATTGAGGCCAGATGTTGCAACAGAAGTAGTTTCTTCCTCGGATTGGTATCATTTGCCAGGGAGTACAGCATCGGGGTCATCAACCGGGCACAGTTTTCCTCGCTCTTCTTGGACAACACGATCAGCTGATCAAACACCTGCCTCCAGTTATCGTGAGACAGTTCATCCATGTAGAACAGTCCCCGCAGAATCAGTTGCACCTTTTCGTCAAACCGGGAATGTTGGGATATGGTGCTCAGGAAAGTTTGCAGCGATGTCCGATCGTCTTGAACGGATGCCCACCAAACGTTGATCTGGTGGTACTTGGCCAAATCCGCGTGCAAAGCCCAGGATCTGCTCGGCGTATTTTCAGCTTCGTCAACAATATCCCGTTGGTCGTTCAGAATCGCGTTCAAGATGTTATCACAGTCTTCCAGGTAGCTTTGAATGAACGTTTGTTGGCCCAACAGTTGAACTACTCCGTCCATGATCATCAGCCGGCTGAGTCGGTGACATCCGATCCCGAGTAGGAATCGAATGACCCGCAAGAACCCCAGCACATAACCAGGGGCAAGATTTTGCAGCAAGTCAGCGAAAATCATCAGCAGGACGTTGTAATTTAAGCGCTTTTCATCGCCGACTTTTTTCGAGTGGAGAACCGATAGAATGTGCAGGAAGTTGTCGGACGGATCGTAGTTTGAGGCCACCAAGTCTTTGGTGATGGCGGCAAGGCACATGCAAAGATCGACACGCAGCGCATTGAATCGCTTGTCATCGGATAAAGTGTCCAATGCCTCCAAGAGTAGGCTGTTAGTGAACAGACATTTTCTCCAGTTGAACTCTTGCTCCATGCAATGATTTCGTAGATCAGATCGATTGCAGCATCATCCGTGGATGCGCTCTTCAGCACGGTTCGCCATATTTTGAGTGTTTCCGGAAATGTGGAAACATTGTTGAAAATGTAGAGGAACACAGGGCGAAGGAACTCGACACTGTTTTTACGAATCCTGCGATAAGAAGTTAAAATTTCTAAATTGTAATTGTATTGACGGGCCCTCCTTCAACCACGTGGAATCATTTTACATGGTTCACATGGTACCATAGGGGCCCGAGCCTGTTGGTGTCCAAATAAATAAATAAATAAGGCCAATCAGCCATGCCAGATATACAGATAAATCTGTATTATACAAGTTTTTCGATCCCAAAAATCTGTAAATACAGATTTTTTTAAATGATTAAATTTATAAAATTTTAACAATTCGACGCCATCGAAAGTTTAGCATCATTTTTCAATTTCCATTTTAATATAAAAGCAAAAGCAGATGTTCTAATGACAACAAACGATGAAAAACGTTGCTTTTATTGATACGTGATCATCCATATTAAATAAAACATTATTTTGTTTATTATATAAAAGAAAAACAAACTTAACTTCTTTTAAAATCAACAACGTCTGTATCACCCTTTGTTATGATTCGTTTTTCTTCTCCAAATGTACATGGCGCTTATGTAATATGTAATAACCCAGAAAGTGTCAAAATGTACATGATGCCTTTTGAAATGTTGCCGTCGAATTTAGTAATTAAATTATGCTTTAATATGATTTATAAGCCTAAACCTGCCGTTAAAAAATAAAATAAATGTTCTGTGGCTTCGAATTTGACATGATACAGATAAAATACAGATTTATTTTTAAGAAAATACACATCTCCCATTAAACTAATCTGGCACCGTTGAGGATAATTAGTCTTATTGGATGCCCAAATAAGAATGATTTATTTCTCTCTGACAAACGCCTTTTATACCGATCCTGAGAGATCATAATATAGGTTCCGAAACAAACACTCAATGGAATGAACACTTTTTGGACTCACATCTATTCCGGGAAGTGTTCATTCTTGGGGAAGGTCTGTTCCGGCATCAACTCTTTACTTACACCTGGTCGTGATGCAGACAGATCTCGTTCACTTTCGCGCCAAAAAACAGCATACTGCCGACGTCCTTGCTGCCCAGCAGCAAAATCAGTGGATGCTGCGGAGGTTTGATGTCAAACTGGCAAACATATCTGGCCGAACCCAGAGCGGAACATCTCCGACGAAGGTCGAGCAGCAGCAGCTCCACGATTCCGTTGCTAACCGCCGCGAAATGAGCCGGACTTTGGGCGGCCAGCAGGGTCACAAGAATGGCCAACACCTGGGCCAGGTCCAGGGTGCCTCGGTTGACCAGCTGTACGAGTGCCTGTACAGCCAGTTGGGCTGTTTGTGGATTGTCCGATTTGCAGAGGCTTTTGAGTAGTTCGATTTCGTTGGTGGCTGCAGCTGAGCCGGATTTCGATTGTCCGCAACCGGTTTTCGCGTCAATTAAAGGCCGGATGGCTTTCTGGAGGGCACTGGCTGCCGAGAGGGCGGTTGCTTTGCCCGTTATTTGTTTTATGCTGTCCATGGCGGCACTTGAAATAAAATACAAATATTCTGAGTTAACAACGATCTGAAACTGTTGATTTGTTTACCTCAGATGTTTACCACCATCTGTCACACCATCTTGAATGCAATGAAAAATAGTTGCATGCAAGTTTCTGTTTTATCTGTTGTGTTCAAAGATGGCAAATATTGATACGTTTTCAAAAGGTCCTATGTGCATCTTCGTCTAGATCATCGTTTTATTTTTTGTTTTTTACTGATTTGATCGATTACACAGACCTACAATAGTGTACATAAATTACTGCGCCGGCTCAATTTAAGAGGAAACCTTATGTTTCGAGTCCCCAGAAATAAGTGCACTTTTATTAAAAATATTAGACCTAGATCTATGACAATTTCCGGAATTCTATTTCCCGGAATGGACATTATCCGAAATGGACGTTTCTTTAAAAATACACGATCTTGCATCAAAATAATGGAATTTTATAAAAGAATTTTCCCTTCTTTTGTTGATTCTACTAAATTTTACCTAGTTTTTCGTTAAAGAACTCTGAACTATACTGAAGAATGTTAAAAAAGGAAAACCTCTATAAAATATAAAACTTTCAGAAGATCAAAGTATAATGTGTATTTTCTTGAGAGTTTCCCTTCTTTGAAAATGAACACTCTTTCATCAATGTGATAGGATTTCGTGTAAGAGATTTCCCTTCTTATGTTAATCAGTTGACTTTTGTGACTAAATTCTACCAAATTTTATTATAAGGCAAAATGTTTATTTTCAAACAAGGGAAACCTCAAGAAAATAAAAACCTTTTCAGGAAATCAATGTATAATGCGTATTTTCTTGAGATTTTCCCTTCTTTAAAATACACGATCTTTCATCAAAGTAATGGGATTTTATATAAGAATTTCCCCTTCTTTTGTTGATTCTACTAAATTTTACCTAGTTTTTCGTTAAAGAACTCTGCACTATAAAGAAGAATGTTTATTTTCAAAAAAGGGAAAACCTCTAGAAAATAAAAAGCTTTTAGAAGATCAAAGTATAATGTGTAATTTCTTGAGGTTTTCCCTTCTTTGAAAATGAACATTCTTTCAAAAATGGGTCATTCCACCTGAAGTGTGCAAGAAAAAATGCAAATTTGAAAATTACCATCTCCGATTCTGCTCAAATTTGGCAGAGCTGTTGTGATTATCAAAACAGGCAAAAATCCCGAATTTAATCCAAATCGGACCACCCCCTCCATTTTTGTACACTCCCAAAAAATCGACTTTTTGGCGATTTTTGAGCGAAACCTCTATCTTCTAACGACGATAACTCAGGAGCCACACATCTTAGAGGGTCGATCTTAGACTCAATTTTGAAGGAAATCGGACGTAGAATCCATTTCCGTGATCAAAATTAAGATTAAAATATTTTTTCTACCTGTATTGCGCAATTGAAAACTTTAAATGGCCGTATCTCAGAACAGCCCTATTTATTTTTAAAATTTGACCTCACCATCGTATTCCCCGTCCAATTTTACATAAGAATAACTTATCGACAGAAAGGAATATGTTTCGTTCCAGAGATATCGAATTTTAAAGTTTTAAGTATTTGAGATTACCTAAATTAGCTACACTCGCCGCATCTGCTAGAAGCACTCGGGCGTGCTGATCAATAACTGCTAATTATTGATATTGAAATAAGATTTCATCCCAAATAATCATTAGCAAATAAGGCAAAAATTTAATGTACACCACTGTAGGAAACTGCAGTATAATCTTAAATTTAAAAAATAGTATCCGGTGAACTTGTGTGCTAACAGGACAGAGCAAGAACGACACGCAATACAGGGCAGAATGGAATTCGCGCAGAGCTAGCAGGAAATTGCAATTGATCTTGTAAGTAACACTTTAGAAAAGTGTACGATATATTATCGTGTTAAAAATTATGAATCAGCATGAATAAAACTCCCGTAAAGCATGATTAAGGAGGAGGATTTCTGAAAAGTATAAAACTGAAAAATGTGAGAAAATCACAAAGATTAATCTGATTTATTATCTGATTAAGATCAACTTCAGTGGTGTTGATTTCGACACCGTCCGAATAATAATCTTTTTTTTGTTTGTCAACCATTTCGAAATCTTGGAAGACAATACAGGTGCTGTCCACATGTATCAGAAGTATATGGTTTTGTTTTTGAAATTAAATGTACCAGAATTGAAAAAAAAAAACATCAGTTATTCAGATGAAACTGGCTCACAATATAAAAAAAATTGCTTTAATATGATCAATCTTTCAAATCAGATTTTGGGGATTTTGCTGAATGGCACTATTTCGCTACCGCAAATGGCAAAAGTTCTAGAACCCATGAGAATTATTTCATCTACTAAAGCCAGCTCTACATTTGTTCTCGCTTCAAATAAAAGAAATAATTTGATTAAGTGGGAAGGAATGAAGAATTAGGAAAAACATGAAAACAATAGAAAAATGATTCTTTTTTGGAAATAAATATTAAAAGTTCAAATTTTACTTAATACGGTTCAATGACACTATGATCAGGAAAAACAGTGCATTCAAAATTACCCAATAGATTGTTCAAGGTATTGATTATCTCAAAATCGTATGAAATTATAAAAATAATTCATCTTACAGAACACCAGGTAGTAATTATTGATCAGCACGACTGAGTGCTTCTAGCATATGCGGCGAGTGTAGCTAATTTAGGTAATCTCAAATACTCAAAACTTTAAAATTCGATATCTCTGGAACGAAACATATTCCTTTCTGCCGATAAGTGATTCTTATGTAAAATTGGACGGGGAATACGATGGTGAGATCAAATTTTAAAAATAAATAGGGCTGTTTTAAGATACGGCCATTTAAATTTTTCAATTGCGCAATACAGGTAGAAAAAATATTTTAATCTAAATTTTGATCACGGAAATGGATTCTACGTCCGATTTCCTTCAAAATTGGGTCTAAGATCGACCCTCTAAGATGTGTGGCTCCTGAGTTATCGTCGTTAGAAGATAGAGGTTTCGCTCAAAAATCGCCAAAAAGTCGATTTTTTGGGAGGGTACAAAAATGGAGGGGGTGGTCCGATTTGGATTAAATTCGGGATTTTTGCATGTTTTGATAGTCTCAACAGCTGTGCCAAATTTAGGCAGAATCGGAGATGGTAATTTTCAAATGCTGTTCCGCTTCAGATGGAATGACCCCATGATGTGATGGGATTTCGTGTAAGAGATTTCCCTTCTTATGTTAATCAGGTCGGAGGCCGTGTTACGCTCCATAAAAAAATTTTAAAATTTGTATGGAAATTTTGTTACGAGGGGGGGGGGGGTGTCTACAATCTATTTTTTTTGCGTTACGTAATAGAAGAACGCTCCCATTGAGAATTGATAAAAGTCAAATTCAATACTGTTTGAATGTTGATTTGAGGTTTTGGGACCAAATCAAGACTGGGCAATATTTTATTACATTATTTCGATTTAATTCCTAAGGGGACGTCCATTAGACGTCATCCATAAAGTACGTCACGTTCTGAGGGAAGAGGGGGGTTTTGAGCAAGCGTGACATTGCGTGTTAAAAGCATAGGGAAATCGTGACAAAGGGGGGTGGAGTAAATTTTGGCTGATTTTAATATGACGTACTTAATGGATGACAACTTATCCACATCTACGTAGACACTTTTTTGAAAATTCTAGATCCACCCACCTCCCTTGCGGACAATTGTGCATGCAAAAAATGTGTTTATGGAGCGTAGACAATCACCAAGGTAGCGTTTTTTTATTACGTAACGCAAAAAATCGGATTTTTAGACCCCCTCCCCCCCTCGTAACAAAATTTCCATACAAATTTTAAAAATGTTGTATGGAGCAAAACACGGCCACCGACCCCCCTCCCCCCAACTGCGTTACGTAATAAAAGAACGCTCCCTTGATACCCTGCTCCCCACATAAAAATCAAAATAAAAATATGGATTTTTTGACATGAGGATGAGCATGAGCATGGTTGACTTGTGGTTGACTGCCAATGAGTTGCTACTCCGTTATTGACAGATCAGCTGAAGTTAAACAATGAATCATAAATGATCAGTGGGAGCCAACCATCCGTTCACTGTTTAACTCCTGAAGACCCTGACTTTATTAATCAATACCGGTGCCCTCCCAAGAAGTCTGCAGTTCAACAAAAGGGAGGAATGTTAGTCCGATAGTTGACGTTGCAGATTTATCAAGCACATATATATATATTAGGGTGTTTCATCCTAACAAAAAAGTTCTCAGAATCAGGCAAACCGAGGTTCCCCTAGTAGAGGATACCCATAGGGAATCTCATGCCAATTACCAGCCCATTTGGTTGGGAATTCGCCTGTCCCCAGCGGTTCAAAGTTTACATGTAAATTACTATGGGATTTTTATGCTTTTCGTTCAATCGTTCCTACAGGTCTGGGGACAACATGGATTCACTCGGAATAAAGACAGGTGTGTAGGGGATGGTCCAAGGAACAAATTCCAGAAGGAATTAAGGTTGTCCATTCTGTCCCCAAGGTGCGCATTGGATCGACGTCCGGTGTCTCCAGAATCAACGATTCACCCTTCAAATGTACGCATTGTCCTTAGTATGCTATGACGGCTAGCTGAAAATTACGACGCCCCATGTCAGACGGTGAACACGTGGCAGAGCATTCACTCAAGTTTTGGCTCAGAAACATACTTTAAAGTAATATAATTATAATTTTTGATGTTCCTGGGGCATTCGTGGAAATACAATGTCCCATCCCAGAGGGTCCCGGAGTACCAAACCTTCTTAGCATGGTGCTCCCAACGAATACAACCAAAATCTCGGAGCGTATGGTGGTGTGTCCCCACGCTTCTTCCTCCCCTGTCGATTCAGAATTGTGTTGTTGTTCGAACACTCTGTGCTCAAACTCAACCCAATTACGAGTCATCTCTGCGATACGGCTTTACGCAGTAGGCCTGGCCGCTTTAACGCTTGTGATGTTTCAATGCATTTTCGATGCAATGGCGCACTACAAATGTTAATAAATGACAAGAAGAGTGCTAGGCGTCATCTAACCTAAGGCACTCTCCAGGATCCCTTCGAAAGATTGGCTGCGCTAGGGTCTGATTAGATTAGATTAGATTAGATTAGTATAGGTCATCGCTAAAATTTTAAAGTTATCGCAGTTTTAGTAAAAAATGTCGATTTTTCCCGTTTTCGTCATTTTCCCATTTTTGCGCGTGGAGCGTCGAAAACCTCAGTTTTTATTTTCAAAAAATCGTATCTCAGAGTATCAAAAACATAACTTCACCATTTTTTGATATGTTATGTGAAATTTTCTGAGGAATCCGATAAAAATATTTTCAGACATAGGCTCTTTGGTCCCGAGACCATCAAAACAGCATTTCATGTTTTCATTCAACCTTTTCAAATGTTAAGCTAGATTTTTGAAACTTCTTACTATTTTTCCCAAATAGCCAAACTAATCACCTTTCTTTTGCGTCTAGGACAGCTAAAATCGGATGAAATGGCGCAGAGATATGATTTTTTGAAAAAAGTGGTTTTTGCGAAAATCGACGAAAATTGCCATTTTTCGAAACACCCTAACACGGCGTAGGTCACCCTAATGGCCAAACAAAAAAATACGGGTCTAATTATTTCGGTCAAGGAACCCCCAGAAAAATTTTGAGCCCGATCGGAGAACTTTTTTTTTCGAATCATGCTGGTTTCGTGGGGAATTGCTGTATATACCCGTTGACACCGCTTGAGACCGTTGAATCCACAGCGTCTCCTTCAAACATCACATGATTCTTTTTTTTAGTATTAGCTTTTCGATGCCTCCCGAGCAACGATGCTATGGGGAGGACTTCCATAATAAACCCGTCGCCGAGCACTCCGAGGTAAGATGCTATGGGAAGGTCTTTCTAATTGGCACACCAAAACACTGCACACAGATATTTAAATACTAAATAAATTTGAAAAATAAATAAATTTTGTACCGCGATTACCCAGACGACTTAAACCGCCATCGTGCCTTTCGATCAACGATGATATAGGAAGGACTTTTTACAGTAATTTAATCAAACCTATTTTCATGCAACAACTCACACGACGTCGTTAAAATGTTTTTTCATTTCTTTGATTATATCAATCAATTAAAAAAAGAAACGAAAACTAAAGTCACCACACCATACATTGAACAGATTTTGTTCATGTTTACGGGCAAGCCAACCAGGATGAAACACGAAACAAAATTCTTTTCTTTTCGCACACAATGCCACAAAATTGACCGCATGTCACCACCCAACAAATTGAACTAAAAAAATGGATATTTTGAAATCAAAAGCTTTGATGAAGTGCGCCGTTATAAAAATGTAACAAAAAGTATGATTTTAACTAAAAAACAGTTTTTCGATTTTTAAAAATAGTTTAAAATGAATGGCTATTTTCGTATATTAACATTCCATAGGTTGTCTTCCTAAGGTGTCTTGATAAGGTCCAGTTTGTGGTGATAAGGTCGACCATTATTGATTTACCTCAAAGCGGATTCAAAATTTGCAAAGAGGATAACCAACTTCACTTCATTCGATATCCTGTCCAGCTGTGCTTGCCGAAAGTTTGTAAAAAAAAGGCGAGAAAATTCAATTGCCCACCGCTCAACCGCATTTGCCAGCCAATAATAATAAAATCCAATTGAATTTGCTAACAAATCATTTTTATAGCGCACGCGAACGCAAATACGCACTTTGGCACTTTATTTATATGTTCGACGCCACCGTCGTCGCCGGTTTTTTTCAGCACGCGAATGGACCATATGTTCCATGGCCTGGTCATTTCCGGTTGGCGTCCACCCGCTCTGCCCTTTCGCAATATCCTGCGGCGACAGCACGCTGCTCACGTTTTTTTTCCTGGCGCGCTCGCGTGAATTCAATTTCTGATCACCACAAACCATTCTGGGGCTTTGACTGAAAATAAAACAAGCCTGTCACATTATTTATCAACGGTTCGTTTTGCTCAGGTGTTGACTGATATGAAAAATTGGCACCGCTTTTTTTTTCGTACTTTACTTCCCATCTCTCAGAAAAAAAGAAAAAAACACAGGTAAACATTTGCAGATACTAAAGTGAAATGGCACTCACTCCAATCGGGGAAGGGGGGAAAATATGGAAATACCCTCGTAATACATCACAATAGGAAAAAAGAAAAACAAAAAAGAGATTCGTCTGTGCTTGAGGGTTCTCTCAGTTCTCAGGATTACGGGAAAATCGATTCAATTTTCCATAATCGGCTGTGAAGATTTGGGGACAATTTGTGTTGGTTTGACTGGGAGTGAGAATTTTGAGGGATATAAATCTACCAATTTGATTGTTTTTTGCCCGCAGCTTTCACTTAGCTTCGGGAGGACATGACAAATTGAGGTGTTGAAAGATAGATGCATCGTTTCTATAGATGGTGCTCTGATTTGATTTACTGGCGACGACACATTTTTTTTAAACAAGGGCATCCACTATTACCAAAGATTTAACCGGATTTTACTCGGTTTATGTGATCCTTCAATACTAGAGTTTAACTACTGTATAGTCTTTTATAACGGTTAACGGCGATTAAATAAAAAATCTCAAACTATCACAATTTTAACACAACCACTAAAATCTGCCACATTATTTACCACACACGATGCTGTAAATGTCAGATTTGAGTATCATGAAACACACACGGTACATTTTCTATTACCGTTACCACCAATTCAGCGTTAGTGGTTTCCGGTGAATAGTTAATGTATAATCTGCACTCGCTAGCAAATGTAAGCGTTTTGCACCCGATTTAGTAGTTAATTGCCCATAAAATCAACACTTGCACGGTACTGAATTTGTGATGAGGTTGGCGAAAGTTTATTGTTTCCACAGTTGCCATGTTTGATCTGACCAAACATAAAATATTAGTTATATTATAGGGAAACCGATGAATAAAAAACATACATTCTGGAGTTTAAATGCATGTTTTATCTTCCCCTGTGTTACCTTTTAGAGGGAGTAACATTGGACCAAACAAACTAAAACGATGATTAAAAATTTTTGGAATATCATTTCTTTTAGAATGTTTTTACTTTCATCTTCCCTAACGAATTAATCTGTCTTATTTCCTGAAAATTACTAAAATTAGTTGATTTTTCATGCATTCAGCTTCTTTCAACTTCAATCAGGAGCCTACAATACATTAAAAGGTCAACTCAAACAGATGGTCACTCTCATTTCCCCTGAAGATTATTAAAGTGAAACTATTCTCCCTACTTCCACACTTCCAACGAACGAATCACTTGAGTCAAAAGGGGTTCAGTTGACGTGGGTTTCTTCTTGGCAGCTTTTTTTTCCTTTGACGAACCAAGCGTAATATAATCTTGTAGAAGTTAAGTTTTATTAAGAAAGTTTCCACATGGTCAAGTTTGGGCCCGGCCTGCTCCGTCCAAAATACTTCCCATTTGATGGCCTTGCTGCAGGGTTGGGGGCGGGTAGAGCACGTAGACGACGACAAACCACACACCGACAGATGATGTGACCAAATTGGACCCAGTCCGGTCTGGTCTGGGCCGACGGTGACCGCACACGTCGGAAAAGCCGGAAAAGCTTTCGACACAGGGTCACGCAAGTGCCGAAAAGGGCAATTTCACGAGAGAAGAAGCATCTTCTCCTTTGCTTGGAGCAAAAAGATACGGAACATTGGGTGGATCGGTGGGGTGGTTGGATTTGTTTTGAAGAGCTTTATTACAGTTCTTGAATTTTCAATAAGTTTGAAACTAGTTGTATTATATTATGTGACAAATTTGAAATAGCTTCCTCTACTCCTTCAAATTTGTCCTTTGGATGTCTAGAAAATAATATCTCTTACCATACAAAGAAAACCTAGACTATTATAGTACTCTATCATAGCTAGCAGAATCACTTCAATCTTCTCTAAAATAATCTAATCAAATCAAGTCTTATCTAATGTTGGCTTATCTAATCAAATAGATTCTGATATTTTCTTACTTAATTTAATCTTATCTATCTAATATATTCTAATCTAGTATATCCTAATTATTATTTTTTAAATTATAATACACTTATCATTAAATATCTAATCTCATTATTCAAACCTAATCTATTCAAATTTAAGCAAATCATATTGATCCTTGCGCTGTAACTGATTTTTTCCAGCACTATTTTTGCACACTTTTGACAACAAAAATTTGAAAAACTAGGCATAATTACATTTCCAGTCGCATTTTACACCAAACTGGACTATCTTACTTCAAAATTGTTACTGACAACCAATGCTTGTGATCAATCGACGGTCACATCCAAATGACGATCATTACCGGTGTTGTCAATGTAAATTCAACGATCGAGTTATTTGTGATGGTTATAAGAAAACTTCTTATGTTTATCCAAAAAAATATTATTCTATTTTCTACTCTGCAATTTTGTTAAACATTGATATACTCTAAAAATAGCCCTAAGTTGCAAAAAACATGAAATTTAAAAATGAAAAATTTCGTTCTGCATGAAAAATAACCCTTGTGGCATATTGCAGATTCCAAAAAGTTTCTTATGAATGACCTGTCCCACACATGTTTTCAAACTATTTTGGTGTTTTGCCTTCCTCACCTTACTGAGGAAAGGCTATAAAATCACTCAGAAAACGAACTTCTTAGTTTTACCTCCTAGACCCACCTTCATGTATACATATCGACTCAGAATCAAATTCTGAGCAAATGTCTGTGTGTGTGTGTGTGTAGGGATGTGGGTCTGTGCACCAAAAAATATGCACTTGATTATCTCAGCACTGGCTTAACCGATTTGGACCGTTTTGGCCTCATTCGATTCGTCTTGGGGTCCCATAAGGCCCTATTGAAAATTATGAAGTTTAGTAAAGTACTTCAAAAGTTATGCTAAAAAAACGATTTTAACAAAAGTCCGGAAGATTGTAAAAAGGGTGGTTTTTGTAAGAAAACCCGTCATGCTATACATTTTTAGAAAGGTAATAAAAAGACCTTTCCAATGCGTCAAAAACATTTGAGATCTGACAACCCTATCAAAAGTTATAAGCACTTAAGTGTTATTTATGCACTTTTTGGAGGCCGGATCTCGAATATTTCGATGAAAACGTTGTCCGGATCTCTCATGCGACCTATCGTTGGATAGGTAATCAAAAGAACTTTCCAACGCGTCCAAGACATTGAAGATCTGACAACCCTATCAAAAGTTATAAGCATTTAAGTGTTATTTATGAACCTTTTAGAGGCCGGATCTGATATATTTCGATGAAAACGTTGTCCGGATTTATCATGCGACCGGTCGTTGGATAGGTAATTAAAAGCCCTTTGCAACGAGTTCAAAAGATTGCAGATTTGACAACCCTATCAAAAGTTATACGCACTTAAGTGTTATTTATGAACTTTTTTGAGGCCGGATCTCATATATATTGTTGAAAACGTTGTCCGGATCTATCATGCGACAGGTCGTTGGATAGGTAATCAAAAGACCTTTCCAACGAGTTTTATAGATTGCAGATCTGACAACCCTATCAAAAGTTATAAGCACATAAGAGCCCTGAATTATGAGGATCTGACTATACCCAATCTGACGGTATGAATAATGAATCAAGTTGATAGAACACTGAAAGATCCGCCCTTTTGTATCTATTTTGGATAGCATTACCCTCTAAATGTGAGGAAGGCACCAACCACCTAAGGGTGGATTAAGTAACGTTTTTTTTTTAATGTGGCATTCATTTATACTGTTTAAGAATAATCGTATGAGCGTAAAAGTGTGTAAGTATATGAAGTTTTTCAGATACAAAATACCTTTTGTTCGGAATTTGGAATACGCTATCAAGGGTGTTAAATTTTACATTTAAGAGTCCCAATCCCAAATTATCCTCATTTAAGGCTGCAAATTATCTTTTTTCGAATGTTCAGAAATTAAAAGAGTTGTACTAACCCTCTGTCATGAATTACCGAAAAATCAACTTCGGATTTGTTATCAGTGGCCAAATCATCCCTTAGGGCAAAGTTTCACGCAAATCGAAGAGGGGTAGAGATACTTGCTTTATTTTCTTGTAATTTATTTTTATTGAGTTGACCCTTCCATGATTGTTTAGTTTTAATTATGCTCATCGCATCTCATAGCAAGTTGAATGTTAATCAACATGTTCAGTTTTCATGTGTTTTTTAGTTTTTTTTGTTAAGGTGAGGTGAGATTTGAAAACTTTGTAACTAATTTTTTTTAAAATAAACTATATAATCGCCAAAAGAACAACCCTGATGGCCGTTCTGCCCTGAAGCATTCAATCTTCTTGGTAGATTGAAATTAAGGAAATTAACTGGCGTATGAGATAAAATTAGCACTATACATCATTGCAGAGAGTGAGGAAAATTTGACTGACAAATTGTTCATGGGAAATGAACCCTAAAAGGGGAAAAGGTTCTTGTGCGTTGTCACTGGTTCATCATCACGTTTAATGTAAAGTGTTGTAAATTTTGGGTTAGAGTGTCTGTCCAGTTTGAACCATGTTTTGCAAAACTATCCAGTACGTGATTCATTTCCGATAGAATTCTAGAAGATGTCTCGAAGTTGTTTCAGTGAAATGATCAATGTAGCCAAACATGTGACTCCATAATACTTAAGTGTTTCCATGAACCTACCACAACAGAGTCTCTAACCTAACATCTCATTAAGACGAAACAGCCAAAGGTAAATACGTTTTAATTCCGGCAAAACTTGTTTGATATCTTTCTTAGCCGTACAAAGTTCATCGAGTGCATGTACGTACGTTCAGAGTGCCTGCACACTTCTCCCAAAAAGACCGGCCAAACTTATCCGGTGCAAGTGTGGAGATCTGATAAGTTTTCCACAAACCGCACGAGCTTTGTATCGCAAATAATGTAGCCACACAAGAGAACGGAAGGGAACAAGTTCTTTTGCAGGTAATTTAACTTTCAGCAGCCACATGTTTAACGTAAAAAGAAGGCTTCACATCTTTTATCGTTTAACGGGATCCTTTCGGAAAAGAGTGCGCTTTGCGAAATTAAATGTTTAACAACATGTTGGAACTTTTTTAATTAACGACTGCAGTATTTTGCGAAAAAAAACTTGATAAAAAAGAAGCCGTTTTTCCAGAAATGTGGAGAAAGAAATCGTCTTGTTGAGTGGAAGTTGAACAGTGGTTGATACAAAGTTATGAAAGTTTTATGTTATCAAATATAAATTTTATTTAAATAAACTTCAATCTGATTACGACCTAATAAATAATGTATTAAGCTCAAATAAGAATGGGAATAATTTTCTAATAATTTAATAATTGCAAAACGGTTAAAATACTTTAACATTCGTTAAATGTTGCAATTTGCTAATGTTTGTTTTCTTTAATTGTTGTTAATTATTGAAAAAAAAAAAGTTAAATTAAGACAAACCAAAATAAATACTCGCTATCTGCTTATCACTGTACCACTGTTGCGAGGCATAACTTCAAAACGAAAATTTTTCATAATTCATCACGTATCTTGAGCCCGATGTAAAACTTTGGTATGATTTCATCGGGAAAAAGTGGATTGCGAAAAGTTGCTCTAGCTGTGAAGCCAACCGTTTCAGTAAGATGAGAGGACTGGCGAGGAAATTGGATTTCATTATTTTTTCCAATTTTTTTCTCGAGATAAAATTAAGATTATACATACCAGGGGATCAGGTTTCTGTTTGCTCACAAACTAATTTGTAAATAAAATACCTTGAGTTTTATTTGTAAAGGTCATATAATATCATAGGATACGCTATAGCATATCACAGTGTATTTTTTCGAGACCTCAAAGATAAAAAAAATCGGTATGTCTGATATTTGGCACCGGGAAAGAAGGGCTCTTTACCGACATTGTGCAGAGTATACCGAAATATTTCGTCGGGGGGTCAAGAGCAACTGTTTTTTTCGAAGATTATTTATCGATTTTATGGTATATTTGTTCACAAAAATCACAGAAAATCGGTAATTCATGTTGATATCACTCAAACTTCGTATGAATATGCATTGCGGACTCTAATCAACTATATGCGACCAATATTTGACCTCCAATAAAAAAAATCGAAATAAATTTACCAGATTTCTAGCTTTCTTTAAAATTACCCAAAAATCCAAGCTGGAAACCCCGATACAACCGAAAATAAATCTTTTCTTTGCACAACTTGTCTTGAAAATACAGCAACACATTTCCCGGATACGAATATAGTTGGTTAGAGTCCCTAAGGCATATTCATTAGAAATTTGAGTGATATCAACATGAATGCACCGATTTTCTGTGACTTTTTTTGAATAAATTTGCAATAAAATCGAAAAATAATCTTCAATAAAAAAGGTTGCTCTAGACCTCTCGACGAAATATTTTGGTATACCCCGCAAAATATCGGGAAAGAGCCCTTCTTTCACGGTGCCAAATATCAGACAAACCGATTTTTTTTCTTAAGTTTGTTCTAAAAAACACACCGTGATATAGAAGGATAAATGAACGACTCGGGCTGAAAAAATATTCTTTTTGCAACTTGTTGCAATAACTACTATTTTGCTTCAGTGTAAAACTACTAAATTTTCTCGTCATCCCCGAATGATGAATCAACCTACTTTTCTCCATCAACCATCAACACTTTTTAAAATAAATGTTGAAAAGTTCTACTTTTCAGCACTGAAATGAGTGCTAAGGAGTTGAACTTTTCAGCACTTGTGTCGGAAAGTAATACTTTTCAACATTTTTCTGATTCAAACGATTTATTGACAAAATACATGAACATTTGATTTATAATTTCACTCAATTAGTGTTTTTTCTGAAATGCAAACAATGTCGTCGTATTTATCCAACCTCGTTGGATAAATGTACGACTCATGCTGAATAATCTTGCAACTTGTTGCATAAACTACTATTTTTGACTTTTTGATTTTACTTTTTAGCACTCAAATTGGTATACAGAAAAGATGAACTTGTCAAGTCTTGTGCCGAACCGTAGTGCTTTTCAATATTGTTTTGATTTGATTTTGAAAAGCGGAAATAAAATAAGGACCATTTCAACGATCGTATTATTTTTTCTTGATCAGTCAAGTTCAATCCAGCGCACAGGTTCCGAACATTTTAACAAATGCCCGTATTGATAGCAAACATAGCTGGATAAAAAAGAAGAAAAAAAAACTATTCCTGCTGGTTCCATATCTATCCATTGAGCTCGAGTGGCATATCGAAAAGTAATTTTCATTTCCGCGGTTCTCAAAAAAGAAAGACGAAGGGACAACTTTTACTGTGCGAGCTTTAAGTTGCACGCTTGTCATTTTTCTTTTCCGTTTTTCACTCTGAACCGCGATCGGTGTCAAGAAAGAAAGCATAAGGACAAAGACAGACAGGCAAGAAATACCCGTTGGACTATAACTAGACTAGGAGGACGTGAACTTTTCATATAAATTGATGGGGCGATGCAGTGAACCCTTAACAATCCCCAATATGAATTTCAACAAAGTTAACAATTTATGTTATTTCAAAAGAATGGTTAGTATTTAAAATATTTTTAAAATATCTAACTATTTCAGTGAAAATTGCCATTTCAGGGTTAACCCTACCGTTGCTATATACATGAATGTGAAAGAAAGTCTGGTGTTGACTTCTCTTTTTTTCATGCTGCTCTCTGGCAAAATTGGAAAGTTGGAAGGATTTGGCTTTTGGCAAGTGGCTCAACCGAAATTATGATATTATCGCATCGAAATTCAATTTAACTTTTCCAACCATAACGACTCATAACTGATGCTCTCTGTTCTCTCTCGACAAGTCAAAGCTGGACGATCTATTGTGCTTTCTTTTTCGTGCCGCTGCTGGGCGTTCCAAGATATCACCAGAGGATTACTGGAAACTTTTCGCCTAGCTCTTGAAATCTTTTTCTCGGATATCTTCACATAATAGCTTCTGTGATTCAGACGAACTCACGAAGAGATGTCGAATATTTTTGTGGCCTTCCCCGTAAGACTCTCGCTAAGACGGTTAATAAATCCTTTTGCTTGAAACTTTTCAAGTGTTGCCGCCTAAGCACTCGAATATTTGATAAAGCTTTTCTTAGCTGCATCCATAGCTACCGTTGGTATCTGAGTAGGTAAAGGTATACTCTATGGAACGGTAAACTTTATTGACACAGTTGAAATATAATCTGGTCGAAAAGTTGGAATAGAATGCAAAGCTGTTGCTAATCTAACAAATTTTCACTCGATGGTTTTGAAGCATGAGCTGGTATCAAGTTTACGATAATGTGCTGTTGTTATTAACACCTCTGAAAGGAACAATATAAGCTTTTCGAGGTAGAAAATGTGTGACAAAAATACAAAAATACAAAAATACAAAAATACAAAAATACAAAAATACAAAAATACAAAAATACAAAATACAAAATACAAAAATACAAAAATACAAAATACAAAAATACAAAAATACAAAAATACAAAATACAAAAATACAAAAATACAAAAATACAAAAATACAAAAATACAAAAATACAAAAATACAAAAATACAAAAATACAAAATACAAAAATACAAAAATACAAAAATACAAAAATACAAAAATACAAAAATACAAAAATACAAAATACAAAAATACAAAAATACAAAAATACAAAAATACAAAAATACAAAATACAAAAATACAAAAATACAAAAATACAAAAATACAAAAATACAAAAATACAAAATACAAAAATACAAAATACAAAAATACAAAAATACAAAAATACAAAATACAAAATACAAAAATACAAAATACAAAATACAAAATACAAAATACAAAAATACAAAAATACAAAAATACAAAAATACAAAAATACAAAAATACAAAAATACAAAAATACAAAAATACAAAAATACAAAAATACAAAAATACAAAAATACAAAAATACAAAAATACAAAAATACAAAAATACAAAAATACAAAAATACAAAAATACAAAAATACAAAAATACAAAAATACAAAAATACAAAATACAAAAATACAAAATACAAAAATACAAAAATACAAAAATACAAAAATACAAAAATACAAAAATACAAAAATACAAAAATACAAAAATACAAAATACAAAAATACAAAATACAAAATACAAAAATACAAAAATACAAAAATACAAAACAAAAATACAAAAATACAAAAATACAAAAATACAAAAATACAAAAATACAAAAATACAAAAATACAAAAATACAAAAATACAAAAATACAAAAATACAAAAATACAAAAATACAAAAATACAAAAATACGAAAAAAAAAACGAAACTATTGGCACTACGCCCCCCGGGGCATGGCCTTCCTCTAACGTGGGATTTCTGTTCCAGCGCCTCTGACGAGACAGGAGAAACCGGGACCGACGTTTTACTTCACCATCCGATAGAAGCTCAGTGGATAAGGCAGGAATCGAACCCGCGTCTCATAGCATCATCGGGATCGGCAGCCGAAGCCGCTACCCCTGCGCCACGAGACCCCCAAAAATACAAAAATACAAAAATATAAACATATAAAAATACAAAAATACTAAAATCAATTTTAAGAAATATTCAGAGTGTGTCAAGATAGCTCGGCAAGATTGAAACTTCAAACTCAACGAGTTTTTTTAAATATCTCAGGATTGAACTCAAATTTTGGGGATCGGTGGAGGTCAAAAGGTGAATCATTTAGAGTTGCACAAAATGGCTTTCTTATCTCAATTTGGCCCAAAATACACGTGCGAAAAGATAGCACGACAATGACGAAATTACAGTTCTGCTGAAATTGATTTAATTTAATAACTTTATATCTCACCATTGCCACTCAAACCAAAATCAATCCATCTTTCGTGCACAACCTTTGTTGACCCAACCACATTAGCCCGATTGCATTTGCACGTGTGGGATGTGTGTTTGTGTCTGTTCCATCGATGGTGCTGATAGTGCGCTTGACTTTCCCACAAACACACCAATCTACCACCCTCCAAAGGCCAGCTAACAATGTGTAAACTTGGCTGGTAAGGTTCACAAGCATGTTTGACCTCCCACCTCTCTGATACCCACGTGTGGTTCTAAGCTGTAAGCTGCACACGTTTGCCGATGTTTAATGCTAATTGTACCATAGAGCAGCACTAGAAGCAGCAGCAGGTACTGTTGTAAACATATGAAACTACTGATAGAGTTTGGTGGAAGGGCCGCCTACGCCAACAACAATTACCAGTAATTATGTTAAAATTGAGCAACGTGCATGCACTTGATCATAGTGTTTGAGCAACCCCCAGAATGGGAACATGAAGATCTGAGAGAGATTGTGTGTAGAGTGCTGGAAGAGTGTTAAACTTAAAATGCACATGCACAGAGCTTAGGACCTTTTTGCCAAAGTGGCTATACTGGGAAAATTGTGCTTTTCCTTTTCGAAGGTATGTTTTTCAGGAGAAAATTAGATGCATCAAATTACATTGCAAACCTCGTGGTGCGATTAACAGAGAATACACTTCAAATGCTTGGATGTAGTTGAGCTTTGAATTGCCGGTTGAAGGCTTAATCCTAGGATAAACAAAATGATTATACTCGACCGGATAGCATGAGAAAAACAGTTCAGTGCAACTCTCTCATCGTTGCTCAAAATGAACGTTTAGAGTTTAAATCCAATGATTGAGTCGGTTCACGCTTGATTACGGCTCAAAATGGATTGGCGAACAAATGAGCCGGGTAATTCCCGGCAAAGGTTGAACTTTTGATTAATGCGTCCGACGATCAAACGGTCAGCAGCATCAAAATGATGCTACCTTCAGAGGAATCTTGTTGTTTATGGGAATGATTTTGTTTGTGAGTGTCCTTCGCGGTAATTTGAAAAGTCATTATCGTCCACTTAATGCTCGGTGGAATGGTAAATGGGTAAAAAGTTTACTTTGACACATCAGCACGGGTGGGTGAATTCCGATTTATCATCTCAAAAGGGGTATTTTCAGGAAACAACATTATAATTATTTGTCGATAAATTCCGCTTGTTGAAAGTAATTTGGAAATTAATTGGCATCCGGCGGCATGTCATATTTTAACGAAATGAAATTGCAAAAAGTTCAATCATTGATGTCCACTTCCACGCCAAATAGGTCAATTCATTTTTTTTCAAGTTGTTTGAAATTTTTTATGGAAATTGATTAGACAAGTGATAATAAATCAACAAACCAATAAACCTGCAAAACAAAGAACAAAAAAAAAAAAAAAAAAAAAAACAGACAAAACAACATAATGGCTGGAGACAACACATTTTGAAGCAGTCTAGAAAACTCCACCTTTTGCGTAAAAGTTTTTAATTAACCGACAGCAATCTGAGCAAATGCTTCAAGCACCACTCAGCCTGGAATGGAATGGCTCAATCGGAACGCACGGAATATTTTGTCGAAAATCGAACATTCCGGAACTCCGTTAAAAGTTCGAATTGAATAACCATCAATCCGGCCACAGCCTCAGGATCACGCGGTGCACCTCGGCGGTGGCCGGCGTTGGTGAGGGATGAAAAATTTGCCGCTGGCAGTGATTGAACAGCGTTATTAAATTCTCAAACAAGTACCATAAAACTCTGTGTACATACTCGAATCATCAACCTAATTGGCTGTCTGTTTAACCAACACCTGACGCCCACTTTGAGTTGATTGGGGGAAGGGGCGGAAGTGGCAACAAACCCTGTTTGATTAACAGGATGTGTTAATAAACAAATTTGTTTACACGTTGCACTGTGTAATAAACTGAAAAGGTAAATACATAAAATTAGTAACTTTATCTAAAAGAGCATAAGAGTTGGTGTAAAAACATGGAAATTACGCCACGCTGAAGCTGAGCCAAC